>NC_143583.1:27157782-27481219 GCF_048544385.1 Mastigoproctus giganteus
CTCAGACGCAGCATGGTTTTGTTAAGGGTAGGTCTTGGCTGACCAATTTGATTGGATACTATGATGTAGTCACAAAAGAACTGGATGCAGGGAATAACTTTGATATTATATATTTGGATCTTAGAAACTTTTGATACTGTTGCACATGGAAGACTGCTGCACAAATTGGAGCAGTGTGGCATTGGAGGCAAATTGCTGCTTTGGATAAGGGGATGGTTGAGTGGCAGAAGACAGAGAGTGGTAATCAATGGACACTGCTCAACGTGGACTAATGTTATTAGTGGAGTTCCTCAGGGTTCAGTGTTGGGTCCGTTGTTGTTTTCGGTGTTTATGAATGATATTGATGATGGGATATCAAGTTTAATGTCCAAGTTTGCAGATGATACAAAGGTTGGCAGGGTTGTTAAGGACACTACTGACGCTATGCTGCTGCAACAGGATCTGGAAAGGTTGAACAGATGGGCTGAGAGGTGGCAAATGAAGTTTAACATTGACAAATGTAAAGTACTACATATGGGAAACAGTAACCCCAGAGCAACGTATCAACTCTGCGGTACTACACTGACAGTGGTGTTGAATGAAAAGGACCTGGGGGTAATTGTGCAAGCAGATATGAAGTTCTCTGAGCAGTGCAGACCAGCTGCAAGAGTAGCTCATGGTGTCTTGTCAATGATAGATAGGAATTTTTTTAGCAGGGATAAGGAGGTGATTATTCCCTTGTATAAGGCAATGGTTAGGCCACATCTTGAGTACTGTATACAGGTCTGGAGGCCTCATTTCAAGAAGGATGTAGAGCTGCTGGAACGGGTACAGAGAAGGGCAACAAGATTAGTGAATGGAACAAAGGGTTGCTCTTACGAAGAAAGGCTTAAGTTTTGCAAATTACAGAGTCTGGAGACCAGGCACCGGCGAGGTGATCTGATAGAGGTGTATAAGGCTTTGAATGGTTTGAGCATGCTCAATGCCAATGGGATTCTTCATCTTGCTCAGAATAATCACCTCAGAGGGCATAAATTCAAATTGACGAAGGACGGATGTCGGATAGATGTGCGGAAATTTGCCTTTGGCCAGCGGGTGGTTGGTTGGTGGAACCGACTTCCATCACTTGTTGTTGAAGTTGATAGCCTAAACAAATTTAAAGCTCAACTGGACAGGTATTTCGAACAAACGGAGGGGTGAAATGGGAGTGGTGTGTGTGTTTTTTTTTTTTGGCTGATGCTGAATAAGCTTGCTTTCTTGCATCATATGCCTCTACTAATGCTAATGCTAATGGTAATGATGAGGGTATTTTTATGGGCCTTTTTTTCAAAACGAGGCTGAATTAGCTCGCCTCAGACAAGTATTTCATGGTTTTTCCCCCGAAAAACTCAGGCTTTTCGTCCAGCAAACAGGCAAATCGACCATAGAATACATGCAGTTTATAGAATACAATATATCGCCTCATAGCGTTTGTTGCTTTGGCTCTTAACACACACTCTTACATGCCAGCTCTTCAGCAGATTGAAAAAAAGAGGGAAAAAAATAAATATACAGGGTAAAGGTAGACAGTCTAAAGATAGTTATTACAATTGGGGATCCAGCTAATGGCTTACTCGAGATAGCATAAAAGCAAATATAATAATAAAGTATTAAAGTCCTACAGGCAGTCTCCACACCCACAATTGACCATTTTGATCTGAAGACTTTGAATATTACTCCAAAGAACTTGTTACCAAGTTCAAGGGTCTGTGTTAAACTAGACACCACTGAAAATGACAGCTATCATTCATTGGTATGATGTGGGGCTCGTCAGCACCAGTTCTATAATGAAACTCAATACTGTGTGGTTCCTTGTGGACCGTAACTTAAAACATACCCCTGTAGATATCCTGAGCTCCAACACAACTTTTTCCAAAGACGTCACTCCGTTCGACCTCACTGCTTTCTTCAGCAATTGGTAATCCTATCAGTCAGTTATTTTAAGACTTGCCTGACCGATCGCGTATCACTCTCGTTCTGCCATCTTTTTATTTCGGTGCATGTTTATTGCCAAAGCAACTAGGGCTATGGGGGCTAGTTTTGGGGCTAATATATTGTGTTGTCTGTAAATTACGTCTGTTCTGCAGTGGATTGTCTGTTTTGCTGGATAAAAATCCGAGCTTCCGGGAGATAAGGCCATGCAACCCTTGCCTGAGACCAACTAACTCAGCCACGTTATGAGAAAAGCCCATAAACATTCTGCGTCATTGACAGAATTCGGACCCAAGCCTTTCCACCAGTGCGGGTATAGTGGTCATTATCCACTTTATTACACACGAGGACTGCCATATTTTCACAATATCAACTACGGTTAGCTTCGTAAGGTGTAAACATGTGGCTTTCTCACGAAATGACACTGTTGATATGGCATTTAATATGAGAAGTAGAGTGTCATATTAGCGCCACCTGAGAATTAACTCACCTGCCCATGTATAATATGTCCATATATTGCGTGGATTCTCTGGTCGGTTTCGCCTTCGTAGGCAGTACAGTTGGTATAATCACCATCCTTTCCACACCGGATGGAAAAGATTTGACTTCAAATCCTGACAATGACACAAGGAATTTTTATTAGTCTTTTTCACAACGTTGCTTAGTTAGTCGGTTTCAGGGGAGGGTGCGTGGTTTCTTTTCTCTCGGAAACTCGGGTTTTTCGTCTATCAAAAACAGCAAATAATCTACAGAATATACGCAATTTACAGAAAAACAGTAAATAATCCACAGAACATATTATATACGGTGCAACATGGCCTAAGTTGGTGGTGTGCCTAAACTCCCCCCCCCCCCTCCCACAACAACAACTGGTCGGTTTGCCTATTTTGCTGCACGAAAAGTAGGTCATGGGTCTTGTCAAAGATATACAGGAATTGCGAGCAGGGATAAGGAGGTGATTTGTCATTGGCTATTCTCATTAAGTTGCAGAAGTCCTCTTTGGTCATCAAGTTTTCGCGTTTCTTTGAAACTGCGTTGAGTCGGTTGAGCGTGGCGAGCTTTATATCTCATTCATCTCGCTGTTTGGATGATTGTAAAAGTTTCAAAAGGGGTCTTCTTCTCGCAGTCGCGTTACAAGGCTATGCGGGTCATTACCACATGCTTCGTCAGGGTCACCGTCGTCGTTGTCTTGACATATCGTCTTACATATTTCAATCGTTTAGCGAATGTCCAAGTCCGATTCATACAATTTACGCTGTTCAAGTATGAGCTCTTCATTGTTGTCGTAGATCTTGACATATTTCATCTGTGACAGTTCTCTCTGTTTTCTCATTGCGAAATAGAATGTGCAGCGTTACCATCTCACGCTTGTACTCATTGAGATCCTGAGCCAAGTCATAGTTTCGACAGCGTGTTATGCAT
Organism: Mastigoproctus giganteus; assembly: GCF_048544385.1. Lineage (NCBI taxonomy): Eukaryota > Metazoa > Arthropoda > Arachnida > Uropygi > Thelyphonidae > Mastigoproctus > Mastigoproctus giganteus. The sequence continues at coordinate 27,161,155 of NC_143583.1, forward strand.
GGATACTGTCGTTTCTTGCAGATCTCGTTAGCGCTGTGTAATTTGCAACAAAGCAGGACAGAGTACCATGATCCAACATGATAGTATGATTGTAACAATACAAATACTTGTATTGTTACAATCATACAAACTGTATTGTAACAATACAAATACTTGTATTGTTACAATCATACAAATTGTATTGTAACAATACAAATACTTGTATTGTTACAATCATACAATCATACAAATTATTCAACAAATGGCTACAATCAAATGGATAATTAGAGTATTGGTCTAACCTCTTCCAAACGTTGATTCGGTAGAGTAAGTAGCGGGCGTAGCATAACTTACATCGTGTTTTTTTTTTTTGATCAGTGCTCCTATCTAGAAACTTATCTCATAAAAACGATAACTTGAAACTCAACTAGAGGTCGACATTTTTCAAAGAACATATTTTTAACAATAATTTTCGAATTATTTAAAAATCAACTGATATTTTATGGATGGTTTTCTTTATTTAAAAATTACTTTTAATTTGATACTACGATAGACTATTTACATATCATGCGTTCTCCTTAACTAAGTTTCATAATTTTGAGTGCACAGTGGAGTGGAGAATAAATCAACTTTAGCTGTTTAACTTATACTTCTCTACCAAAGATAATCGGACACGCCTTCCTATAAAGAGAAATAAACGAGACGCGCAACTAAGGCTATGAGGCGTTAACATTGTGTCTATATCGACTAGTGGCGTATCCAGGTGTTATCGTTACGGGGGCATGGCGACCATGTACAGATGTCATCGTAAGGGGGAGGGGGCATGGCGACCAGTGAGTTTTTTAGAACGCAGGAGGTGTTCTAAAATTATTTTTAATTATTTTTATTTTTATTTATTTTTTGCCATTTTCCATAGCCACGTTTTTAAAATTCAAACAATCTTCAAACACTTTTTAAAATTCAAATTGCACTCCATCCATCAAAATCAGACACATTTTATATGAACTGTTTTCAGGTGCTGAATGGTCCTGACTGTTTTGACATTTTTGTGTTCATTCTGTGTGCGTGAAATACACGAAGTTGACCTCTTTTGATTAATTATTTTATGGGTTTGTTATGAAAACGAGTTTATTACCTTATTTGATATTCCCTTATGAACTCATTAAATACAACTGCGTCAGGCATTTACAGCTCTGTTTCCCAAAATGAGAAGAAATCATTCATATATAAGATAATTCAAGAAGCATGGATCGGGGATGTTTTAATTAGTTTTAAGGCAGTGTAGGATAATAAGATCACCGGAGTGTGTCTATTAAAATAAAATAAAAGAGAAAAAAAAGAAACTGTTATATTAGGGATACCTGAGAACAATCTCATTTAACAAGGTGTGTTGTGTCTATAAATTGCATGTTTTCTCTAGTCGGTTTGCCTATTTTGCTAAACGAAAAACCACTGACCCCAGTGACAGTCCTCGCGAATAGCATAGTAGTTATATCAAAAAACTTTTGTAGGCATTTTTCGCTCAGTGGCTGAGTTAGTCGGTCTCAGGGAAAAAAAACAAGTTTTTTTTTTCTTGGAAACTAAGATATTTCGTCCAGCAAAAACAACAAACCGACCAGAGAACAGAAGCAATTTAAGGACGTAACACACGTAGATGGATGAGGTTGTTCTTGAATAACCCTAATATTACGGTTTTATTTTATATTATTTCGGGGACAATGATGGGCGTACACTTTATTAATGTGTTCATTAAAACCGCTTTTTCAACCTGTTGGCATCATCATACTTTTGGAATGGTAGTGTATAATGTGATTTATATCTTTTAAAGTAAAAACTCCTTCGTATTAATTTATAATGATTTTTTTTGCATTGCTTCTTCCTATTTATAAATCTTAAACATATAGTTTTCATCGCGTTACTCTTTTTTTTTAAATTAATGTTTTTCAACAGTTTTATTTATAAGTGCCTCCTTGTCACAAACTTTCATACATCACCAGGTAACGTTCTTTTCTAATCATGCAAGAACAGCATTGTTCTTTTTATTGACTTGGCTATTTTCATTTTAGGTTATCGTTTTAAGAAACTGATAGTAAAAAGATCATCCCAAAAACCTTGTGAAAATGAGATAAAACTGTGTTTTCAATAAACAGTAACCTAGTTGAAGTTTACTGCTGTATAAACTTCGATTTTTATCAACTTTTAAATTTATTTTAAGAACTTGTCTCTAATTTAGGAGTTCAGAAATTAAATTTTATTTCTGATGATTATAAAAGAATTACTTTCATGGAATTTCAAAAATTTGAATTAACTAGCTTGGAAATAACAAATTACAATATTCTTCCTTAATGATAAAAATTATCAGACAATTTAATGTTATTTGTTCCATGACGACCTTCTTGGTATCGTTCCAGTTTTAGTAAATGTTTCTGTTCTTTTAGTTTAGTTTCTGTTCTTTTGGTATCCTTTTGTAACTTCAGCCGAACTCTTTGAACATGCAGTCTTTTAGACAAAGAACCAAATTCTGCATCTGTAAACAGACCTAAATCCGGTCCTGCTGTTTACCATAGTCTTTTGTTCATCATAATACTGGTCACTTTGAGATCTAATCCAAATGATATGTCCTAAACAAAAGGACCAACTTTAAGCATATTCAAAGAGTTAATTCATTAATATTATTAATTTAATTTGTTAAAATTATTCAGGGATAATAGAAATTTTTATTTATATACTGTAGAAACTGTTACAATACTATCATATAATCATGTATTGATATTAGGGTTGCTGCCTAGAAAGATGGTTCCCACTTTTCGAACTAGTAACCAGTAAGGCTGGACTTGGTAAAAGATCGTGAATTTAGATTTCTTGTCTCATACAGTAAAGTTGGTTGGTTGGTATAGGATTCATCATCAGCAACTTAGATTACATTGTGCCGTATATAATGTCTGTAAATTGCGTGTGTATTGTGATCGTGCTGTTTGCTGGACTAAAGATCCGAGTTCCTGAAAGCAAAAACCATGTTGCCTTCGCCTGAGAACTGACCAACTCAGCCACAATATGAAAAAGATCCATAAAGATTCCTGGCGTCATTGACAGGTTTCGAACTCAGGTCTTTTCCCATTGGTGTTGGGAGGACTGTGATTATACTGCTGTAACTATGTCACCCACGAGGGCATACAGTAAAGTATCCTAGATAATGTTACCGTATTATGCATTTGCTCTTGCATGGTCCTTGAATTATATACTGGTGCTCAAAGTCCTGGGGAGTAGAGAGTGGTTATAACCACCGTCTTCCTCACACCAGGTGGAAAGGTCAGGGTTCGAATCCTCTCAATGACGAGATGGACTTTTATAGACTTTTTCCACGCTGTGGCTGAGTTAGTTAATCTCAGGCGAGGACAGCAAGTTTTCTCTCCCGAAAACTCAGGTTTTTCCTGCAAAACAGGCAAACTGAAACTACGCAGAAATAATTACCTTTTTACCAATTAATTTACTAATTAATTAACTAATAATATAGTAACAGAAATTATCCTCCAGAAGTACAGTAAAAGAAAATATCCTCCAGGAGTTATCCTGGACTTCTGGAATGGAATTTTTGACAAATAATAGTTTCTAAGTGATACCCTGAGGTGTGTGGCAAAGGACTGGTGTGGATTCAATGTCACCTGATTTAAGTCCATGTGATCTTTATCACTAGACTTAGTTCAAAGACAGAAAGTTTCCGAAGAATTCACGAACCATTCCTGCAGTGAAGAAAAGCGACTGAATATGAAATTTTTTCTGTGTCGGGGAAAATATTGCAGCACGTTATTTGCAACTTCAGATTTCGACTGTGACATATGATTGATAAACGTGGAGGATATATTGAACATGTTGCATGAATTTCTCAACACTTCTAAATATACACTGTCAATCCAAAACATTATAACCGCATACTTAATCGTGGGTATGTCCTCCTTTTGCCGCATGTACCACTGTCACACAGTGAATTAATGGCTCTATAAAGCCTCTGAACGTCTCAAGAGGTATGTTGTACCATTTCGCCAGGATTTGCGTCCCATGGATCTACCGTAGTTAGAAGTCGAGGATCCAAACGCTGCATCTATCGATACATGAAATCTCAGAATTTTCTATGGGACTTATATCCGGCGAATTACGCGGCCAAGGTAGCATCTGAAAGTCAATAAATAAATAATCAATTTTTCCCATCACAGTATGTTGCGGAATTTACACATTTTCGTGTTTAGCGAAACCACTCTCGAACAACATCGGCTATGTGGCATGGCACATCATCCTGCTGGAAAACACCTGTGACATTTTTGAACATACCCGTTAGTCATAACGAACCGATGTACCTGATCAGCCACCATGGATAAGTATTTAGCATTCAGAGTGAGATCTAGGGATACGACAACTCCAAGATATTCACAGGAAAACATCCCCCGTACTAAAACACTGCCAACACCTGACTATTTCTGTTGGACCACGATATTGGAGGTGATTCCTCTCCATAGTTTGTCGCCGTACCCTTCATCTAAGGTCGACACGGCATAGCAGAGCAGCAAATGCGATTCATCGGAAAGGCAACTATTTTCTAATCGTCAATGACCAATGACGTTTAGATGCAAACTTTAGGCCTTATTGGCGATGAGTGGCACGGGTAATTTGACCGGGCGCCTACTGGGGTGGTGGACCATATGGAGGAGGTTCGTTGGATTGTCTTGGAAACACTACTGCTTGTCCGTGGTTAAAGTCCATGGTGACGTGTAGACATGTATATTATCTTATGTATGGTGGATCCGGAACGTTAGTTAAACTCCCTCGTTGTACACTTTGATACAGAACTCTTTTTACATGTTATGTTTTTGCGGAATGTGTGTGTGTGTGTGTGTGTGTGTTGTTATGTTGTTTACAGATAACAAACAATATAACAACACGCACAAACTTGTCACTTGGCCACCCATTAGGAAAGCCTGCCCAATGTCCTTCTACACCATTGGTAGGCGGGCCACAAATAAAGTGAATTGTGACGTACCTCGACAATTTCGTAATTAATGCCCAAAGCCAGTTTGAGATAATTCAAAAATGAAAAAGAATATATATACACAGTGGTTATAAAATAAGCTTCCCTATTCAGGAGACCCTAGTGTCAAAACGGTTAGAGTTAGTGCTGTGAAAATCATTGGGTAATGTCATTTAGGGTATGGGAAAGCGATTTGCGAAGAAAAAAAAATTGTTCAAATTTTTTCCAATACTAGGGGAAAAACGGTGCTGCACATACATAAAAGTTGTCATTTACTTCAAGACACGCTGCTTACGCAAATGACATCCTGTTAGATAAAAGCAGAAAGGCCAACGCCGCCGTCCATAACCATTATGGCTCTTACAAAAAAGAAAAGTTTTACTAAAAGAGATTTGCTATTTTAGTAAAACTAGTCTACCAGAATAATAGTAACCCCAATGCAGCACTACGCGAATATCGAAACTTAAAAGTTTGCGTAAAGGACCTTTGATTTTGTCAGTGGGGCTTCGAAAACTAATAAAATGTAATAACTGAGAGGAAAGTGGAGGAGAAATTGTTGAAGATAAACATAAAAAAGGCACCAAGGGTAGATGAGATCTATCCAGTTATATTAAAGGAGGCAGCAAAGGAAGTTAGCAAACCCTTAGCCATAATTATGAGAGCTTCTTTGGATTCAGGGGAGGTACCTATGGACTGGAGATGAGGATCAAAGAGCACCTCAAGTAATTATAGACCTCTTAGTTTAACTTCTGTTCCAGGAAAATTAATGGAAGCATTGGTTAAAGAAGCACTGCAGGATCATCTAGACAAGACTTCAGTTATAGCTCTGACACAGCATGGTTTTGTTAAGGGAAAGTCTTTCCTCACAAATTTGATTGGATACTATGATGTGGTCACAAAGGAACTGGATGCAGGGAATAACTTTGATATCATATATCTGGATCTTAGAAAGGCTTTTGATACTGTTGCACATGGAAGACTGCTGAACAAATTGGAGCAGTGTGGCATTGGAGGCATATTGCTGCTATGGATAAAGGGATGGTTGAGTGGGAGAAGAAGACAGAGAGTGGTAATCAATTGGTCACTGCTCATCGTGGACTAATGTTATTAGTGGAGTCCCTCAGGTTTCAGTGTTGGGTCCATTGTTGTTTTCTGTATTTATAAATGATATTGATGATAGTACATCAAACTTAATGTCCAAGTTTGCAGACGATACGAAGTTTGGCAGGGTTGTTAAGGACACGCTGCTGCAACAGGATCTAGAAAAGTTGAGCAGTTGGGCTTAGAGGTGGCAAATGAAGTTTAACATTGACAAATTTAAAGTACTACATATGGGAAGCAGTAACCCCAGAGTAACATATCAACTCTTTGGTACTACACTGACAGTGGTAGAGAACGAAAAAGACCTGGGGGTAATTGTGCAGGCAGATATGAAGTTTTACGAGAAATGCAGACAGTTTTCAAGAGTAGTTCACTGTGTCTTGTCAATGATATACAGGTATTTTTCTAGCAGGGTGTAAGGAGGTAATTATTCCCTTGTATAAGCAATGGTCAGGCCACACCTTGAATACTATATACAGGTCTGGAGGCCTCATTTTAAAAAGGATGTAGAGTTCTTGGAACGAATACAGAGAAGGGAACAAGATTAGTGAATGGAACAAAGGGTTGCTCTTACGAAGAAAGGCTTAAATTTTGCAAATTGCAGTATCTGGAGACTAGGCACCTGCGAGCAGAGGCGGATTTAACGGCGGGCGCACAGGGCGCGCGCCCCGGGCCCCGACTTCCGAAGAGCCCCACACAAAACCCCAACAAATTAATTGAACATATTAAAACTTTGTGATTATTATTATGCTATTATTAATTATATTATATTCAAATTTTATTGGAAAAAAACATTAATAGTACATAATATTTTTTATTTATTTAAAAAAACGGTTAACATGTATTTTTATTTTCCCTGTCTCTCTTTTTTTTAAGGGGCCCAATATTTTCTTCTGCGTCCGGGGCCTCAACCGACCTTAATCCGCTCCTGCCTGCGAGGTGATCTGATAGAGGTGTATAAAGCCTTGAATGGTTTGAGCATGCTCAATGCTGATGGGATTCTTCCTCTTGCTTAGAATAATCACCTGATAAGGCATAAATTCAAATTGAGTTAAGACAGATATAGGGTAGGTGTGCGGAAGTTTGCCTTTAGCCAGCGGGTAGTTGGTTGGTGAAACAGACTTCCATCCTTTGTTGTGGAAGTTGATAGCCGAAATAAATTTATGGCTGGGTTGGACAAGTATTTGGAACGAACGGAGGGGTGAAATGGGAAAGTTTTTCTTTTTTTTTTTTTTTTTGGCTGATACTGCATAGCTTGCTTTCTTGCACCATGTGCCTCTACTAATGCTAAAAGAATTTGAAGCAAACGGCGAGTTAGGTGTAATTTTTTTACATACAAATTATTTTACATACAAATTAACACGTGACACGGACGCCTATGATAGATACAAGTTCATCTGTAACCAAGTTACAAAGGAGGTTAGGCAGGCGAAGGCAGATTACGAGAGATCCTTGGCAAGGGATGCGAAGAAAAACAGCAAAGAGTTCTTTACTTATGTAAACTCTAGAAGGAAGGGGATGAATCAGATTGGTCCACTTGAGATCGATGGGTCAACTGTTGATGACCCTGCTCGGGTAGCTAACAAACTAAATGAATATTTTGCATCGACATTCACACATGAGGAGTTATTCAGCGAGGGGAATGCCAGAGGTGTATTCAATTCTAGCAGTAAGCTAGAGAATCTTGTAATAACTGAGAGCAAAGTGGAGGAGAAATTGTTGAAGATAAACACAAGAAAGGCACCTGGGGTGGATGGGATCTATCCAGTTATATTAAAGGAGGCAGCAAAGGAGGTAAGCAAACCCTTAGCCATAATTATGAGAGCTTCCTTGGACTCAGGGGAGGTACCCATTGACTGGAGATGTGCAAATGTGACCCCAATTCACAAAGGGGGATCAAAGGCTGACACAAGTAATTATAGACCTGTGAGTTTAACTTCTGTTCCCGGAAAATTAATGGAGGCACTGGTGAAAGAAGCACTGCAGGATCATCTAGACAAGACTTCAGTTATAGCTAGGACACAGCATGGTTTTGTTAAGGGGAAGTCTTGCCTGACCAATTTGATTGGATACTATGATGCAGTCACAAAAGAACTGGATGCAGGGAATAACTTTGATATTATATACTTGGATCTTAGAAAGGCTTTTGATACTGTTGCACATGGAAGACTGCTGCACAAATTGGAGCAGTGTGGCATTGGAGGCAAGTTGCTGCTATGGATAAAGGGGTGGTTGAGGGGGAGAAGACAGAGAGTGGTAATCAATGGACACTGCTCATCGTGGACTAATGTTATTAGTGGAGTCCCTCAGGGTTCAGTATTGGGGCCTTTATTGTTTTCTGTATTTATAAATGATATTGGTGATGGTATATCAGGCTTAATGTCCAAGTTTGCAGACGATACGAAGGTTGGCAGGGTTGTCAAGGACACTACTGACACTATGCTGCTGCAACAGGATTTGGAAAGGTTGAGCAGATGGGCTTCGAGGTGGCAAATGAAGTTTAACATTGACAAATGTAAAGTACTACATATGGGAAACAGCAACCCCAGAGCAGCGTATCAACTCTGTGGTACTACACTGACAGTGGTAGAGAATGAAAGGGACCTGGGGGTGGTGGTGCAGGCAGATATGAAGTTCTCTGAGCAGTGCAGACGAGCTGCAAGAGTAGCTCATGGTGTATTGTCAATGATATATAGGAATTTTTCTAGCAGGGATAAGGAGGTGATTATTCCCTTGTATAAGGCAATGGTCAGGCCACACCTAGAGTACTGTATACAGGCCTGGAGGCCTCATTTCAGGAAGGATGTAGAGCTGCTGGAACGAGTACAGAGAAGGGCAACTAGATTGGTGAATGGGACAAAGGGGTTCTCTTACGAAGAAAGGCTTAAGTTTTGCAAATTACAGTGTCTGGAAACTAGGCACCAGCGGGGTGATCTGATAGAGGTGTACAAAGCCTTGAATGGTTTGAGCATGCTCAATGCTTGTGGGATTCTTCCTCTAGCTCAGAAAAATCACCTGAGAGGGCATAAATTCAAATTGAGGAAAGACAGATGTAGGATAGATGTGCGGAAATTTGCCTTTAGCCAGCGGGTGGTTGGTGGGTGGAACAGACTTCCATCCCTTGTCGTGGAAGTTGATAGCCTAAATAAGTTTAAGGCTCAGCTGGACAGGTATTTCGAACGAACAGAGGGGTGAAGTGGAAGTGGTTATTTTATTTATTTATGTTACTTTTTTTTTTTTTTTTTGGCTGATGCTGCATAAGCTTGCTTTCTTGCATCAAATGCCTCTACTAATGCTAATGCTAATGCTAATTCCTGGCAGGGGATCACGTATCGGAACGGGGGTAATGGCAGTTGCAATGGTCAGAATGAGAAACACTACCAGTCAGTAGTGCTTGCCAGAGGTATGTCAAGAGACTTGAACCTTTCTTGGTCTACTGTACGTAAAGTGCTTCCAATAATTTTACGCTGGTTCCCATACAAGATTCACGTAATGCAAGAACTAGTGTTGTGATCAGCAACAACGAATACTCTTTGCTCTACGATTTCTGGCTCGTATGGAACTTGACGAAACAGGGGCTCGAATGATCTTGTGGTCTGATGAGGCACATTTCACTCTTCATGGGGTTGTAAATGCAAAAACTGCCGAATATGGGGAACTTCTCGTCCATCTGCTGTGCATGAAAGACAAACTCCATACGTTACAGTATAGTGTGGATTCACAGCAGAGTTTATAATCGGACCATTTTTCTTTGAAGAGTGTACACCTCATGGTGCACGGTACTGCGCTCTTCTAAGGGATCACATTATTCCCTCTCTGCAAGAAAGGCAATGCTTGGAGACCGTAGTGTTCATGAAAGATGGTGCCCCTCCCCACTTTGGTCGACAAGTGAAGGAACTGCTACGTTCAACATTCAGAAATGATCGCATCATTTCTAGAGACTTTCCGAAGTTCTGGCCAGCCCGATCAGCAGATCTCAAACCCTGTGATTTCTGGCTATGGGGATACCTGAAAAGCAAAGTTTATCGTAGTGGCATACAGACGCTTGTCGATTTGAAAGCAAGCATTAAACAGCATGTAGCCAACATCTCCAATGAGATGCTACACGAAACTGTGTCGCACGCAGTCCTCCGTTTTTAGAATGTCATCTCAAGTGAAGGAAAGCACACAGAACAATATCTATAGATTTCTAAGTTCTGATATTAACATCTAAACCTAAGTTAAGTATTCCATCTCATGTTTATAGTGCCAATTTCCCTCTAGTGGCAGAAATTTTAACTAACGTTTTTTTTTCTTCTACAAATCGCTTCCCCATTCCCTAAATGACATACCCACCGATTTTCACAACACTATCTCTAACCGTTTTGACACTAAGGGCTGCTGAATAGGGAAACTTAATTTATAACCACCCGGTATAATAAGTTTTCTGTTTATACTCCGGAATGACCACATAAGTATCAGTGGAGTTCACAGGATAGAGAAAATACAAGAACATGTAAGAGTGAATGGACCTGTTGTACTGAAATCCATAGAGATAAAATAAAAATAAAATAATAACGCATATATCTAGTGAAATATTTTAATTAACTTTGGAGCTTTCGAGGCTGAATGTGCCTCTTTATCAACAAATGGAAACTTTACAGATAAAATTATTTAACGGATACAGAGTTGTGCGTGCAGTGTGCCCTGCGAGGGCACGAGGTGGGCCATTCAATCATTAAACTGGTGATCATTGTTGCTGCATGGACGCGCGTAGTTTTGCCTCCAACGTTCATCTAGACTTAAAACAGTTGCCTCTAAGATGGGGTGGTGTAGTCTCATGCCTTTGTTGCAGTTCATGGCTCCCGCATTACATAATATATTGAGTGACTCTAACCAGAGGCAGCGGCGAAAGTGTCGGGACTGGTCAAGATTTCCAGCGTGAGGACAGAATTGGTCAATTGTGGCTACCCAACACACATTGGACAAGTGCTTATTACAAGTGCAAGAGCTCACAGTCCACCCGAGACCGCCATCAACTCAGGACAATGTGCCTACCGCCTACATTCCCTACAGGCTCAGAAGGAAATTTGATTGCGTCTCTGCAAGGTATACCACATAGCCTGCAAAGATTGTAACAGCTGCTACATAGGAGAGACCTCGAGACGTCTTCAAGACCGCCTCTCGGAACACGATAGGTTGACCAGCCCGCAATCGCAGAGCACTACTGGTCAACCCACCACGATCTCAATCCCAATCGGGACTATGAAGTAATTAACTAGTCCCGACACCGGATATATGCGTTATTATTTTATTTTTATTTTTAATACAAGAACATTATACCGTATTTAGTAGTCATGCGGGCTATAACCACGGTCACTCAAAGTTTCATTTCTGGTCAAGACGAGATTTCGTGTAACCTTGAATGAAACTTGTCGAAATGTATTAAGTGTGCATTGGGATCGAAACATAAATAAATATCTTAAATCGGTTTCACGTAATATAAGTGTGTATTTATTTTATAAAAATGTATAATGTATATTTCTAGAAAATTATAAACATATTTTTATAAAAAAATTATTAAAAATATTAAAAATGAAATTTAGGATTGCTCATTTTTCTGAAAGAGCCAGATATATAAATTTTCAGAAAAATCTTTCCACTGGAAGTGAGGGTAGTGGGGGAGGGGGAAGCGAAGGAGATAAATGACTTTTTCTGTAAACAGTTTAATTACTGACCTTACCCGGTGATTTTTTAACTACAGAATGAAATAATTTCTATTACTACGCTGATAATAGAAATTAGTACAGTTCGGAGTTTTCACAGAAATTAACTTTCGTCTAATGTTAACAGCAGATGGGAAAAAAAAATAATAATCATAATCAAGTTAGCATTAGTAGATTCATATAATACAAGAAAGCAATTTTTACAGCAGGGGTCGCCAACCTTTTTTGAGTGAAGAGCCATTTTTGATCTAATTAAAAAAAAGAGAGAATCTGAAGAGCGGCACCTCAGCTCAAGCTGGGAGAAGGGAGGGAGTTTTTTTAAGAAATGGAATAGAGTAGGAAGGTATTTAGTATTTGCAGGCAGAAATTCGTCAAACCATAAACTGAGAGAAGTCCAAATGCAAATATTTTCAAATTTATATACGTGTCCGGTAAGCTACTTCACATATCGAACACAATTTGGTCTTACTCTTTCAACTCATCTATCGCCATCCAATTGCAAGGGCAGCTTTTAGTTTCTCCAAATCTTCAATTTCGGTTTTAAGGCACTTTGGTCTTGCACTGAACATGTTCTTGATTTTAAAGTCCTTTCAACTCCATTTCAAATTGTGCTAAAAATCACAACATTTCACACATCTATTTCCCCCTAAACGTTTGTCCAGATCCTTCTTGAATTTATTTAAGCTATCAGCTTCCACAACGACAGATGGAAGTTTGTTCCAGCAATCAACTACCCGCTGGCTAAAGGCAAATTTCTGAAACTCTATTCTATAATTGTCTTTCTTCAATTTGAATTTATGATCGCTCAGGTGCAGAATCTGAGCAAAAGGAAGAGTCCCATAGGCATTGAGCTGCTTAAACCATTCAAGGTCTTATATACTTCAATCAGATCATCTCACAGATGCCTAGTTTCCAGACGCCGCAATTTGTAGAACTTGAGCCTATTTTGTAACAGCAACCCTTTGCTCCACTCAATCATCTCGTTGCCGTTCTCTGTACTCGGTCTAGTAGCTCAACACCTTTCCTAAAATGAGGCCTCCAAATCTATATGCAGTTGTGGCCTAATCATTTCCTCATACAAGCGAATAATCACCTCTTTATCCCTGCTATCAAAATTCCTATATATCATTGACAAAACCCCATGAGCTACTCTTGCAACCAATGTGCACTACTCAGAAAACGTCATATCTGACTTCATGGTTACCCCCCAGGGCTTTTTCATTCTCCATTACCTTGAGTTTAGTACCGCACAGTTGGTATGTTACTCTGGGGTTACTGCTACCCAGTACTTTGCATTTGTGAATGCTAAACTTCTGTTGCCACCTCTCAGCCCATCTGCTCAATTTTTCCAGATCCTGTTGTAGTAGCGTACTGTCCTTATTGTCGTTGACAACCCTACCAACCTTCATATCGTCTGTAAACTTGGACATTAAACCTAATATACCTTCATCAATATCATTTATAAATACAGAAAAATAAAAATTGTTGTTTTCCGTATACAGAAAACAACAGTAAGTTCAATCATTCGAAATACACTAATGTCTGAAAGTTTGGAATCATATTTCATTTTTCATGATTTTTAAAGTTTTTATTAAAATAGCCCCAACTTCTTTACCAATTTTTATTAAAATAATTTCTGTTATGTATAAAAATCAAAAAAATTAAATAATATTTAAGAAATTTCGAGATATATTCGAGAATGTTCCAGAAAAGTATAGAATACTCCTGAATTTGCAGAACATTGTAGAAGTTTCCGGAATGTGGTGGAACATTGTAGAAGTTTTCAGAATGTGGTAGAACATTATAGAACATTCCGGAATGTGGCAGGACGTTGTAGATGATTCTAGAAAGTAGAGTACTATTTTAGTATTATAGAATATTGTACATTATTCTAGAGTGTTTTGCAATAATATAAATTGAGCGATAAGAGTTGTAACTTCTAAAATCGAACACCCGTCATGTTTCGTCATAAACATGGAAAAAAATAAGGAACTTAGCATTGAAAAAAATAAATACTATTGCAAATCTGTATAAAGAAAATTATTCCATGAGAAATATGGAAAAAACTAGGTGTTGCATTTAAAGGAGTACAAACTATCATTCGAACGAATTCGAGGAGATTGGCAGTTAAAGGACAAACCACGATCAGGACGATCGCACATAACAACATAACACTGATTTCTAAATGCAATTGACGACTTACTGCACTTGAAATCCGAGCTTAGTTCAAAAGGAACAGTGAAACTTCCGTGTTTACATGCACTGTTAAACTTCTTAAACAATCAGAACCTCATGGTCGTGTACCGGTTCGAAAACCCTTATTAAACTCGAAATATCGAAAGAAACTACTACTACTACTACTTAGCCATATATGGTGCAAGGAAGCCTGAGGTTTATGCTGCACCAGCCAAAAAAAAAAATTCCCGCATTACCCTGTTAGAGAGAGAGAAGTAGAAGGGAATCACCAAGAAAGAGAAGAATAATGACATCCAGCTCAGGACCCTGGGTGTGCCAAGCCCATATTCACCAGATGTGAGCCCCTGAGGTGCCGATTGGTTTGGGCTCAGGGCCATCAACATTGGACAATTGAAGAGTGCGAAAACATATTGTAGGTGGATGAATCCAAATTTGAAATTTTTGGATCCAGTAGAGTTTATGTGTGATGATCAACTGAAGAAAATATGGTGCAAAATTGCTTAGTGCCTACAGTCAAGCAAGGAGGTGATTCCATTATGACTTGAGGTTGTTGCTGTTTTTCTAGAGTGGATGATATTTTCAGAATTAAAGGAATTTTAAGAAAAGAGGGCTATAAAAACATTCTTGAATATAAGGAAATAAAATCTGGGCTTCGACTTTGTGGAAGAAATTTTATATTACAACAAATATAAGGAAATAAAATAAAAAGGTAATGCTAATGATCTGTGCTAATGACCCAAGGCACCTGTGCAGGGACTTTATAGCAAGTAAACAACAGGCCGGGTTATTATAAATTATGGTGTGGCATCCCAATCGCCTGACTTAAACCCAATAGAACTATTTTGAGATCATCTACACTGTCAAGTTCGTGACGTATTCCCATCTTCACAAAATTTATGGGAAGCTTTGCAGATCTGCATAGTGCTAATCAATGGACACTGCTCTTCGTGGACTAATGTTATTAGTGGAGTCCCCCAGGGTTCAGCGTTCGGTCCATTGTTGTTTTCTGTATTTATTAATGATATTGATGAAGGTATATCAGGCTTTATGGGTAGCAGTAACCCCAGAGTAACGTATCAACTGTGCGGTATTACTCCGAGGGTGGTAGAGAATAAAAAGGACCTGGTGGTGACTGTACAGTCAGATGTGAAGTTTTCTGAGCAGTGCAGACGGTCTGCAAGAGTCGTTCATGGTGTCTTGTCAATGATATACAGGAATTTTTCTATCAGGGATAAGGAGGTGATTATGACCCTTGTATAAAGCAATGGTCAAGCCACACCTTCAGTACTGTATACAGGTCTGGAGGTCTTATTTTAAGAAGGATGCAGAGCTGCTGGAACGAGAACAGAGAAGAGCAACAAGATTAATGAATGGAACAAAGGGTTGTTCTTACGAAGAAAAGCTTAAATTTTGCAAATTACAGCGTCTGGATACCAGGCACCTGCGATTGAGTGAATAAGGCCTTGAATGGTTCGAGCAAGTTCGATGCTGATGGAATTCTTCCTCTTGCCCAGATTAATTGCCTGAGGGGACAAAAATTCAAATTGAGGAAAGACAGTTGTAGAATAGATGTGCAGAAATTTGCCTTTAGCTTAATTTTTGGAACAAATTTGCCTTTAGTTCGATTTTTGGAACACACTTCCATCTGTCGTTGTAGAAGTGGACAGCTTAAATAAATTCAAGGTAGAACTAAATAAACATTTGGAGCGAATGGATAGGTCAAATGGGAAGGATTTTTTTTTTTTTTTTTTTGGCTGAAGCTTGCTTTCTGGCATCATATGCCTTTATTAATGGTAATGCTAATGATCTGCAAGTTTTCATTAATAGCTTCTGTTTTCTGGAACAACATCCCTTCATAAGTATTTCCCGAAAATTGCAATCTATAGAAATTCAAGTCTAATAGTAGTAGTAGTAGTAGTAGTGGTGGTGGTGGCATGTGATGCAAGAAAGCAAGTGTATGAGCTTATGCAGCATCAGCCAAAAAAATAAATAAATAAAAATAAATAAATAAAATAAAAAAATAATAAAAATAAATAATGTTAACAAGTGTCTCCTTAACCTTCAACCAATGCACGAGTCTTAGGTTCTAATACCTTTTTTTTTTTTTTTTTTTACCTTTCGTGCATTTCATAAAAAAAAAAAAAAAAAAAAAAAAGGTCAGGTCACTAAGACACTATGAAATTTAATCGCCAGAATGCCACGTCTATGTAAAATAGTAATAAAATCTCGTGCAGAATATTTTGATGAAAAATCAGTATAGTTTTTAATATTAATCATTTAATAGTTTGAGTAATTATTTTACAAATATTAATCATTTAAACATTTTTTACTGTAAATTTTTCAGAGCTTAAAAAAAATTTTAAAATATTTTGTACTGTGTTGTTTTTTAATATTAAACCTTACATTGTCACAGCTAATTTCAAAAAAAATGAATGAAAATTGTTGTCATACGCTGTGATTCTAAACTTTTAGGCGGGAGCGTAAATATGAGCAATTATCTTTTTCGGCCGAATGATAAAATGTAAATAAATATAACAGAAAGCAACAGGAGCAAAAAACTTTTTAAAAATCAAGGCGTTTATTTACAAAATAAACAATAATAATAAAACACAAAAGTATAATATTTTTAATTAAGAAACAAACCAAGTACAAATATGAAAACTAAAGTGCAGCCATTATCAACCCACTGCAGGATGGAAGCCTCCTGAACAATTCATGTTGAGGGAAATGGACCATAATCTGCCACGCTGGTCCAGTGCGGGTTGGCAGATCGACCGTATTCAGCAGTCAGGGATTTGAACCCCAGTCTACTCAAAGAGCGTGTGTTACTGCACCCCCGCTCCTGCCCACTCGGCTACGGAGGCCCCATTATTTGGCCCTAACTGCAAGATATCATAGAAACAGCACAGCAACTTGCTTCAGGGCTTATGGAACTATAGGAAAATGGTATCCAGGAATACCAACTATTTTATATAAACGGCGTATATAGATATTGTATACAGACGACCACCAATAGACGACGACCAACCCGTCTGTGCTCCTTTGACTATTATTATTATTATTATTATTATTATTACTAGCCATACATAGTGCAAGGAAGTCTGAGGCTTATGGTGCAAGTAGAAGGGAATCACCAAGAAAGAGAAGAATGATAATATCCAGCTCAGGACCCTGGGTGTGCCAAGGATGTGAGCCTCTGGGGTTAATACACAAGATAATTGATGCCGATAGCATCAATCACTGATCTTTCCCAGTGAATCAGAACTTAGAGGAGAGTATATCCGAAATAGTACAGCCAGTCAGATTCTCAAATCTCAATCCAACAAAACAGCAAATCGATCACAGAACACACGTAATTTACAGACACATTATATATGGCGCAATACGGTCTAAGTCGCTGATGAGCCTAAAATCTTACAACAAACAAATAATCCAATAGAACAAGCCTGGAATGCCCTAGGCAGGAGGGTTGATAGTTATATCTCCCCGCCGTAAAAAACCTCACTGAGCCTCCATCAACCATCACGCAAGAATGAGAATTAATAATGGTTAACAGTCTCATTCTCAGCTCATTTCCTGGCTCAGTATAACCACAGTCGTTTTTTCCCAGTAAAATCCAAATCAAATCAAATCTCAGCTCACAGGAGCATTGTTACCCAAGAGGCAGGCTATATTCTCCATAGAATATAGCCTGCCTAGGCTATATTCTATGGAGAGCCATTTTTTTCCGCTCATGAATAGATTGCCATAATTCTGTGATTTCGTATTTGAAATCACAGAGAAATTTGTCCAGTGTTGTTAACGCTCTACCTTAAACTAATGAAGGTGAGAAATAAAATTTCCCGGATAATCTGCAAAGTGAAAGAAGCAGTTCATAGACGCATGATAAAAATGTAATTTATTTTTATTTACATACATATTATATTTATAAAAGTATACTACAACGTGAGAAGATTGACATAAAATTTGTCAAAAAGGAAAAAGCAAAACAACGAAGTTTGCTTTTTCCTTTGTTATCTTTCCTGTGAATGGTAAATTAGGTAGAAAATAATTACATAAATTTCAAAACATTATCTTGTCAGGGAAAGCGACTCCTGCTTGTTATTCCATATAGTCGAATAGACTCCACTTCAGATAAAGTGAAATTAACCAGGGTTGTAGAGACCCCCAGTTAATCTGCCCCTGGACAATCGGGAGTCTACTACTTTTTAGTGTTTGTTCTATAACTTTTGAACATCGTTTCTCTTTGGTTCTCGCTGTTACTTTTCTTCTGAACACCCACTGACTCTAAAAATCACAGATCATCGACCTTACCATTGAACATTATTCCCACATCTGGAACGTTATTCCCACATACCCCAATACTTTTCAAACTCCTATACTCTATTCAAAACAGGGCAGTCAGGCTGTAATTCCTCACTTACAATTTGTTTTCCATAGATATTTCCAGGAGAACTATTCTTCTGAATCTCTCTAAATCTTCTATTCTCTCTCTCTCTCTTCCTTTCCAGTCAGTCGAAACACATACCTCAACTAGTCAACATCCATTCACAGTTCGTTTGTAGAGTCACCTATACAACTTTTCCCTTTCCCTGCTCCATATTTTAGAAGTTTCCTATAATTTTGCGATAGTTTATTTACTTGGTACTTATTTTCATAATTTCATAATTAAATCAAAACTTATTTTTCTGTTACACCAGTTAAAATTAGGTTATTTATAAATCATTCCAGAGGGCAGGCCTTGTACATCTGTAACTTTTTCTCGTTTGCTATTTTATTTATTTCGTTAGTTGCTCTTATCTCAAAGCGAATATTCGCATTAATAATTTCCTTCTATCTTAACTTATCTCTACAATTTAAAATTAATATCTATATTAATATGAATCGATGTAAACGTGAATACACGGAATTAAATTTGCGCAGTTGCATATCATCATCATTCTTCTGAAAAGCTATCGCTTTTCGAGTCAAAAAATACTAAATTAAGAAGCTAATTATGAATAATTATTAGCTGAATAATTTATTCAGCTAAATAAAGACTACCCTGAGTTTATTACATAACGAAACTAACCGTATAATTTTCCCATTTCCCCATTATAATTGAGCAGACACGAGAAAAAAATAGCAACTACCTGTTTTAGCTTTCCAATTTCAGCCCTAATGAATTCATTAAAAATCTATATTTAGTAAGTATATTGCCAAGAAAGTAATTTAGTTTGAGTGACGTTGGCTATTGCTACTGAATATATGAATATCTACCTTCCCAGTGCAGGAATGCTTTGAAAATATAACCTTGGAGAAAGTTTTCATCTTCATTATTAGTGTCTAGGGCAGGATGTAGCTGAATAAATTATTAAGGAACTTAAACCTTCGTTGTTTGCCCTTTCCATCTTCGAATGAAACACAACGTACTGTATTTATAAATACTTGAATTTTGACTTTCGGAAATACACCTATATTCTATTTGTAAATAAATATGACATAGGTATATAAGGTTTAGTATAAATTAAAAACAGGAAAACAATTCATTTCGCAGCTTCTGTAGCATGCAAGCATAAATTTCTGTATTTTGATCAAATTCGCACAAATAAGAAAAATCATACTCGAAATCGTTTGATCGTTTATCTTATTACGAGTTGACATCTTATACCTCCCCCTCCCCTTTTTTTTAATTGATTTCTTAAGTGATCTAATTATAAAATAATAAAACAGATGATCTAATTATAAAATAATAATTTTATTTTATAAAATTATTATTTTATAATTAGATCTTCTGTTTTTACGGGAAGCAGGATTTAAACTGCACATATAACACAATGGTCTTAATTCCCACAGCAGAACACACTTGCCTTTATAGCGAATTGCCCTGGTGTTGCACTACTTTCAACAGATGGTTTTAGCCATATTATAGCTTTAAACTGATTTCGTATACCGCAGCTCATATCGAACAACTTTACAACTGGTTTGTCTGCATGTTGTTAGTACACACCACCTCATTTCTCATTAGATAGCAGATGATCTGTTGTCGCTAAAGACTACCTGTTCTGATCAGAAACCAGGTAATCCTGGAACAGGTTATCACAGCAGTGTCTCTTCCTTGAAAAAACGGCCAATCGATCTTTTCGCGAGAAATCTGTTTTGTTGTGAGAATCAAGAAATTGAGTTGACTATCAGCATAAATCTTGCTGGCCGCAAAATCAGTTCAAAGGATAAGACAGTCCTACAATAATGTTATAAAAAGCGAAATGTCACAGTTTTATTTATGGATTCTTATAGACAAATACGAGTGCCCGGTTGATTTCGTAGTATTCCAGATTTTAAAGATTTCCAAATTATACAATGCTGGATTTTACAGAGTTTGCTGTATTTATCATTGATGGATAGGACATTTGTTATCGGTAGCCATTTTTGTGGACGATGCGATGTTCACTTTAGTATATTAACAGCGGGCTACCAAAAACACTATAAATAACAGGAGAACCTCACCCCAGGTTGTAGCTAGGCCTTTAGTCAAAACTCCACTTTTTTTTTTTTTTTTGAAACCACAGAAGAGAACTTGTATTGAATCATTCACACATAAATGACTTTATACTGCTGGCCACATTATTAAGACCACAGAGGTTTCAGCTATAAGCAACAATCTATGCAAAAATATATAAATCGAAGTGGTCACATGCGCTATATGTGACTTGACTGGTGTCAAAATTAGTTCACCGGAAATGGGATCTGTGGGATTTCGCAGATTTCCAAAGAAGTATGATTGTCAGTGCGCTTACAGAAAATACGTACTACGGGGAAATGGAGACTGATGCCCAGGCCCACAATGGGCACTTGGTATAATCGCCGTCCTCTCCACATCGGGTGGAAAAGACCTCTGAATCCCGTCAATGACGCGAGAAATTTTTATGGGTCTTTTTCCTAACGTGGCTGAATTAGTCGATCTCAAGGGAGGGTATAATGTTTTTTTTCCAATGGGTTTTTCGTGCAGCCAACAGCAAATCGACCATAGAACACACGCCATTTACTGACATTATATACGGCTCAATATGGCCTAAGTTGCTGATGCACCTAAAACCCTACAACAGCTAACCAACCAACTGATGCCCAGACTTCCTTGTAAAAATCTGTTCGTTCTAAGTTACTATCGTATTATGCTATGTATTCAAGGGACCAGTGGCTGCAGGATGGTGTTCCTAATAAGCTATACACCGAGCACAGCGCGATAAAAGGTAACACTTAGTGTCATACGATAAAAGATTTCACTTTTAGATAAAAAGATTAATTATTGTTATCTTTAGTACTTCCATTCCATTTTTCCATTTATTTACACAAACAATTTTATGTACATTCTCATGATATATACAAGATTATATACAGTTTTATAGACATTATCATATATATATATATATATATATATATCCATTTTATATAATGGTAATCAAGGTAATGTGTGTGTGTTCTTATATCGGGGTGGCTCCTAGGCGTTAGCGCATCTCCACCTTCGTACTCTGTTATGGTGCAGAACTCTGCATAATGGGCCTGAAAAGCGTCAGTGTATGTGTGCAATATTAATGTGTGTTGTTTTGTTTGTGTCAGGCTATGTCACCAGGGTACAGCCAACGTACGGGCAGCTGCTGCCTGGTGCCCATCCCTAGAACCGGGCCTGAGTCAACAGCCATCCTGTACCGGTGTAATTACCACCCAAAATCTCGCACCAGCCAGAGGTAGTGCAATATTGGCGAGTACCTGCAATCCCGCTCCCAGGTTGCCCTTACCTGAGAGATAGCAAAAAAAAAAAAAAACTAGTAGTTATATACATTTATGGTCTGAGTATCTCGATCAAACAGAGGATGATCAGAATCATCCTCTGGATTGTCTTGAGGAAAAAGCTTATTTACAGTAGTATCAACAGTACCAGTCGGTGGTTTTTTGTCCGTCCACTATGACAGTGTTATATATGTCTCTAGAGATTAACTTGTTCCTGGAAATCTTGTATACAGAGGTGTTTCCAGTGTTACGAACAAAGTTTTGCCAACATTCAATTTTTGCATCTGCGACGGCTTTATGTAGCCTTTTTCTTAGATCACTGTATTGTTGTTTCAGTCTCTGGCGGGTGTCTGTCTGCCGGGTGCCTGTTTCGTTGGTAAGTTTTCCTAGCATTCATGGTTTGGGTTCTTAACGCAGTAAGTTCCGAAGTCCACCAGGGGACAGATGGGCTTCTGGATTGTTTACGTTTAGCAGAGTAGCTCATAGCAAGGAATAAGTGTGACTGAACATAGTTTGAATATCCTATGGCAGATAAGGAATTTAAAGTAGAAGCCGCCACAGGACGAAAGAACAAATTTAGAAAATTCTTAAACTTGTCCCATTTAATTTTTTCCATGGAATATTCTTCTCAAGTCCACTAGCTATAGATCCGCATTTCTAACTGTGGGTTTGATACTGAATACTATAGCGTTATAATCACTGTTAATGAGTGATGGTAGAACATTCCAATTAGTTATCTGTCCGTCCAGTTTAACAGAGGTGATAGTTGCATCAATGTTTGATGTTCCATTTAAGGACAAGAATGTGTAAGGTCTGTTTGGGAAATTTTGAACTACTCAATTGTAAGACAATATTAAATCTTCCACAGCAGAACCTCTGTTGTCTGAAATTCTGCTGTGCCAAAAAGATGATTAGGCATTTAAATCAGCGCATATAATTAAATTTCCTGAAGCAAATTTTGTGCATATACGATCCAGCTGATGTAAGGACGTTTGAATATCTGCTGAGGGAGAAAAATACAGAGAAACTATATGAAAAGTAATAATTGGAGACGAGATCAAAAGACAAGTTACAGTGTCTGTACACTCTGCCGAGATGGTTGTCACTACTAATTCATGATTGCATATTGCTATTGCAGTTTTAGGAGGGGTTTCTATAGAATGAACAATTCTGAGGGATAACGGGAGTCCCATAACCCTGTGAATCAAGCCTCCTATTGGGCCGAATAATAAGGTTCTTGAAAACATATAAGATCATAATTATTTTCAATCATCACTACAAATAAACGCTGGCAGTTTATTTGTAGTATTTTTATACCCTCAAAATTCACACCCACAACGTTAGAAAAGTTTGTAGTGGCCGTATTATTCATTATGAGTTTTCTGGTTTGCTAGTTCAACAGCTCGTTTATACTCCGGACAGTTATTGTCTCTAACTGAATGCTGATAATCTCTGTTGCGTCTTTTACAATTGACGCACCGAGGGGGTTCTTCCCTGTATGTGCATTCAGCAAACACATGTCCACCGCCTCTACAGTGGCCACAAGACACGGTCTTATGTGTGCAATTTAAAGCTGAATGGCCATAGGCCAGACAGCGGAAACATTTAGTAACCAATGTGAAACGACGAAATTTATGTGAAGTGAAGCCAAGAAAGATACGATCATTCTGTATTAAGCGTTTAAAATTTTTTCTTGGGAGGGGGGTGAATCCTATTACCCAGTTTGTTATTTTATTTCCAGAGCTTGAATTAAATCTGAACGTTGTACCTTTTTTAACTTCCTCTTGTTCAAACCCATGATCTTTTAGGTTCTTTATAAACAAATCTTCTAAAATATCCTCCTTTGTATATTCTTTCGGCACACCGTAAATTAAAACCGTGGGTCTAGTAACCGTGGTTTGTCCATGGACAAACCTGCATTTGTCAGCTGCGTCATTTTGCTAATTTTATTTGCATCCATCGGATTAGTAGTTTCAATTAAGAGACC
Organism: Mastigoproctus giganteus; assembly: GCF_048544385.1. NCBI lineage: Eukaryota > Metazoa > Arthropoda > Arachnida > Uropygi > Thelyphonidae > Mastigoproctus > Mastigoproctus giganteus. Next base: position 27,184,910 of record NC_143583.1, read on the forward strand.
TTTGTTTCTTAGCAACCTCATATTTTTGATTTTAATATCTCGATGTTCTTTTTTGAACACCTCTGTCACTTTAATTCTAACATCCTGACTGGATGAAATTTTAGAATCGGCATTCGGTCTCAATATAATGATGTTTTTAGGGTCATTAAAGTTATTTTTTGATGGGAGAATAACACCTTCGTCCAAAGGAAGTTGAGAAAAATGATGTTGTAATTGTTCATCTTCTCCTCTAGGTTTATGTAGAATACTTTCAGTACGTTGAATGCCTGCTACAGCAGCAATTGATCCTATAACTGCTTCAGCAAAGGTACACTGTTTGGGTTGGTCCTTGATTAGAGGGTGAAAAATCTCAGTGCGTATTTGTAATTCTGATGTTTTTATTTTCAATCGTTCATTGTCGATCAATAATGCATTCGTAAGTGACTCCAGGTCTGACCACAAACGATGTACTGTATATAGTTTGAGGCTGCCTTAGTGACTTTGCTGCTATCTACAGATATAAACTCTCCGAGTGCTTATTTAATCTTGGTCATTGTTGAAAGTACCACCGAGGTATCTAAAGACTCCCCTAGGTCCAAGCCTTCGGTGAATGATGTATTTTGCACGAATTCTTGTACATTAGCCAAAGCTTTGGCAACTGTCTTTGCTTTGATCTTTGTTTTGATTTGGATTTTTATCCAGATCAGAACTACTGGGATCAGAAGCAAATAGATTTATCATCTGCCGAATTATCCTGATCACTTCTTGTTAATTTTAATACTATGGGATGTTTTTTCCCAGCTGATTTACTAGGCTTATCTGCAACCGACGAAGGTAAGTCCCCATCAGAATCATGCACAGGTGATACACTAGAATCCATAGTGTTGTGTTGATGAATGAAACAGTACACAAAAATATATAATTTAAAATAATATTCCAGTCTTCCCTGAAATTAAAATATTTTGTATCACTCCAATCTGAATTTATCTTAAGTACTGGCAGTGCAAGAATTTTCAACTATGGATCCTAACCACCGGAACAGTTTAGAGGTGAGAGAATCCGAAAAATGTTTTAAAATTTTTGCCTCCAATTTTAAATGTGATTTTTTTTTAATGTTTATTTCCTATTAACGAAAATATCGTCAATTATTCTTCACAACCGAACACATTTTTTTTTTTTTCACTGTAATAGTATAATATTTATGTTCGGTAGTCAAATATGTCCAGGAAATATCATGTTTGTATGATATTTCCTGGACATTGGTGTTATAAATATGCCTATATTTATAACATTATTCGTATTAACTTTATTCCTCCCAGTATTCGCTTTTTCATGAAATTCTGTATTTGGTTCTTTTAGAGAGATTTGTCCAGCCATAATGGATGTACAGGAAAGAAATGTTCTCGTTTCTGTATATGAAGTTGTTAGCATGAATGCCTCGAGTTTCAGGAATAAGCTAATGGAAATAAATATTGCCAAGACCAAGATAAACATTGCCACAAACGGTAAAATAAAACTTTATTAAAAATACACAATGAGAATTAAGAAATAAAAAAATAATATAGGAAGAAAATATATGGAAACTATTAAAGCGATTAAAAAAAAATACAACACTAATAAGAGCGTTAAAACAAATGTACACCAAGTAGCTTTCTGAGCGATGTGCCCCTTTATCAACTTAGACAAAAAAAAAAAAAAAACCTATTATATCAGGGTCACCGGTAATTTCTTACATATACCCATGTGTATTATGACTGTAAATTGCGTGTGTTTTATGGCCGATTTGCCTGTTTTTCTGGACGAAAAAAATCCAGTTTCTGGGGGAAAAACTTTGATATCTACTCCTGAGACCGACTAACTTAGCCACGGAGTGAAAAATGCCCATGAAAATTCCTCGCGTCATCGAGGAATTCGAACCCGGGCCTTTGCCACCCGGTGTGGGGAGGACGATAACGATAGCGCTGTGCTACCGCAGACTATCAACTTTCCTGCAAGGGTGTAACATACGCTAAAACCAAACTAATGCTGATCGTGGACGCCGAAAAAGAAAGAGAAAGAGAAAATAAACAATCAGACGAAGAACTCTGCGGAGGTAGGAGAGTGCATGTTTGCCACATTATTAACTCGCCATTTCTCATCATGCTGCAAAATGACCGCTTCCATAATAAGGTGTATGTGGGTTTCACAGTTTCGATTAATGTTGAAACCTGCCACAGCTATATGGAGCGCTTCTAACCAGGAACGATGACGAGCATCACCGAGCGGTCCAAAATTTGAACATCATAAAGTGAGTTACAATTTACGTGTTGCTGATACCAATAATGTTCTGCCCAATAGCAGAGCGGCCAAAATTTGGCTTGATGAATAGCCCCCTACATGCTCCGAAATACGATCACAAAGTCTTCGCTCGGACTCGACAATCTATATACTGTAGTTTCCATAATTTTATTCCTATATTATATTTTTATTTCTTAATTCTCACTGTATATTTTAATTCACTTTTATTTTACTTTTGTCGGTTGTAGCAATGAAGTTGCTACAACTCTAGTTATGAAGTCGTTGTTTTTTGATGAGCTCGTTTTTTTGTTATCAGTTTACAAAATATATAAATCACGGATTATTACTATATTCTTAGATCATATCAATCATAGCAGAAACATGAAATATGCCTTATCGTTCAATTTTTTATTAAAATCTTTGTAATATTACATATTACAAAAATGTTGACTTCCTATTACGATCTGAGATTTTATTAAATCATAGAAGATCCGCGAAATGCTTGTGATAAGCATAATCGTGATAGGTATAAAAAAATCATTCGAATGGTATAATCGAATTATATCATCCGAATTACAGTTAGTAACTACTAACACTACTAATTAGTAGTTAGTAATTTTTCGATTATTAAAATTTCTCGATTACTAATTCTTCGATTATGGACATCATTCGGTTATGGTCATCACTACGAAATACATGTTTCCTTTCAATTTTTATTAAAAATCCAGGAGGAAATAAATAAAATATTACAAAACGTTGAGTGTATATGCGTTGTAAAGTAAATGGAGGCATGCAGTTACAAAACAATTACTTTTATATATTAATAGTTATAATTAGTAATTAATTGAAAACAAGAGCAAAAACATTATTAGTTATTTACATTCATTGCATTATTTAATCAATGAGGCCTCCGTAGCCGAGTGGTCGGGGTAAAGTACCACACAGATGAGTAGACCAAACTCCTGACTGCTAAATTCAGTCGATCTGCCAACCCGCAGTGGACCATCGTGGCAGATTTCCACGAATCGTTGAGGAGGCTTCCATCCTCCAGTGGATTGATAATGGCTGCAGGTTATTTAATCTATGAATAATCACCACATATTATCATTCCCAAATTATATTACATTAAGATTAGAGTTACTGTTTTTTCTCATTGAAATCTGAGGACAAAATGGACTCCACTTAAAGAATATAAAAAATAAAAATATACCATTCTATGTTTCCGGAGACAATAAATAAATGAGATTATTAATTTATTTAATTAATGATAAAACAAATGAAATTATCTCTATATTATATGAGAGGTTGTCAAAAATTTCTGACAACCTCTCGATCGGTGTATAAACATAGGCACAAAATTGTATGTTCTTTTTTTATTTGTTAATGTATTCACCCCGAAGAAATTTTTTCTTCATATTAGGTATCAGACCAGGCCTCTACAGCTGCTTTTATTATTTAATTATCTTTACAATTAATTCCACGAAGATTATAAACTGGCATACTCAGTTCAACGTTGGCGTAATATTTCCCTGTTATTGTGGTTTTAGATGCAAGGTAAGCAATTAATTACAATCATTTTGTTTCCAGAAAATTGAGTCCAACACTATTTCAGCAGATGGATGATTTCGGTTTTTTTCGGGGTAGGAAATCCCTTGTGCTTCCACTGCATGCTTTCTAATTTTGGTTCAGGATCATAAAAATGAAGCCATGTTTCTTCGTTAGTCTCTAACCGGATTGTCAAAAATTCAATATAAATTCTCTTTTGATGATTCCACCTTCTGAATGTCATGAATGTAACGGTTTCTAGGAACGCAACTTGTACAACTTTGGACATTCCCAAATGCTCGTGTATTGTTAAATTGCTTCCACGAAAATATTAAGTACTTTTTCAAGTTCAAATACTATATTCCTCTGTTTACCAAATTTTTTTATTCGACAATGGCAGCTGTTTCAGAAATGATTGCTTCAGTTGGCCAACCAGACCTCGAATCATTCTCAACTGACTCTCTTCCTCTTTTGAACTCTGCCGACCACCTTGCAACAGTAACATAACTTAATGATACCCCAACCACTCGTTATTATTTCGTGGATTCCTTTGGCATTTCTGCTCTCTTTGGTCAAAACTTTGATTATTGAAGTTTCTCAATTTGCTAGATATTCCTTGTTTTTTTCACCTACCAACGTAAAAAAATTAAATTTTAAAAATTTCATGACAGTAACATACAATTTTTTCATGTTACCTTATAGGACATTAAACTATCGAAATAACTTATTCTATAATGTATTTATACATTTTTGGAACCCTGTTCTCAGAACGTTTTTGACCACCCTTTGTAATGTTCCTCTGTTGGAAGTACGGTCGAAAAACAATCAACACGCATGGGTATTTTATGGATTATAAATTTCGTCCACAATGCATGCTCGATGGAATTGAAAATGTAAGGAATGCCAATATAAACTGCTCACAATAACTCTATTGTTCCTGTTAGGCTGAACTCCTAAGATAACAAGTTGGCTAACCAGATAATCAATAGTAGCACAGTTAAATGGATTTCGACCTTGAGGATCTGTGAAAAGTGACAATGCTGGCTATTCATTTTATAATACCCTGCAGTGTTTTTAATTTTTATGTAACTGAACTGTAGTTGTAAATAATTACTTATAATGTTCAAACAATAAAAGAAAAATAAAAAGTGAAAATGTAGGCGTTTCCGCTTTCGTAAGCAGTCCAATAAATAAATAACGAATTCTTAGTGTATTCCTTTACATGATATCTAAAACTGAAGCAATGACTAAAGTGTGATAAGTAGAGTACTAATAATAAAGCTAAATTGTTTTAAAACTTTTAGTTTTGTTTAAATATTATTTTTTTATTAAAAATATGTTTTATAAAAGTCCAATTGGTATCAAACCTTCTAGGTTTACGGGAAAGAAAAAAGAAAAGCGTATGTTTTTAATTAGCATTTCTTTAATTTGAATTGAAAGTAGGAAGGGTGGCTGGCAATCCGAGATTGTCAAACACTTCATTAAAGATTTGAATCTGTTGCATATATGATCTGAAAAACGGCATCTAATATTATGCATTTGTGGAACAGAAATCCTGGAGTCACACATAGGGGAAAGAAGCTAAAAGTGGTTCAAAACGAAAAATATTAAGTAAGCAGGCGGCTAGTAAGGCACACGGTGTCATATCTATGATTTACTGGACCATTGCTAGTATAGAAAAGGACATTATTATACAAGACGATGGTTAGATTACATTTGAAATATTGTATTGAGCTCTGGAAACCGCATCTAAAAAAAAGACATAAACGTTCTGGAGAGGGTTCAAAAAAGCGTGACCACATTAGTGATGTCTGCAAAGTTTGACAACTAAGCATCTAAAGGGGTAGGGGATCTGATTGAGGTGCATAAAATGCTAAATGAGCGAGGAAGGAAGGTTTAGTCGAGACCAAAATTAGGGGGCGAAAATATAAAATTTCAGCAGAAAATTGGTTCTCGTGAAGTTCAGTTATGGGAAGCGGGTTGTCGAACACTGGAATAAATAGCCTCCCAAAGTAGCAAAGACGATGATTCTGGCTAAATTTTTTGCTGCTAATGCGCCAGTAAAATGATATACCAAACCATCTCGCTAAATTCAAAGCAAACTTGGACAGTTAGCTTGTGGGATGGAGTAGTATAAATGTTATGTTTTTATTTTATTAGTGTTTTATTTGATATTATTATTATTATTTGTTATTATTTTTTTAATTCGTTTTATTATTTTTATTATTAATAATACACTGGCCAAAAAAAAATACGAACCTTTGTATTAAAACAGTCACAGAAAAAAAAAAAAAAATGCAAATAGATGTAAAGAAAACTGACTTGTGGTGATGACTTGTTGCCTCGTTGAGTATAAAGACTGCACAAGTTGTTCGACTGTAATTTGAAGCCAGAATGGGGAAAATGCGTAATCTATCAGATTAAAAAAGAAAAAGAAAAGTATCATGTGTGCACGTTTAGCAGGAGCCACGATTCAAGAAACGAAAGACATAACCGATCTCTCAAAGAATTCTTCTCAATTGCTTTTAATGATTGAAAGCAAGAGGTTCTTCTACATCTCAAAGGCGTAAATGTGGCAGAAAAACAATCCTTAGGGAACGAAGCTGTCGTACTCTAAGGAAGACTGTACGGAGAAAAGGGACATACAGTGCGCAGCAAATAACGTCTGAATTCGACCAAGTCCAGAACTTCAAGTCCAAACAGACCAAGTCCCCGTACCATGCGCAGAGATTTGAAGAAATTGGGTATTGGCAATCGCCTGCCTATTTAGAAGTCACTTTTTTCAGAGGAGAAATCCTCTTTCAGTTATGCCAAGAACGTTGTGATTGGACAGTGGAACAATGGAGGAAAGTCATGTGGTCAGACGAATCACGATACACTTTGTTTCATGATTCGTCTCTGCCTTGATGGTAGGCGGAGAGTGTGGCGAGAACCTCACGAAGCGATCAACCCTGTTTGCCTTGTTAAGACAACCAAGCTTCTGGAAGTGGTATCATGATATGAGGAATGTTTTGTTGGCACAGACTGGTTCCGTTGATATCGGTGGAAGGTCGAATATCAGCCAGGGAAAGTACCTGAATTTTGAATCAGATCTACTGCATTGCAATGTTACACTTTTATCTCGAAGGTAATGGCCATTTTATAGATGACAATGCAACAGCGCATCGTGCCAGAATGGTTCGGAGAACATGATACGGATTTTCATCATCTTCCCTGGCCTCCACATTCACCTGATCCCAATACTATTGAGAATGTGCGGGATATGCTTGAGAGAGCTATTCGGAAACGAAATCCTTTACTTTAAATTTTATCGCAGAGGTGACCCGATTCGATACTGGATATTTCGATTCTGCGTATTTTATTATTTATTTATTTGTTATTATTTTTTATTCATACAGGGTGTCACGAAAATACATGGCAACGCTTCAGGAATGAGTTCCTCATATGTAGACAATAAAAATATTTTATATCAACATAGCCGCGAACGATTTACAGACTAAAATGCAGATTTACTTTCAGTACAAAAACACTTAGTGCAACAACAACTCTACACAGTGAGTAGTGCAACAACAACCTTAAACAGTTAGTACAAAAACCCTACACAGTTGGTATAATCACCGTCTTCCCCACACAGGGGGGTGGAAAAGACATGAGTTCGAATCCTGTCAATAACACATGGAATTTTTATGGATCTTTTCACAATGTGGCTGAGTTAGTCGGTCTCAGGTGAGAATAGCATAGTTTTTTCTTCCGGAAAGAAACTCGGGTTTTTCGTCTAGTAAAGAGCAAATCGACCACAAAATACATGCAATTTACAAACGATTTATATATAGCACAACATGGCTTAAGTTGCTGATACACCTAAAACTCTACAATAATGGTATGGTTGTTGTTGTTGTTGTAGGATGCAAGGCAGCATGGGTAACCTGATGGGGGACAGAATTTATAGTTTCGCCACTGAAAGCATTTATACTTTCTCCACTAAAAATTAAATAAAAATGCAATTAACATCAATTATAGATCCATATACATTTCTTGATTACTGTACATTATTATTTACAATGAATCCAATCATTAAGCAAGCAATCACGCGGACTTCAACCAAAGTCCACTGCGCCTCAAGTCCTTTAACCGAAGCACGTGTGTTCCTTCAACCTGTAACTGACCACTCGGCCATGTCAGGCATATTTCTTTTAAAGATTATGTTAAAATGAATATTTTATGGGGAAAAATTATGCAAACAATACATTTTATGGATAAAGCTTAAATCTAAAATCAAATACAAAGTACGGTTTTTTATTTAAAGTCGCAAACATCGCAAGATTTAGTCGTACAACAGCAGATTGCTTAAAGAAATTATCTAATTTTGTACGATTATTACAACATCACATTTTGTGCCACAGATCGCAAGCCGACTTTTCCGTGTCTTAAAGTTATTAGGATTGTTAAGAGATAATAATTAAATTTCTTAAATCTCTGTAATTTAGAAATAAACAGTACTTTACATCTCAGTGCAATTGGACTTATAAGCCAGTGTACAAGGTCACAAAAAGTTGTATTGTTAGCTTTATATTCTAGCAGGATAACTTTGCTGTAACAGATAATTTTGATGATTTTATATTCAAAGCACGGGAAGAGGAAAATCAATCGCCGAAATATCTTTTGAATCCGTTGTAGGAAAATAACACAAATTAATTCGCCCGCTTGAAAAATTAAGACTATAATTGCTTAAATGATTGGATAAAGTATATTGGATTTCTTCCGTCTGAGTGAACGATGATATCGTGGGGTCCAAGGATAGGTATGGTTGAATTTGAGGGCTATATCCTTTGCGATTTCATTTAAAAGGTTTTTGGGTTGGTTTCAGTGTCGGAGAACAGATGCTTTGGATCTAGTGCATCTTCTCTCTTTCCTTTTGTACCGTCTTAATTTAACCTGAAAAAATTCCTTTACATCATTGTCTGGATTCTAGTCCTTGGATCTTTTCCATCCAGTGTGAGGATGACTGTGATTATACCAACTGTGCTACCCACGAAGGCATATTACTTAGAAACGACAAGTATTAGTAGGATTTGGCTCGTGCACACTACATACGAGCCAAAAATGGTTCGAAACGCCTCCTGGAATTTTGTAGTTATTCGCCACGGTCAACTCAAGCATTTGTATTCCAGCATTGATAATCCAGCTGCCTCAGGCTAGAACCATCTTCTATGTTCGTGTGGGTGATAGCAACTTTCTTTTGATTTTTGAATGCCACTTCCCAATGTTGACTGCTCAAAAGTTATTAAAATCGTTTTAGCAATTAATATTGCGATCATTTAGCTATTTTTCACTCCTTCTCTTGTTTCCTGAAAGAAGTTTTTGCTAAACTGACTTATTTGAAAGTTTAAGGAGTGAATGCTTCTCATATTTAAGTGTTTTCACTGTTATTATTATCATGTAATATATGTTGTATTGTTATATTTATGCTTTGCAGCACTGTTTAGATTATTCCTGTAATGTATGTAATGAAGAATAAATAATAATAGATTTACATACATAAGAAACAGAACATTACTGTCATCTAACCATGTGTCTCCTACATAACTTTGAAAAACATCTTTATTGGCACACATCGAGGGAATCTTCTAGTAACTACAAAAAAAAAAAAAAAAAAAAAAACCGGTCTTTTCAATCGAAAACACAGAACACGCAACACCTCTACAAAACCCTGGATTGCAGTTTGTACCGTAAGGAGCTTATGTTGTTGTTGTTGCTTAAGGGTTTGCAACTCAAGGGCATTAAAAGCCAAGATGTGCTTTATGGAAGGAGCAAATTTGTACAGGTACTAGGAGAAGGAAAGAAATGGCATTCAACTGATTTCTTGTAATCCACTGTTATTTCTTTTACTTTACTTCCTTTTACTTCTTTAATTTAGCTCAGCACACGAAGTTACACCTCTTGAAGCCTGCTAGGAAACAAACAGATCATGAGGGAAAATTTTTTTGGCCTAAATGCTTTCATGTATCATGTATAACTGTCTGAATCAGCATGGTACAATTCTGAATGTCTGCCCATGATCAGTTTTTCACGGTGCATAACTTTTGAAATACGCCGGCAGTTCTGAAAATGTGTACATATATATAATGAAATGAGAGAATAACGAAACATCCACAACAAAATCACATTATAATGCTAGTGCATATAGGTCTGGAAGCCTTTTTTTTTTTTTTTTTTTTTTTCCAGGAAGGATATTGATCTGTTGCAACGGGTGTAGAGAATAGCAGCGAGATTAGTGAGGGGGAGCAAAAAGGGTGCCTTACCAGGAAAGGCTTCAGTTCTGCAAATTGCATCCTCTGGAGACTACGCACCTGCGAAGAGAGCTGATTGATTGTTTAAGGCCCTGAATGAATTGAATAAGCTAAATGCTAATGGCATCTTCCCTCTTGCTACAACAGCACATATGGGGGGGCATAAATTTAAATTGAGAAAGGATGATTGCAGAATAGATATGCGGAAATTTGCTTTCAGCCATCGTGTAGTTGAATGTTGGAACAAACTTCCATTTGGTGTTGCAGAAGTGGGAATAAATTCAAGAAGGAACTAGACAATAATTAGAAGGGTCGGACAGGTTATTTAGGAAGGGGGGGGGGGTTGCCTGGTGATGTATAAGCTTGCTTTCCTGCTTCATTTGCTACTAATATAATAATGTTCAATATACATGAATATAAAAACTGAAGTATAACACATGTCATGTAAAAGTTTGTGGAAATATTAACTAATATATAAGTTCCAGTGTAGGTAGGTTTATGTGTCTGTTTTTTTGTTTTTTTTTACACGTCTGGGAAAGTGCCATCTGATCATGAAGGTTTCATAAACACTGCTTTACTAGAAAAACATCTTACATCCAAGCAGTGGGTTTCGTTACTCACCATTAACTGAAATGAATTTTCACTAAGCTATTTAAATTTTAGTTTCTCCCTCTTCCTCATTTCACTTTGATGATTATTGCTAATATGTTGTTATTTTATTGCAGTTATTGTCAATTATTTAAACTAATGTAAAAAATTAATCATGGCTGGAAAGTTCAAAATTGTACCATTCTTACACAAAACTTACACATATGAAAAGTTTGGGAAAAATTTTATCTCTCCTGTTCTGTTCGATTCCTAGCAATTTTTAATATGTTTGCGTTTATCTTATGCACCGAATTCAGGAGGAAGTTGAACAAACGGAATGTCAAGCGAAAGAAATAACAGGGGATTGCGAGAGAGAACCTCTGAACGGTTCCCCCTCCCCACCTTTCCGGATGTAACTATATGAGGTGAACAGTTTCTAAAATAGAAACGTTTCTATTTTAAAAATTTTCAAAAGTTTCCGCTAACTTTTGAAAAATTGAAATAATCACTTGCAATATATGCAACCTATCAATATATTGTGTTTCCGATATTAGTGTTATTACTGGCAGTGGCAAATGATGCATAAAAGGAAGCTTGTACAGCATCAGCAAAAAAGGGAAAAGAAAAATCCTGCTCACCGCATTTATCCATCATCCCTAATAATTTGTCTAATTCTTCCCTAAACTTATTCAAATTGAAGTTTGTTCAAACAATCAATCACTCTCTGGCTGGAAGCAAAATTTCCACATTTATCCTACAACCATCCTTTTTAAATTTAAATTTGTATCCCCTTGTGTGTGTGTGTCTGTGTTGCCCGGGCAATAGTAAGGATTTAGATTACTCAATCCATTAAAAGCCTTAACACTTCAGTCAGACTTCCTCGAAGGTTCCTTGTTTCCAAGCGCTGCAGTTTGCAGAACTGAAGTCTATCACGGTAAGAGTACCTTTTTGTGTCTTTGGCTAATCTGGTTTCGTTTTGCTGCAACCGTTCCAAGATATCCATTAATTTTTTTATGGGATCATTACGTTTTAGATGTAAATTTTTTTTGGAATCAATACTAAAACTATAGCGCGAGAACAACCAACAACATGGAAGGGTGTCATTGAAATACCAAAAGAAAACCGCTGTTTCCCACATGAGCATAGGAAATGGTTCTTGTACTAGACAGCTAGGTGATCAACGCAGGAATACAGTAGTACACGCGCTTGAGCTGATTAGAGATCATGTGATCACTAAATACGGCGATGCTCTTTTATTATTTTCCATTAAAATTCTCTATCTTATGTGGCCACGGCATAAAAACAGTACGTGCCGTTTCGCCTAAGATGATAGGAGTTTGTCTTCTCAGAACCTACCTCTATATTACGTCAAAATTACATCAAAAATCAAATAGGCGAAACGGAACGTTGTTATTTAAATTTTAGTCGCATCAGTGACTTGGACCATATTGTGACATTGTGTATTATACGTATGTCTGAACAAGTGTGTGTCCACGAGCCGATTTCTATGGTTCCAGAATGAAAACGTTGAAAACTCATGGGAGAAAATCTTACTCTCTCTGCCTGAGATCGACTAATTATAATTCCGATTGAAGAGGTCTCTAGAAATTGTGACGGACTAGAACCCAAATGAGTGACAAGTGGGGACACCACTATACTGTTACAGAGGCTACAAAACGTGATGCCACAAGGTGAAGCACCATGGCTCATGCCCTATTAAAAATCAAATCACAAAAGCCACAAGGTAAACAAGTCACATGTAAGGGCTTTATATAATGTGTATGCGTTTGTATTCATCTGACTGCAGTGCTCATTTTCCGTTTGGTTTTGTTTGTGCTTTTATAAGTTTGTATAACTGATTGGCATAGTGCTTTTATAATTTATCAGCTGGCATAACTGGTTGGCATTATAAGTTGAAAATCCATAAATTATCAAAATGACTTACATATGGCTGAAATTCTATTCAAAAATTCGCAGAGAAGCATTTTCAGCGAAAATAACAAATAATGCGACTTTAATTTGAGTACAGCGGTCCAAAAAGTTAAAAAATCTCGTTACGTAATTTGTGAATGTCTCCCTCACTCCCCTTGTTGAAGGCTGGTACATAAAATTATACTTCCTACGCTATACGATTAATAGTTCAATTAATATCTAAATATCGAGACATTCCAATTGAAGAAAGATTTCAGACCTCTACTATGGTTAATATAATCTATGCTTTTAAATGATATTCGTACACGATGCACTATTGTAGTAGGACAACGACAACCAAACATCTCATTTTTGATTGAGATATCCGACTGTCTTGACAAAGATGAAACGGGACGCCGAATAATCTTGTTTTTTTTCAGCAGCGCCATTTTACTTAAAAGTTGCATTAAAATTTCGTGTTACATACATATTTAGTAAGCGGCACTTTTTTTTTTTTTTTCAATTTTATCAGTTGTTTTTCCTCTTCTTTTTTTTTTTTTTTTTTTATGTAAACCCCAAACACGAGAGGTATTAGAACCTATAGTACTTAGTACCGTGCTTGGGTTGGATGTTGAGAAGACGAGAGAAGACATTTGTTGACATTAGACTTGAACTTCTGTAGATTGTAATTTTCAGGAAATACGTATGAAGAAAGGTTGTTCCAGAAAACGCCAATTGAATGAATAAACGAGGAAAATGAAAAGTTGGTTCTGTGAGTTTGAAATTGGACAGTAAATGGATGTTGGCTGGTGGTGGCACCTGTTTGCACTATTTTTAAAGAGAGAGCGGGAATTATAGAAGCCAATTCAGAAGAAAAGTGCCCATGGAAGTATCTGTAGAAGAGGCATGCAGCAGAAACAGTACATCTATGAGACAGCGAGTGGAGAGACTGTTAGAGATGAATCATTAATTAACCTGACTGCCCTCTTCTGAATGGAACCAAGAAGCCTGAGAGAGGTTTTGGGGGCACCACCCCAGATGTGGGAACAATATTCCATGGCAGGGCGGATTTGCGATTTATACAGAGTGAGCAGCTGTTTGGAAGTAAAGTAACGCCGAGAGCGAAAGAGAAAACCAAGTTTTTTAGATGCAGAGGAAGCAATATTTGTAATGTGCTTGTGCCAAGAGAGATTAGAAGCCAGGGTAATCCCCAAAAGAGATATATCATTTTGTCTAGAAATTGGAGTGTCACCAAAGATAAGCATAGGAGCGGAAGAATCCTTTTTACGAGATATAAGACAAGACTGAAGAAGTTTTAGTAGGATTGAAATCAACTAAGTTGTCTTTGCCCCACTGGAGAATTACATGAAGATCACCATTTAAGGAATTGGTAGCAGATTTTCGAAAAGTTGAAGCTGATTGAGCAGGACAAGGTTTCTCAAAATGGAAAGTGGAATGCAATGTGTTATCATCGGCAAAACTATGGATAGGATTTCCAGTCAATGGGAGAAGGTCATTAATATACAAGAGGAAAAGAGTGGGGGAAAGAACTGAATCTTGGTGGAACTGAACCTTCTAACTTCTCCACTGGCATTAGTGGAGAAGTTAGAAGACAGAGAGCTATCTACCATCACCCTCAGTGAGCAATCAGAGAGAAAACTGAATAACCAATTACAAAAAACAGTTGGCAAACCATAAGATGGAAGCTTTTTTAGAAGACCTTTATGCCAAACACAATCAAAAGCCTTTGAGATGTCAAGAGCAACTGGTTTTGTTTCACCGAACTTTTCCGTTGAATTAGTCCATAAATGGGTAACATAAGCCAGAATATCACCAGTGGATCGACACTGACGGAATCCATACTGGCGATCGTTGATCAGACGGAAGGTTTCTAGGTAGTTTAAGAGTTGGCGATTAATTGATTTTTCTTCTCTTGACAGTATAATGGTTTCATTGTCTGTCACTCATTTAAAGAGGACAAAGTTCGAGTTCTGTCATAGACTAAGAGGAATTTCTAAAGGTTTCTTTAATATTGTTGGCTAATTTTGGGCGTTGGGTTTTTCATCCCGTTCAATATGCAAATTGGCCTTCGAACACACATATACATGTACAGACATAAAAAACAAACAATAAATACTCTTTATGTACAGTGAGCTAAATCGAACATTATTGTTCTATAAGCCTTTCACGTCCAGAAGGTGGTCAGCGGTTAACAATGTAAGGCATGTTAATAATAAGCAAATCAAATTATAATAATCAAAACATACAAATAAAATAAAAGTCAAGAATTATACAAATATAAAATCGTAAACTACGGTTTCAAAGGATCGCTTGCATCAGGTTCTAGATTTCTTGGAGTTGAAGCAGGCTGAAGAATGGTTTCACGATACTTTTTGTCAGTGGCGAATCTCTTAGGATCTGTCTGGTTCCAGAAAGATGGAGGAAAAGTTGTTTTGCTGTGAACTTGTCTGTTCGAGGGGAACAAAGGGGTGCTCTTACTAAGAAAGGCTTAAGTTCTGCCAATTGCAGCGCCTGGAGAGTAGGCACATGCGAGGTGATCTGATTGAGGTGTATAAGGCCTTGAATGGGTTGAGCAAGCTGAATTCTGATGCGATTCTTCCTCTTGCTCAGATTAAGAACCTGAGGGGGGACATAGATTCAAATTGAGGAAAGACAGTTGTAGAATAGATGTGCGGAAATTTGACTTTAGCCAGTGGGTAGTTGATTGGAGGAGCAGACTTCCATCTCTTGTTGTGGAAGTTGATAGCCTAAATAAATTTAGGGCTGGGCTGGACAGGCATTTGGATTGAATGGAGGGGTGAAATTGGAGCTTTTATTATTATTATTATTATTTTTTATTTTTTTGTTGGTTGATTCTGCATAAGCTTGCTTTCTTCCATCGTATGCCTCTACTAATGCAAATGTTATGCAGAATCTGTTGTTGTAACAGAATAGTACAGGTTCCGTCTCTGGTCAAAACCTGTAACAGAATAGTACAGGTTTTGACCAGAGACGGAACTAAGCAATCCTACGCCTGGGGCAATAGTATTAGGGTCATCGACGCCCGGAGGTAACATGTCTCCCCTGATTTTGATAGATAATTCCTTCCATTTGCACCCCTGAAGCTCGGCGCCTGGGGGAAATTCTCCCCTTCACCCCTGAAAACTTTATTAATTTATAAAGATTACTATAAAATAATTTAAATAATACAATGAATATAACAAAACAAAAATATCAAAGAAAAATAAACTTACAGGTATACGTTTATATCTACAGAGAATGTATTTCTGTATAAACTACAATGAAAGTACATATACAGTAACTACAAAAAAAAAAATTAGAAAACCGTTATTAAGATAGTTTACGTTTATATATCTAGTATAAAATCATAGAAACAAAATATTGCGAAATATGGTACTTTTAACATTATAAACTAAAAATATGCAACGAAAATATATTATTTTAATTGAATTTTTCTCGCGCTGAAGGACCTTTCACAAGAAGCTACTATTACAGGCAGGGTAAGAAAAATTCATAGCGCTATTTCTATATTTAGATAAGATTCTATTAGACAGTACTCGTGAACGAATTGGAGAAGTTGTAAAGGAGTTTACAGATTTTATATCTTGCAGAATTGATAAAACATGATTTTTCAAATATCTGTTGAAATATCAACAGATATCTAAAAAATGTTTGTCCTCCAGTGGTTAGCACCAGAGGACAAAGTGGAGGAAAAAATCAAAAATGAAGTAATTTTAAAATATATAACTGGTTGAATTCGCCCTTAAAATGCTGTAACAGGACTGACGCCCCGCTCACGCCATCCTAGTTCCGACTCTGGTTTTGACTTAAGGTCAGGTGGCAGTATTCGCCACGAACACTGTTCCTAGTTGTTTGATTTTTTGGTTTGGAGTAGATAACACAATGGAGCCATATGGGCAACGTCGCTGATAATCTGAAATCCAACGTCAGTTCGATTTCAGATTATCAGCGTGTTTATGTTGACACTATTCGGACTAAAATACTTATAACCTCTTATATTTATAACATTCAGTTTTATAAGTAAGATGAAGTATATAGATAATGTTTCCATTTAAAAGTATTTAAAGGAAGAAATCATAATAAAATTATTTTTACTGATTTAATGGCATTCAATAGACACGAGTCTGTAATGCACAACAACAACACAAACATATCATAGTAGGGCTGCAAGAGCTATTTTATTAGGGCTGTGCAAGAGCAATGGATACTATGTCCATAAATTGCTTATGTTCTCTGGTTGATTTGCCTGTTCTGCTGGACGAAAAATCCGACTTTCGAGCAAGGGACGAGTAGCCTTGCTATCTATTCCCGAGACTGATAACTCATGAGTGAAGTTAAGTAGTATGTAGAAGTGTGTAGACGTGACTTTTACATTTAATGTAGAAGTTACGTGCTCGCGATTCGCATGCGCACTGCGCAGCTCGTGTTTGGTAGGTGTGTCCTTTTTTTTTTTAATATGTTCGTCCAATTTGTGTGTATTGACGACTGGTACCATACACAAGTTGTCAACAGGAAACACTTCTGTACTGATTTCGATTTCTCTTTTTTAATCGCATTTTCTTAAGTACTTTAAGCCCTTTAATATTCCTCTCCCTTCCTCAATTCAACACTGCAATTAGTTTTATTTATTTATTTGTTTCCTCATTGAAACCTTGAAATAATAACAAAATGTTCTTCTGATGAGAGTGTGAATTTAATTAAAGAAGAAAATTCAGAGCTTTTTTAAAGAATTTGCGTGACCCACTTATTTATATACGGAAATAAAATAATTATTAATGTTTTGTTCGCAAAAGTGAAACAATGAATTAGAAAAAAATTAATGTATTCATCTTTACTAAAGAAATATTTTAACAATAAAATAAATTTTATAAATAAAAAGAAACTAAAGATTAATTTTCCTGACTTTTAATGCCGCAAATTGGTCAGAAACGTCCCTGAAATCAATATTCTGTAGTCGCTTTTTCGATGCTTAGTACGGCCAGATCACTTAAGTTGATCTTGTTCCACTGATGCTTTTAGGTAAGAGAGAATTAATTTTAATTCACGGTGCCCGTTGGCAAATACTCCCTACACTCCCTCCCTTCCCCATCTCTTAGCCATAGTTAATGCCATAGTTTTAGCGCTTGCATCAACGCGCGTAAAACAGTCTTGATATGAACCTGATTACATCCTTACTGGGAGTTTTAATGCCTTAGCATAAAAATCTGAATAGTGTAAAAAAATAAAGAGAAAATGTGCTTTTCCCCTGCTAGAGTATTCTTTATAAATACGAGGTAAATAATGGTTGAACATTTATGAAACTATAGAGAAAAACAAAAGTGACCTATGGAAACACATAATATATATAATATAATATAATATGTAAAATGTAAATAACATTTACTTAATATAAAATTAGTCGTTTCACATTTATCCACAAGGAAAGTCTTTCCAGGAAGTGTAAGTCACCATGTAGAAGCTTGCCTTGCTTGTGCTTAAAGCTGTCACTGTTTCACGTTTTTGATCCGAGAAACTCAGGTTTTTCTTCATATAAAACGAACAAACCGAATATACAGATTTACAAACACGATACAGTGACACTTCATGGCTTCAGTTGCCTCGTGGCTTATTCTAAACAGCTGCAACCAACCAGTGTCACTTAAAGAATTTTAAGTGCCTGTATACAAATAAGAAAGTGTTGCCCGACATCTCTATACGAAAAGGTTCCACCGAGACTCTAAAAACCAACCGTTCATCGTGTATAATTTCTATGCAGAATGATTTGCAAATCGTATTCATCTCTGTGGTCAATATTCAAGCAGAATTTTTTTTTTTAAATCCTTCATACAGAATTTAATCAGATCATTAATGGACAAGGTTAGCACGAAGCTCGACATATTGAAGTTGCGTCAAGGTCTTTTAAGCAAACGTTATTCGAATTTAAAAATAAGTAAAATAATTGTATACTCCAAAATGACCACACAGTCCGAGAAGTTTACAAAATAGAGACTATCGTATAAGAATATTATCTTATTTTGTGGTATTGTGTGACTTAACTACTCGGCTATAGCCATTATTGTATGATAGAATAAAAACAGCATAACATTTCAACTGGACACAATTATTAGATAGAAAAAAGACTGTTTCCCTGTACCTGAGTTGGGTAAAAAATATTTCTTTGGAAGCAAAACCTAACAACAGACATTGCTCAAAGTGGAAACTTCTGAACATGGAGATGTGCCTGGATCCGCCTTAGTATTTGTACTAGGCACCATAAATTCATGGTGGACCCTGTGGCATATCTAGAACTTTTGTCTCCTCCCAAATTTAAACATGTCTACCCTCTCCAGTACAGAGCTTTCTGTTGGTCCTGAATGTAGTAAATTTTCTGTACCACATTAACTTATATCATAAAATCTCCGAATTCTTCCTCTCCTTTCAGCCTTGCAACCTAGGAATTTTCTCGGTTGCTATCTTTTTTGTCCCGGCTATGCGTTGGAAGACAAAACGAAGCACTATTAACATATTATTAGGGCAGGTGACGACGTGTAAAGTGTTTTTTTTTTTTTATTATTATTATTATAATTTTTTTTTTTTTTTTTTTTTGTTTTGGCTGATGCTATACAAGCTTACTAACACTAATGAAATGCGTGGGACATAAATAAATCTTTTTTTTTGTGGTTTCTGTTTCAAATTTATCATTTTAATATTAATAGTTGGGATTACTACGGAAAGAATAAAAAATGATAAAGGGAAAATGCATGCATAAAATTGTGAAAATACTGTTTAATGAATAAGGTAAGACCGGAAAAACAAATGCAGAACATAAAGAGTATGAATATACAGTAGTTATTTTTTTTTGTATGATGATGATGAACCTTTACCTCTTACGTTGCCAAAACGACTAATGATTTTATTATAGTTCTTTTGCTTTGTTTTTTTTTTTATTAGACCGGGGTTCGAACCCGTCACCACCAAATACGGAGGATGCGGAAAGGTCATTCAGGGAATGACCACCGCATATCCCGGAGCAATATGGCCTTAGTTGCTAATGCTCCTAAAAACCAAAAATAACAAATAACATTTGCTTTGTTTTGAAGATTCGGGCAACTGCCAAGGGCAACAGATTTCATATTTATAAGGAAATGGGGGGGGGGGGATACAAATAAAAGAAGTAGAAAAATGAAAACACAGTTGTGAATCGTCTAAGTAGTAGTAGTGGCATGTGATGCAAGAAAGCAAGTGTATGAGCTTATGCAGCATCAGCCAAAAAAAAAAAAAAAAATCACACCATTCCCTCCAAATGCCTGTCCAGTTCCTCCTTAAATTTATTTAACCTATCAACTTCCACAACGACAGATGGAAGTTTGTTCCAGCAATTAACTACCCGCTGGCTAAAGGCAAATTTCCTCACATCTATCTTTTCTTAATTTGAATTTATGCCCCCTCAGGTCTGTAATCTGAACAAGCCGAAGGATCACATCAGAATTCAGCGTGCTCAACCCATTCAAGGCCTTATATACCTTAAATTAATTTCCATTGCAGGTTATTCATTTAATAAATACATTTTAAGATTTTCTAGTATAAGAATATTATCGCATTTTGTTACCAAGTGTGTTTTATAATGTGGTCAGGCCAAAACAATAAGCAACAAACGGTGATATATATTGTATAACAGCTCATTTTGTCATAGAGCACTTTTGTTTTGTTTATATTCCAATTACTTCACTTTTTCTAACTTTTATTGTTTGATCTTATTATTATTATTTCATATCCAGGAGAAAGCGAGGAGCGAGCATATAGCAGATACGTGTCCTGCGAAAATTCCCTCGCGAAATGACCTTTGGGGGTGTGTATAAGAAAAATTACTGAAAGCACGTGCTTTAAAGTAATCTACCACCTTAATGCAATAATCTATCTCTAATAAATCCTAGCTGCATCCTCAAGTAATTTGGAAATCCGCTAAGATTCTGCAGATGGCCCCGAACAAGCTGCGATAAATTCACTGAAATACATTATTTTTGTATTATTTATTATATTTATTATTAGTTTTAGTTTTGCTAAAAATAAATACTCAAAATTCATGAGGTCACTGCGTGCTCATTGTTTTTTGCTCTCTAGCGACACGCCCCCTGTAATGCGGAAACTGTAGGAAACCTGTGATTTAATCTGTGATGCCGAATGGCTACGCGACCATCGTAATTGACATGAAGGAGGCGTGTACAACTTATCATTTCCTCCAGATAAATTTGGATTCTCGTTCTGAACATCAGTAGTTTTGTATGTGCATGGAAAGTACTATAGGTTCGGCGTACATGATGTTTTCTCGAGCAACTTTTTACCCAAGTCTATTTTATAATGTCGTTATGGAAAAGGTGACGTCTCGACGTTGGTATGACCGTATTGACGATACTGTTATCCTAGGAGCACTGCCATTCAGAGGTTTGACGTCAAAGGCAGGTAGTAATTGCTTAACCTTGAAATATAGTATCTGATATTTCTCCAAGAATTAAATGTAGTGAAAAAAAAAAAAAAAAAACTCACTACGCGCGAGAAGAAGTACCACGTTTAGCACTAGCTTTCTTTAATTACGCGAGTAACAGATAAATATCATTAAATATTAAGCCGGTATATGTTGTGCATGCATGACGCATTTCTCTTTTTTTTTTTACCCTTTAATTGCTTTTTCAAAAATGTCTTAGGGATTCAGCGTGTAATTGCATCAGACAAGAGGGAAACAACATTTCATTTTGTAAGTGCTTTGATTTTTCGAAGGTGATAATAAGCATTGATTGGTTTTGTATAGATTTTGGGAAAAGGTGATTTGTGAGTAAACGTACTGTCGTTTGGAAGGGACTATGTTGACTTAATATTGGAGTAAAATTAGATTAAATGTTAAAATTAATATTAGAGTTAACCAGTGTATGTTAGCATCCTGTTAATACCCGTAGTAAAGTTATCAACAGAGTTGTTGTGTTTTACGCTATTTATATTAAACGAGTGTAGGCTGCACGTGGTAATTGATCTACTCCAGTAATTTTCAAGAATTAGCGAAACCAAATGTTTATATCAGCATCATTCGTTGCAAGATTTGGCCGGTGGTGAAACTACCATACAGCCACTGCTGATGTATGTTGTTAAGATGAGCGTGGGTATTGTTTGACAATTAACCAGTTAAACATGTTGGCTAATTTGCGAAACATAACTTGAATAAATGCTATTTTAACCGACGAGTGTGTGAAATATCATGAGAAATTTCAGATATATAATTTTTAGAATCCCTAAATAATTATAGTAGTAAGTACTGTAATTATTATGAATATTAGGTACATCTTACAATAGGTATAATGATATTCTTTTCTTTTCAAATTTCATAGTTTTCAGGCTGTGTATATTTGTTTTTATTTCCTGCTATGACAATATAAAACTCAAGCCACACTCTTTTAGCATCATTGATTTTTATGTATTTTGTATATTTTATATGTTATCCTTATGCTCTCCTTTTTAATCCTTATTATTTTAAACTCTTTTTCATGCTAATTCTGTTTGTAAAAGTTAGTATTATTTTGAATGTTATAAATTTTAAATAAACAGCAACTGTTCTTTCTTTTTTCTGTTGTGTATTGTATAGAAAAAATTTTATGCTGTGGATATTGCATCTCAAATTTTGGGGTAGTAGTAACAGCAAAAGATGCAAGAAAGCAAGCTTATATAATATCACAAAAAATAAACAGGTCACCCATCCATACCCTCCAAGAATTTGTTTAGTTCTCCCTTGAATTTATTCAACCCATCCACTTCCACAACAGATGGAAGCACATTCCAATGATCAACCACTTGCTGACTGAAGGCAAACTTCTGCACACCTATCTTGCAACTGTCCTTTCTTAACTTGAATTTATGTCCCCTCATGTGTGTAGTCTCAGCAAGCGGAAGAATACTATTAACATTCAGCTTACTGAATCCATTCAAGGCTTTAAACACCTCAGTCATATCTCTCTGCAGGTGTCTGGTCTAGACGCTGCAATTTGCAGAACTGAGACCTTTCTAGTAAGAGCATCTTTCACTAATGTGTTGCCTTTCTCTGCACTTGTTCCATAGATCTACATTCTTTCTAAGGAGAGGCCTCCAGACCTGTATACAGAAATCAAGATCCAGCCTAACCATGGCCTTGTACAAGGAGATAATCACTCCTTATCCCTGCTAGTGATATTTCTGTAGATCACTGAAAAAATCCCATGAGATGATCTGGCAGCATGCGTGCATTGTCAGAGAATTTCATATCTGACTTCACAATTACCTCCGGCGCCTCCATAGGCAGGAGCGGCAGTGCGTAGCACACGCTTCTTGATTAAACAGGGGTTCAAGCCCATGACCACCAAATACAGAGGATGTGGAAAGGTCAGGAAATGACCACCGCATATCCCCGGAGCAATAGTGATATTTGGTTTTTAGGAGCATATGCTCCTAAAAGCCAAATATCAATGTCATCACAATTACCTCTAGGTCTCAGTCCATCACAATTACCTCTAGGTCTCAGTCCATCACAATTACCAGCCATTTCTCAGCCCATCGGCCCAAATTTTCCTAGATCTTGTTACAGTAGCTCACACTGAGTGTCATTAATCACAATGCACACCTTTGTACAGGGCCATGCAAATGGGGGGGGGTGCATTGGATGTGCTTCACCAGGTCCCCAATCTAGGGGGGGGTGCCCCAATTGAAGGAGCCATCAAAGTCTCAACATAAATAAACAAGGCCCCTTAACCCCTTTTGCATCCATGCCTCCAAGTACCTTTACACAGTCCTACCTTTGTATCATCTGCAAATTTGACATTAAGCCTGTTATACCTTCATCAATATCATTGATAAATATAGAAAATAACAATGGGCCCAACACCAAACCCTGGGGGACTCCTAATAACATTAGTCCACGAAGAGCAATGTCCATTGATAACCACTCTCTGTCTTCTTCCACTTAGCATTAATAGAGGCATATGATGCAAGCTTATGCAGCATCAACCAAAAAAAAAAAAAAACACTTCCATTTCACCCCTCCGTTCGTTCGAAATGCCTGTCCAGCTGAGCATTAAATTTATTTAGGCTATCACAACAAGGGATGGAAGTCTGTTCCAACTACCCGCTGGCTAAAGGCAAATTTCCGCACATCTATCCTACATCTCTCTTTCCTCAATTTGAATTTATGCCCTCTCAGGTGATTATTCTGAGCAAGAGGAAAAATCCCATCGGCATTGAGCATGCTCAAACCATTCAAGGCTTTATACCCCTCTATCAGATCACCTCGCCGGTGCCTAGTCTCCAGACACTGTAATTTGCAAAACTTAAGCCTTTCTTCATAAGAGTAACCCTTTGTTCCATTCACTAATCTTGTTGCCCTTCTCTGTACTCGTTCCAGCAGCTCTACATCCTTCTTGAAATGAGGCCTCCAGACCT
The DNA here is from genome assembly GCF_048544385.1 of Mastigoproctus giganteus. NCBI lineage: Eukaryota > Metazoa > Arthropoda > Arachnida > Uropygi > Thelyphonidae > Mastigoproctus > Mastigoproctus giganteus. The sequence continues at coordinate 27,208,975 of NC_143583.1, forward strand.
GTATACAGTACTCAAGGTGTGGCCTGACCATTCCCTTATACAAGGGAATAATCACCTCCTTATCCCTGCTAGAAAAATTCCTGTATATCATTGACAAGACACCATGAGCTACTCTTGCAGCCCATCTGCACTGCTCAGAGAACTTCATATCTGCCTGCACAATTACCCCCAGGTCCTTTTCATTCTCTACCACTGTCAGTGTAATACCACAGAGTTGATATGTTGCTCTAGGGTTGCTGTTTCCCATATGTAGTACTTTACATTTGTCAATGTTAAACTTCATTTTCCACCTCTCAGCCCATCTGCTCAACCTTTCCAGATCCTCTTGCAGCAACGTACTGTCATTAGTGTCCTTAACAACCCTGCCAAGGACATTAAACTTGATATACTATCATCAATATCATTTATAAATACAGAAAACAAGCCGACCGGGCTAGCCGAGTGGGTAAAGTACCTGCCCGGTAACCCAAAGGTCGCGGGTTCGATTCCCGCCTCGGGCTTGGATCAAAGTACTGCAAAAACCTTGGGAGGTGCAATATGGCCACAGAAGCCGATGCGCCAACAACTACCAAATCAAAAAAAAAAAAAAAAAAAAAAACAGAAAACAATGGATCCAACACTGAACCCTGAGGGACTCCACTAATAACATTAGTCCACAAAGAGCAATGTCCATTGATTTCCACTCTCTGTCTTCTCCCACTCAACCATCCCTTTATCCATAGCAGCAATTTGCCTCCAATGCTACACTGCTCCAATTTGTGCAGCAGTCTTCCATGTGCAACAGTATCAAAAGCCTTTCTAAGATCCAAGTATAAAATATCAAAGTTATTCCCTGCATCCAGTTCTTTTGTGACTGCATCATAGTGTCCAATCAAATTGGTCAGGCAAGACTTTCCCTTAACAAAACCATGCTGTGTCCGAGCTATAACTGAAGTCTTGTCTAGATGATCCTGCATTGCTTCTTTAACCAGGGCCTCCATTAATTTTCCTGGAACAGGAGTTAAACTCACAGGTCTATAATTACTTGTGTCAGCCTTTGACCCTCCTTTGTGAATTGGGGTCACATTTCGACATCTCCAGTCCCTGAGTCCAAGGAAGCTCTCATAATTATGGCTAAGGGTTTGCTTACTTCCTTTGCTGCCTCCTTTAATATAACTGGATAGATCCCATCCACCCTCAGGTGCCTTTCTTGTGATTTATCTTCATTTTTTTTCTTCATTTTCTTTTAATTTATCTTCAACAATTTCTCCTCCACTTTACTCTCAGTTATTACAAGATTATCTAGCTTACTGCCAGAGTTAAATACACCTCTGGCATTCCCCTCACTGAATATCTCCTCATGTGTGAATGTCGATGCAAAATATTCATTTAGTTTGTTAGCTACCTGAGCAGGATCATCAACAGTTGAACTATCGATATCAAGTGGACCAATCTGATTCATCCCCTTCCTTCTAGAGTTTACATAAGTAAAGAACTCTTTTCTGTTTTTCTTTGCATCCCTTTCCAAAGATTTCTCGTAATCTGCCTTCGCCTGCCTAACCTCCTTTGTAACTTGGTTACAGATCAGCTTATATCTATCATAGGTAGAAGGTGGTAGATGACTTTCATCAACCGGTGAAATACCACCACTTTGCTTATTGGAGGCTTGAAGTGGTGAAACCCATGTTTAGTCTGTAGAGCAAAGTTTCCGGCACCCCCCCTCCCCCATACTTCTCCTTCAACCCATGCATGGTACTAAGTACTATAGGTTTTGATACCTTTCGTGTTTGGGTTTTTCATAAAAAACAAAAATAAAAAGGCTTCTGTGTCACATGTTAATTTATATGTATTCCATGCATTTTTCTTCTCTGCCATTTGTCTCATTAGTTCATCTGACATCCATTTAGGCCTAAACCTTGAACAATATTTCTTAGTTGGTATGTAAAGCCTAGTAGCTTCCAAGATAAGTTCTTTGAATGCTTCCCATTTTGAGTTTTCTGTTGGTAACATCATCAGTTGGTCCCACTGTATAGAATTTAAATACTGTCTCAGACCATCGTAATTGCCTTTATGAAAGCATAGACCCTTCCCTTTACCCCTGATGGTAGTTACCTCTTTGAGTAAATCCCACTTCAGCACACTGTGATCACTGCCACCTAGTGGTTCCTTTATCTGCATATTCTTAATGCATGAAGAATCACTACTGATAATCAGATCAAAAGTATTACTCCCTCTAGTTGCCTCCCGAACATGCTGATGTAGAAAACAATCATCCAATAAATCCATAAAAGCCTTGCTAGTGTGTGTGTGCGAGTGACCAACCCACACACCTAACCATTCCTTTATCAATAGCAGTAACTTTCCCTTAATGCCACATTGCTGCAGTTTGTACAATGGTTTTTTATGTGCAACGGTATGAAAGCCTCTCTGAAATCCAAGTATATGATGTCAGAATTATTTTATCTCCAGTTCCTTGGTCACTGTGTCATAGTAACCTAACAGATTGATTAGACAAGACTGCTCCTTGACAGATCCATGCTGTGTTTGCAGTATTGCATACCTGTCCAAATGGTTCTGCATTACTTCTTTAACCAGTGATTCCATTAATTTCCCTGGAACAGACGTTAAGCTAACAAGTCTGTATTTACTGATGTTGCCTTTTGAGCCCCTTTATGAACTGGGGATAAATTCATACGTCTCCAGTCTATAGGGACCTCCCCTGAATTGAATGCTCTCATAATTATGGCTAATGTTTGCTTACCCCCTTTGCTGCCTGCTTTAATATAAATGGATAGATTTCATCTGCCCCAGATGTCTTTTTTTATGTCCATCCTGAACAATTTCTCCTCCACTATTCTTTCAGTTATCACAAAGTCCCTCGTTAGAGTTTGATAAACTTCTGGTATCCCCAGGGCCGGGTTTAACAAGCTACAGCTTATGGCTTCATATTACAAGAGCCTTGCTCCATTTTAAAAAAAAAAAAAAAAAAAAAAAAAATCCTTTTTTAATATTGTCACAGGTGAACTGTAAACATCACAAAAAATTATTTAAATAAAAACGAAAGAATGTGCAAATGTAATAATGAATTTTATATATATATATATATATATATATATATATAATTCATTAATATATATAATTTTAAAAACATTTAATTTTGTTATTTATTTAACATAAGTTAATAAAGAATATGCACAAATGTAACTTGCCTTATAATAATACATATTACATGCCTGTTGAAGCCTGTTTAATTGTACAGCCCATTTAATTTATTTTCCATTTAAAAATTAATTTACTATTATTTTGTGGAGGAGGAAGGACCTCATGCATGTTATAACTTAGGGCTGTAACAAGTTTAAATCCGACCATGGGTACCCCCTTCCCTAAAGAATTCCTCGTGTGTGAATGCAGATGAAAAATACCTATTCAATTTGTCTGCAACCTGAGCAGGGTCATCAACAGTTAGGCCATAGACATCAAGTGGCCCAATGTGATTCAAACCCTTCTTTCTAGAGTTTACATAGGTAAAGAAATCTTTGCTGTTTTTCTTGGCATTCTTTGCCAGAGACGTCTCATAATCTGCCTTAGCTTGCCTGACCTCCTTTTTGACTTGATTACAGACTAATTTATATCTACCATAGCTTTCTGTATCAGCTGATAATTTATATGCATTCCATGCACTTTTCTTTTATGCCAGTGTCTGAATAGTGTCTGGAAAGTAAAATCTCCCATTATGAGACATTCTGATTTGCTGGCCTACTCTATTTTCCTGTGTAGCTGTTTGGTATATTCATCACAGTCATTAGGCTTATAATACACCCCTATTCTCAGTTTTGTTTTCCCAATGCACACCAAATTCCCCAACATTGCACTCATCATTCATTTTAACTGGAGGTACTGCCTTAGATTTAATATGCTTCTTAACTAAGAGCATAACTCTTCCACCTCTCATATCTTGTCTGTCCTTCCTGTATACATTGTACTCCCCAAATTCAAATTCAACATCACTTATGTCTGAGTGATACTGTGTTTCTGCTATTCCTACAGTGTATTCTATTTGATGACTTAATCAGTACTTCAAATTCATCAAATTTATTTACAGTGCTCCTAGCATTAGTGTACATGCAAGTATGCATGCATATGTTCTTAATCTTAGTTACCTTAATACAGCCAATGTATTCATTTGTTCTATGATAACACATCTGGGCCTGAAATCCCTGACACCTTGCTTTCCAGGCTGTTTCATATACATTCACTTTCACCACTGCATGGTGAAAAGTGAATTTCACCACGTTTTTTTTTTTTTTTTTTCTTTTTTAAATCGACATCAGTTCCTTATCCCTCTTTAGATTAGTCCTCTCTCTCTAATTCCATTTTTTTTTTCACTAGATATCATTTTTTCACTTGCAATAAGGAAATATAAAGATAGCCTTGAAGATTAAGGAAATTCTGGTGTTTCCTTCTCTGTAGTAGCAAAGCATATTCCAGGAGGTTCCAGTGAACGTTGCAAAATACATTAAAATGTATTTGGCAATGTGCTCTTTTACACTGTATTTTGCTTTGGGTTTAGATTTCAATAATAATATTCTTGCACTGGTGTATTGCATTCACTTTGTACATTGAATATTTCAATATGTACCCCAACTCACAAATATGAGGAAAATTTTTTACTTGAACACTTACTTGAACACTATCTCATTTCCTGGTAGCAGATTTAGCAGTTTTTGGGGCCTTTAATATGGAAAATTTTTTTTGATTTATAAAAATACACCAAAATATAAAATTACAAATATACACACCTTCCTATATAAGGATTAGGAAAGCAGTATATTTTTTAGCAAATTAATTAATTACAAAGTACATAAGCTTAATGCCAAGAGCATTAATTATCCTCTGTGACAACTAGGTCAGAGTTTGCAGTTAATTATTCTGACAATGAATACAATCATTACCTGGATTTAGTAGTCACACAGGCTTAACCACAGTCCATTCATATGCATTACTGCACTTTTGCTATTCTTGACTTAGATATAGTAATGTCTGGGTGACCACTTCTGAGGCCCCTAGGTGGCTGCTTACCCTGCCTAGTTTAAATCTACCACTAACTGTATCTGTTATTAAGTTTTCAGTATTTCTATTTGTCTGGCTTGCTCTTTGTTGTTGTTTCTTTCCCCACCCATCCATGAAGATGTTCTGTAATGGTCGTTGCATTTTTACAGATATTTGGCTTGACAGATATCCAGTTTGGTTTGAACTGATCTATGAATAGCTTACTTCTTTCATCTCTTCAATGTGATCATTAAGTGGTACTTAAAACTTATTAGGTGATGATTAAATCACTCTACTGTTGAATGCTTAGTGTTTCAGTTACAAAGACATTCAGTTATTCAAGCCAATGCTTAATTTTGGTTTACTTTGTAATCTATTACACAATTAAATATCTCTTTACCCTGAGCAAAGTGTTCTACTTCCTACTCTTATAGCGCCTCCGTAGCCGGGTGGGAAGGAGCAGCAGTGCGTAGCACACACTTCTTGATTAGACCGGGGTTCGAGCCCGTCACCACCAAATACGGAGGATGCAGAAAGGTCAGGGAATGACCACTGCATATTCCCGGAGCAATATGGCCTTAGTTGCTAATGCTCCTAAAAACCAAATAACAACAACAACCTACTCTTATATGAAACTAAAATTAGTTTATGCCAATGGTCTCAACTTTCTGTTGGGACATTGGCCAGTAAAAAAAATAAAAATAAAATTTTATACTGATTAACACTATTGCTGGACTGAAATTATTTAATGACAATTTTAAATCTGCAGGCAGAAACTATATCTGTGCCTGTGAACCAGTGCTGGGTCATAGGCTACCGGTGACTACTGGTTTGTTTAGTTTTTTTTGTGCCAAAGCATTTATGATTATGAGGTATTAGTGTGTTGTGTGTCAATACTATGGTTGGTTTGCCTGTTTTGCTGGATGAAAAAAACGGAGTTTCTTGGGGAACTGTGCATGCTCTCACTAGACTAGCTAACACTGTCATGGTGTGAAAAAAACCCATAAAATACCTCCTATCTCAAGTGGATTTGAACTCTGGCCGTTTTCCTCATAATGTAGAAAGACAGCAAATGTAACCATGGTACTTACAAGGGTGTAACTTCTGGTTTCTTTCATCTAACAATATATCAGTTTTTTTCTTTGTGGTATAAATAACCAGCTATGAGTAATATAATTAATGAATAAATCAGTAGTTATTATGAATGAATCACCTCCTTATGATCATGAAAATGGGCACTGGGAAATTGTAGTGCATAAACTCATGTCCACTGTTGGTGTAGCATAGACTTTATTATCATCTCTAATTTATTTAATTATAACAATGCTGTAAAAGTTGTGGTAGAAGAATATGCAAAATTTTTATTTTGCTTGGGAAAAGGAGATATAATATAGATAGGTCAAAAATATTTCTTAAGATGAATTATCAATCCATAACTATATTTTTGAAAGTTATGTCCCTTAGTATAATTCCACACATTGTTTCCTCACAACAGAACAGAACACGTCTCACTGCCATTTAAGATTTTCTGCATGACCTAATTTTCTTTGGGGGAAGAATTTGGGGGGATTGTCCATGTCAAGTTGGTGTAGTAAATTCAGTTTACGAAACAATTTGGTAGCTGTGACAGTTTGGCGTGTGACAAAGCAAAATTAAAAATGCAAACTTTTAACGTGATGTGCAGTAAATGTTTAATTTAGTGACTATGATTCAGTGAATACTTAATTGATTTCTGGTTTCTGTATGATGCACTGATTTGTTGTGCATATGCCTAATTTGTCATACAGAACTGTCAGAACAAATTTTCCTGCATCAAATTGACGTGATCCCATCTCAAGAGTGGACATAAGACATATTCGGAATCTATAGTATGAGTGATAAACAAATAAAAAATTGGAGTAAATATTGCAGTTTGCTGAGATCTTTCAGAGTATACAATTCTTTATTACTTTTTTCATTTAAAAGTTTTGATTAGTTAGTTTAGAGATTGATAAGTTCATCAATCTCTTGACTATGCCGTGTTATGTTAAATACATTACTTTAAATACAGATAAACTTTACTTTGTAATAATAATCAATCTTATACCACTAATCATATTTCTTAAGATATATCCCTATCTCAGTTTATGCTACACATTTTTTCTTCAGTAAATTATTTGTGGAAAAAGTATCAGTTTACATACATAATATGTAAGCAGTAATTTCTTATATGTTGCAGTTAGTAGATGAAGAAAGAGTCAGAGGAGTTGTTTCTATGAATGAAGATTTTGAGCTGCGATTATGGGTGACAACAAAAGAGGTGAGTTCATAGAGAGTAGTGTAAAAGCTGAAAAGCTCTGTAAAATAGAATTTGTTTTAGTGATATTCTGATTATTCTTTTAGTTTGAAAGTAGTGGATAAAGTTAATAATAATAGTACCACTCATTAGTAGATGAGCTAATATTATAACGATATAACATACCAACTATGTAGTACTACACTCAGGGTAGCGGAAAATGAAAAAGACCTGGGGGATAATTGTGGGTGTCAGATATGATGTTTTCTGTGCAGTGCAGATAAGCTGCTGGGATAGCTCATGGGGTTTAGTCAATGATACAAGAATTTTGCTAGCAACAATAAGGAGGTGATTATCCCATTGTATAAAGCAGTGGTTATGCTGCAACTTGAGTTGCAGCATAACCACTGCTTTATACAATGGGATAATCACTTCCTTATCACTTCTTTATACAATGGGATAATCACTTCCTTATCACTTCTTTATACAATGGGATAATCACTTCCTTATCACTTCTTTATACAATGGGATAATCACTTCCTAAAATGAGGTCTCCATACAGGTCTGGAGACCTCATTTTAGGAAGGATGTAGATCTGCTGGAATGGCTGCAGAAAATGGCAGTGAGATTGGTGAAGGGAATGAAGGGTAGTCTTACCAAGAAAGGCTCAGTTCTACAAATTGCAGTATCTGGAGAATAGGCACCTGTGAGTTGAACTGATTGAGGCATTTAAGGCTTTGAATGGATTGAGCAAGCTTTCAGGATAGATGTGCAGAAGTTTGCCTTTAGCCAGCAGGTGGTTGATTCTTGGAACAAACTTCCATCTGTTGTTGTGAAAGTGAGTAGTTTTAATACATTCAAGGTGGAACAAGACAAACTATTTTGAGGTGATGAGCAGGTGTTGTGGGTTTTTTTTTGGCCGATCCTTGCTTTCTTGCACCGTTTTCCACTACTAATGACTTGAGAGAAAAGAAAGTACTCTTTTAGTTAAGAGGAAAGGAAAGGAAATTTAGACCCCCCCCCCACACACAAAAAGTGGGTATTTACAAATAATAATAAAGTAAAACAGGTTAGGTTCTAGGCAGATAATTATATCACTTAGACACAGGTATCAAGATGTAAAATACTAGTTGTATGAGACAAACTAGAAATTATTTGAAAAGTATATGAGCAAAGGGAATTTACTAGCAAGTAAATTGGAAATCAATTAATAAGTTTTTAATGCCATAGTTTAGTGAGAATCTGTCAAACATCATTAGTATCTGATGAAATTAAACAAGAGGGGGGGGTTCTTTTGTAAGCAATCTGTGCACCTCCCAGCCCATGAACTGCCAATGTCAATATGGTGAAACTTGAAAAGCTAAGAGTTTAAATACTGCAAAAGCAGATTGATGCAATAGTGGATTATCTATGATTCTCTGTGTAGGTATTTGGAATTCTTCCGTGGCAGTTTAAGAATCCACATTTCAGTTGTTGTGGCAAGTGAAATGAAAAGTTATAGTAAATCAAATTTGAGATGCATAAAGGGCCGCAGAGAAGGTTTAGATATTGATGTACTTCAAGATAATATTGACTTAACTTTACCTACATTAGAATCAGGTTTCAGCAGCCAGAATATTTTTGATAATTTTTGATCAAGCCTTCAGTATAAAATTGAAAGGAGGATTAAATCCAGAAAGACACTTAGAAATGTTATGCTGGATGAGAGTAATACAATTATTGCTAGATAAAAAATGATGCATTGTATTTTCTTTGAATTTAAAATACTTAGTTTGAGGATCCCACAGATAAATGTCAAATTCACCACGAGACCATGATTCATGTGTAAAAGGTAGATCTCAGGGAGGAATGAACATACTAGTGTAGTAATACTCTTTTTGGTAACAAGATATTGATCTAAGGTTTTTGTTGAAAAAAAAAAGAGGCATACTTGTGAGATTCCAGTATGAGCATGTCTAATTGCAGCTTTATCCTGAGTGCAAAATTGAAAAATCTCATTTTCAAGGAAAGATATATGATAAATCCTTTAATATGGTAATATTTTGAAAGCTGAAGAAGAGCCTGTATAGATTGAAGAGTGGATGAGATTTGAAGAGGCACAGCAACATGCAAGTTATTCTTGGGGTTCCAAGAAATTTTAAGAAAATTTGGGGAGATAGGTGTTTATGCATTTTTTAAGGGCTTTAATCAAAATGAAGAGACAGAAATTGAATCAGCAAATTAAAATAAATACTGATCGCTATGGATCCCCTCCAACCACTCAGGTTCCAGCACTTCTGGAGTATCTGTATTAGATATTCCAGATGCTATTTAATGAGTGCGAGTCTAAGTTTATCATAGTTTATTTTATGCTTCATAACATTTGCTTCATTATTGGAACTGTTTTAATTAGTAAGTTAATAAATAACAAAATAACATTATCTATGATTTATAAATTTTTTAAATTTATAAATTTAAAGGAGATTTGGGACAAAATGTATCGATTTGATCTGTCAGTGTGGCACCAAGCACTATGTAATGCATTCATATTAGAAAGTGGGCCCCCATATCAAATAACATGCAGGTGATTCCTTTAGATTAAGACATGGGAGGAAGCAACTTGGCTTCTGCAGCATTAATGAAAGCCAAATTTCAATTCAGAGACTCATAATATGTCACATAGAACATATAATGGTAGACAATATTTTAAAGAGACTCGAGCTATACAACATAGCCCAAATAAAAATGTCAGCCACAACCATGGAAGAATCGCTGTCTCGTTTAATCAAACACATTAGAAACTACTGTTCCAGCACTTCTGGAGTATCTGTATTAGATATTCCAGAAGCACTCTGACCCTGCACTGTACAGATATAATGGAGAGTGTATAGGGAATAGGAAGCATATGACAAATTATTCTATTTTGTTTTTCAGCTTTTTTTTTATTTTTTGAAATTAATTCCAAAAATTTGTATGCTTCTATAAGTCGCTTGCTTAAATTTTAGCTAATTAGTAATTTTCCATGTAGAGCAGTGTTTGAACACTTTAATTTCAACAAACTATTTTTTTTTCTGTGGGAGTGGGTAAAGGTTAAACGAGTAAACTTTTTTTTTTTTTTTTAATTTAAAACCCAAGAAGGTAGGATTAACACAACTGAACTTTACTTGACAGTTTGAAAATGTTTTAAAGTATAATTCTTCAGTTTGCCATTTTTTAAGATAAAATCTGCTATTATAATTTTCAGCATTTTAAGTCCTTGCTATTTTTAATTATAACTATTATCACATGTAATAATAAAAAAAATTAAGTTGTTATATATTTTTTATGCAGGAATGGGCTGACAAAGGTGTTAGATTTCTTCAGCTCAGTACAACAGATATATTTCAAGCACCAAGTCAGGAAAAACTTGCAAGAGGTGTTCAATTTATTAAGGAATTTGTAAATACAGGTAATAGTGTATATGTACACTGCAAAGCTGGGAGAACAAGAAGTGCTACACTTGTAGGATGCTATTTAATGAGTGTGAGTCTAAGTTTATCATAGTTTATTTTATGCTTCATAACATTTGCTTCATTATTGGAACTGTTTTAATTAGTAAGTTAATAAATAACAAAATAACATTATCTATGATTTATAAATTTTTTAAATATGAAAATGAATGCAGCACAACTGAAAAAAGTATATACAATGAAGTATCTAATACAAAATAACACTTCAGCTGTGTTGATAAAATTTCATAATTTATTTATCTTAATTTAACTGTTTACTGCTGTGATGTGCTTTATTCATTTATGTTAGCTTTAGTCAGTTACTATTTCTAGATTAAGTTTCTGAATTTTCTTAACACATTCACTTCTTCCTTGTGCAAATATGCAGCATTGGAATTTTAATCACCTGGAGGAAAATCTTATTTTTGTCAAGCAACCTTTGCCGGATTTAATTGAGTCAAAAGTGACTCAATTAAATTTAACCTCAGCTAATTTAATTGAGTCAAAAGTGAGAAGAAAGACCAAATATGTCTTCTGCCCTTTCCAGTTCAGATTGACTTAATCCTGTGGGGTTTTCTATCCTACATCTGTCTTTCCTCAATTTGAATTTATGCCCTCTCAGGTGATTATTCTGAGCAAGAGGAAGAATCCCATCAGCATTGAGCATGCTCAAACCATTCAAGGCTTTATACACTTCTATCAGATCACCTCGCTGGTGCCTAGTCACCAGGCACTGTAATTTGCAGAACTTAAGCCTTTCTTCGTAAGAGCAACCCTTTGTTCCATTCACTAATCTTGTTGCCCTTCTCTGTACATATTTTGTTTATTTTCATTAATGCATTTGGGATATTTTGCAGTGTAACTCAGCATTATTTTGTGAGATTTAATTTATCAGTTTACTATCGTGTTATACTTTATTGGATTACATTAGTTTTAGTCTTTTTTTTTTTTTTTTTTTTTTTGATAAATTATAAACTCACTAAGATTATCCTGTTGTATAAGGTAATGATTATACTGTGTACATGTTTGGAAGTGTCACTTTAGGTAAATGTTCATCTCTTGGAATGGGTATAGAAAAAATTAGTTAGGAGTGCAAGAAGGTTAGTTGGAGGCACAAAAGGGCATTTTACAAGAAGGAACTGAGTTCTGTAAATTGCAGCAGCAAGGCTCCGAGGCTTGTCAAATCTTTCAGGTATGATGTTAGGGCTGCTATCTGGGAGTCTGAACACTGATGTTCAGTCTTCACAAGTCAGGTGGGCCCAATTTTTGCTAAGGCAATTTTGCAACAACCAAATCATTTGCTTGCACTTTCATAATGGTGGAATGTTTAATAAACTTGGTATGCCCTGCGTGAAAGGTCAGAGACACTACATCTTGTAAACTGGAGGTGACCACCCAAGTGTGAACCAGCAAAAGTAGGGGTCAAGTCATGGCATCCACGTTACACAGAGGAACAGTAAACTTTTCCACTTGCCTGATGGTCAGAAGGTGGTAGATAACTCTTATTGTATAGTGCAATACCATAACTTGGTTTATTAGAGGCTTGAAGTGATAAAAATCATGTTTAGTCTCCAGAGAAAAGCATCCCCCATCCGTACTATCACATGCTTTTTGAGGTCATGATAGACATCATGACAGGTCATAGACATTCCACTCTAAAATCTCATTCTCTATACATGCCTTAGTTTTCTGATAAATGTGCTAAGATAATGTAGCATATTGCAAGGGCTTGTATCTAAATGTCCAACTTCTTACTCTGCTTACACTAAAGCTTGTAGCAGTTTTTAAAACAATTTTTAATCAGTCAAAACTTGAATTTGAACAGGCTAGGAGTAGAAAACTTGCATCTTGTGCAAATCGTAGTCAGACCTTCTGGTTTCTGACATCTCTGAACACAACTCCTTGCATCCCTCTATACTTCTACCTCTGTTACCACTAATGTGTTTCCATTGGATCCTCAGCTAAAGATAAAGCTGACTTATTAGCATTTACTTTTCTTCCAACTCTTTTATTGATGATCTTTGGAAATCACCACTTACAATACCAGAAATATTCCAAGTGTCTCCTGCAGTTCCTTAGAGTAGAATGATAGAAGAATTCTGTAAAATTATTTCTCCTTCTGGGGTCTTCAAAATGCTATCAGGACTTGATGTTAACAAAGCTCCAAGTCCTGATGGGATTTCTCCATTTGTTCTCAAAACTTGTGCCCCTGAGTTTGCTACTGTTTTCTTGCCTTTTTACACTTTCTTATTTCACTGGCGTTTTTCCTTCTACATGGATATTTACTTGCATCCACCCAGTCTCTCCAGTTATGATCCCATTGCATTTTTTCATTCTGTCCAAAATAATGAAGAAAACTGTCTAACTCTTAAGGTTACTGCACACATAATTGTACAGTACTTGAACTGTGTCAATGCCCTCTGTCTGTGCTCTCCCTTTGACATGAGTATTTACACGTTGCTGTATCAGTACTGGAGGTGCTCTCTGACATATATGCATTGGTTGTGAAGTATTCATGGTGTCTGTATTTCTGCACTCACTTGTATACTATACTAGTATCTTTTGCATTCTGATTAAAAATTACCACATTTTGAACAGCTTTCTTGTAGGTATAATGTATGAGACATGAATGCTTCATGAATAGCCAAATTAATCTAACAAACTTACTTTCGAAAAGATCTAAACCTCCCAAACATTTGCTCAATCATTTCACAGATATTTGTAGTTCAATGTACTTGGTTTGTTTCACAAATATATGTGATTCAGTTCCAATCTTGGTGATGTCTATTTTCACTTACAGTCTGTCAAGCCCCAATTGCTTTTTGTGACAGAATCCCAATTATCCATTGCTTCAACTACTGCTCATCTCAGTTGTCATAATTATTCACTACACAATTTGTTTCACTTCAAAGGTGTGCATATGTCCACTCTGAAACTCTTTGGTTTTCTTTCTTTGAAACTTTACTTTCTCTATCACCTTCCTAATGGCAAGGTAATTTTCCTTGGAAGTTTTAATGTACACAACTCCAGCTGGCTTCAGTTTTCTACTGACATGGAGCCAGTTTATCAAGATGCTGAAGCTTTTGCAGTAATTAATTACCTAGCACAGACTGTTCATTTACCAACCAGAATACCAGACAATCCCAGCTGCACACAATATTTTTCTCACAAACAACCCTTCAAATTACACAGTTGTGGCAAGTGGTCCTCTAGGCACCTCAGATTACAACTTGGTGATTGTCTTTTCTCTCGTGGAACCTTGTTTCTTCTGGCCATTTTCAGCCTCCTGTTATTTGGCATAAGAATGTGAGATCGAATGATCTGCAAGATTTCTATTCTTTTCCTTTGTTGGATTACTATTTTAAATCTTCTGATGTCAATGTTTACTCAGATTGTGTCAGTGAAATTATTCATGTAAGGATGAAATCCTTTATTCCAAACTCTACCTTAAAATCTCATCCTTTATCTAAACTTTAGTTTCCCAATATAGTTAGCGAAGGATGATACGTGGTTGTTTTCCATTAAGGTTACTATTATATTAAAACCACTCTTATACATGTGAATATAGTTTATTAGGCTGTTTGCCTATATAAAAAAAATAAATAAATAAATAAACATTGTTTACATTACTATACATCAAGAGGATGTTTCAGATATCTTAACTGCTTCCAGAAACCTGATCTGCATACATCAGATTACTTGGCACTATCCAATTGGCTAATGGAGTTAATCCCTCTCCTGTAAAATAACTGCTGGCAGTGCCTCTTGCACACATGCATATCAGGTTTCTGGAAGCATCGGCAAGAAGAGTCTGTCAGCATATAAGAATTTAGTCTCTTTGTAATTACCTTGATTTCCTGTTTTGTATTGTAATGGCAATTCAAAACTTAAAATTTAATACTTTAGAACCATAATTTGCAAATTATAGTTAAATTGTATTATTGGCTGTAATATTCTAAAATATTCAAATTTGCAACCTTTTCTATTTTCTGTTTCCCCAACAGCTTGTTCTGATGATGGGTATCGGTAAAGTACCTGAAATGTCACCTTAAAGTATAGTTGTGTATTCAAATAGCTTAATAAACTATATATTATCAATTTTCATGTAGTATAAGAGTGGTTTTAATATAATAGTAAACTTAGTTTTATTAATTAATGTGCTAAGGCTGTTCAAGGTAAGAATGTTGCATATCACAATTGGCATGTATCCAAATCCAGGTTTGTTTTCTGTCTACACTAAAGTTGTAAAGAATTTATTAATTAATTCAAACTAGATTTTGAACAGGCTAAGAGTAGAAAACTTGCTTCTTGTCCGCGTGGTAGTTGAGCATTCTGGTCTCTCAAAGCTATTGGCCACAACTTTTGCCCATCTATATTCCCACCTCTGTTAAAACTTGATGGTTCTATTGCACCTCAGCTAAAGATAAAGCTGACCTTGACCTGCTAGCATCCTACTTTTCTTGACTCTTGTATTGATTTTGATAAACCAACTTATACCCTTCCCCGTGGTCTTCCATCAAAAGGATGTCAGAAGAATTTTGAACAATCTTGATGCTAAAGCACCATGTCATAATGGTATTTCACCACTTGTTCTCAAAACCTGTGTTCCTGAGCTTACTCCTGTTCTGTGCTCTGTTGCTTTTTTACGCTTTCTTATTCCATTGGTGTTTTTCCTTCTGTTTGGAAATTTGCTCATATCTGGCCATTTTCTAAAAAGGTCAGTCGCAAATCCCTCCCATTCATTTATTGTCTCATTGCACTTACTTTTATTGTTTATAAAGTAACGGAGAAATCCATTAACTGCCAACTCCTAAACTATCTAGTCAGTGATTGCCAATATACACTGTGCTGCTACTTTATTAGGTACACCTACCTAGTAGCGTGATGAGCCTCCTTTAGCCCTAAAAACAGCCTGAATTCGTCTAGGCATGGGTTGAACAAGATACTGAAAACATGCAGGAATGGAGTACCATGCAGACATCAGTGTGTCACGCAGTTCCTTGAGATTCAACAGAGGTGTAGGCCTGCAGCAAACAGTCCTTTCCACTGTGGCAAAGAAAAGTCATTGTCATGTTCCTGGAACCATTCCATAGTGATTCGGGCTTTGTGCACCAGCGCATTATCCTGCTGGAAGTAACCATCTGACTGAGAATAAACTGTCAACATGAACAGATGCACTTGGTCAGCAATGACGTTTAGGTACGGTTTGGCATTCAGATGTGAATCTGTGGGTATCAATGGACCCAATGTGTGCCAAGAAAACATTGCCCACACCATAACACTGCCCCCACCACCTTGCACAGTAGTCATTAGACATGACGGGTCCATGGATTCATGTTGTTTTCTCCAAATTCTGAGCCTTCCATCAACATGATGCACCAGGAACTTCGACTCGTCAGACCAAGCAACTGTTTTCCAATCCTCGATACTCCAGTGCTGGTGTTGTTGTGCCCATAGGAGGTGTGCTCTCTTGTTCTTCATTGATAACAAAGGTGCGCGATGTGCGACATTGTGGCCCGTCTGTTTGCTTGTACAATTCTAGCCATCCTCCTCTGACCTCTCTCATCAACAAGCGATTTTCTTCCACAGGAGTGCTGTTGAAGGATATTTTCTGTTCGTTGCACCATTCTTGATACATCCTTGAAACTGTGGTTCACGAAAAGTTCAGGAGAACTGCCGTTTCAGAGATGCTTTGTCCAGCACGTCTTGCACCTACTACCATGCCACGTTCGAAGTCCGTTAGATTACTCCTTTTCGCCATTCTTGCTATGGTTTGTATGCTTAACTGATACTAGAAAGGTTGTTCTGCAGCATTTATCCACAACTGTGGTCATGTGACTTGCAACGTTGTGGGACAAATCATTTGTGTGCAGAGCAGGGGTGTACCTAATAAAGTGGCAGCACAATGTATATTTCATCAGTGTTGATCCACAAGTGGTATACTGGCTTATGTTACCTACCCATCTATGACAAATTCAGTGGAAAAGCTTTTGATCATGTTTGGCATAAAGGTCTTCTAAATAAGCTTCCATATTATGGATTGCCAACTGTTTTTTTGCAATTGGGTATCCAGTTTTCTCTCTGATTGCTCATTGTAGGTGATGATAGATGGCTCTTAGTCTTCTAACTTATTTACTAACGCTAGTGTTTCCCAAGATTCAGTCTTTTCTTCTACTATTTTCCTCTTGTATATTAATGACCTTCTTTTATTGACTGACTGGAAATCCTATCCATAGTTTTGCTGATGATAGAACATTGCATTCCACCTTCCAGTTTGAGAAACCTTGCCCTGCACTTCTCAAATATCAACTACCAATTCCTTAAATGCTGATCTCCAGTTAATTCTTCAGTTGGGCAAATTTAACTTAGTTAATTTCAATCCTTATAAAATTCAGTGTTGTCTTATATCTTGCAAAAAAGGATTCTTCTGCTCCTGTGCTTATCTTCAATGATACCCAGATTCTAGACTAGATTTCATATCTCTATTAGGGATTACCCTGACTTTCAATTTCTCTTGTGCATAAGCACATCAAAAATATTGTTTCCTCTACATCTAGAAAACTGGGTTTTCTCTTTTGCACTCTGCATTACTTTTTTTCTAAACAGTTACTCACTCTGTATTCTTTTTCTTCTTCAAGTTCTCTGCCCACAGTCAGGTTTGGGGCTCCATTGATGCCATTTTTCTGTATCTTGTGCTTTCCTTTTAATTCCTGCATAATTTATTCTTCCCATCCAATCCATCATTCCAATTCTCTTTTTCCCAACAGCTCTCTTCCCACACATCTTCCCCTCTGTCACTTTCCTCAGCATGCCTTCTCTTCTCGAATCATGTCCTATAAAGTTCTTTTGTCTTCTTCTTAGTTTTTTCACTAGCGTTCTCTCTTCTCCTATTTCCCTCAAAACTTCTTCATTACCCACTCTCCACCCATTTCACCCTTTCCTTCACACCCACATCTTGAAAGCTTCTAGCGGTCTAATCTCCTCTCCTCCCAGTGTCCGTGTCTCAGAGCCATAAAGTACAACAGTCCATATTAATGTTTTCACTATTTGCTTTCTTAATTCTTTCTTGAAACTTCTTCTCAATAGTTCTTTTCTATTACTAAATACCTCTTTGCCCATTGCAATTCTTGTTTATATTTCCTCCAGGCTTTTCCCATTTTCTGTCATTATGCTTCCCAAGTATCTATATTTGTCCACCTGTTCTAATCTTATTCCATCTGATGTTACATTGATTCTTCTTTCTGTCCAATTTGAAATTAACATTATCTTGGTTTTCTTGCTGTTAATCTTTATATTGCACTTCTTTACTTTGCTGTTCAAGGTATCCAAGGAGCTCTGTAATTCCTCCTCATTATTAGCAATCAAAACCTGGTCATCTGCAAATCTTATTGTCTTTATCTTCTCCCCTCCTACTTTTACATCTCCTTTCTGCTCTTCTTTGTGCTCTTTCAACAATGCTTCTACATATATATTAAATAGGAAAGGGGACATGGAACATCCTTGCCTTACACCCCTACCAATGTCTACTTCTGAATCCTCTCCCTCAGTCTGAACCACAGCTGTCTGTCCCATGTAAAGTTCTCAAATTAGTTTTATATCTCTTTTATCTATGCCAACCTTTTCCAGTACTTCCATCAGCTTAACCCAATTCACTCTGTCAAAAGCCTTTTTGAGATCAACAAAACAGATTACCTATTTCCTAAACAGATTACCTTTTCCTATTTCCATGCTTCTTTCTGCTAGTGTCCTTAATATTCCTATTGTCTCTCTGGTCCCACATCCTTCTCCGAACCCGAACTGATCTTCTTCTATGAATTCACACTCCTTCATTTTTGCTCTGTGTTCTGAGAGAATTTTTAGTAATATTTTTGAGGAATGAGAAATTAAACTGATTGTCCTATAGCTGGTATAATTTGTTGCATTCTTCTTTTCTAATGGGTAATTATGAATTTTAGAAAGTCTTTGGGCCAGCTTCCACATTAATAGATTTTTCCTGTAAATCCTGAACAATTCTTTCTTTGCCTCTTCTCGAAGTCCTTTTATAATTTCTGCTGGTATATCATCCAGTCCAGCTGCCTTCACTCTTTTTAACAAGGCCACTGCATTTTCATATTCTTCTCTTAATAATTTCAGTCCTAAGGTTGCTTCTTCATTTTATGCTGTCACAGGCCAGACTTTTGGTTTATTTGTTTTATCATATAGCTCTTCTGTATATTCCTTCCATCTTCTCCTTATGTGTTCTTTGTCATATAGAATTTTTCCGTTCTTGTCTTTTCTTTCCACTAGTCTTATTCTTCTTGTTTGTTAAGCTCTCTACTTTTTCATACATTAGATCACTTCTTCCTCTTCTTGCCATTTCTTCTAGTTCTCTGCACTGTGTTCTTTCCACCATTTTTCTCTCGCTTCATCTGTTGCCCTTCTAAGTTCATTATTTAAACTCCTATATTTAATCCTTGTCTCTTCTGAACTTTGGTGCTTCCATTTTCTCCTCTTCTCCATTTTATCTATAATTTCTTCTATGATCCATGGTTTCCTTATCCTTTTCTGATCTATTGTATCTATCTATTTATTCGATTCTGATCTATCTATTCTGATCTATCTATTTGCTTTCTGCTACTCCTACTACAATGTTTTTAAACCTTTCCCATCTCTTCTCCATCTTCTTCTATTTCCTCTCCCTCTACAATCTCCCTGTCAATTGCCTCTCTGAAATTCCAGCTAGTGCAGTCTTCAGTACATTCAAATTCCATTTCCTTCTTTTTCTTGAACCCCTTATTCTCTTGAGTGAAATCTTCATTTTCTTTGCTACCAAATTGTGGTCAGCGTCTGCATCAGCACCTGGATAGCTATGCAAATTCTTCACAGCATTCTACCTTTTGTTTACTAAAATATAGTCAATTTTGTACCTGTCAACATCCCCTGGTCTTTTCCAAGTGTATCTTTGTTTTTTTCCTGTCTAAACCGTGTGCAAAAGAGGCATGTTCGCATCCCTCTTTTGCAAAACTCTTAACTCGCTCTGTACAAGTATCAAATCTGCCCTACCATGGAATATTGTTGAAACTTCTGGGGCAATGCCCCCATAACCCCTCTCAGGCTTCTAGACTCATTCATAAGGGTGCAGTTAGGTTAATTAATGACCCATCTCTTACAAAGTCACTCCACCCTCTTTCTCATAGATGTTTTATTTCTGCTGCCTGCCTTTTCTGTAGATACTTTGAGTGGTCTCAGACAGTTTTTAAATTCTGTACAGTGGGATCAACTGACAATGTTATCAACAGTAAATTCTAAGTGGGAAGCATTCAAGGAATTAATCATGGATGCTACTAAAAGTTTCATACCTATTAAGAAATATTGTTCAGGGTTTAGGCCTAAATGGTTATCAAATGAACTAATGAGACTCGTGACAGAGAAGAAAAATGCATGGGATGCATATAAATTATCAAGCGACTCAGAAGCCTATGGCAGATATAAACTAGTCTGTAATCAGGTCACAAAGGAGGTTAGGCAAGCGAAGGCAGATTACGAGAAATCTTTGGCAAAAGATGCTAAGAAAAACAGCAAGGATTTCTTTACTTATATAAACTCTAAAAGGAAGGGGATGAATCTGATTGGTCCACTTGATATCGATGGTTCGACTGTTGATGATCCTGCTCAGATAGCAAACAAACTGAATGAGTATTTTGCATCTACATTCATACATGAGGAGTTATTAAGGTTTGAAAATGGAAGAAGGTTATCAAATTTTAGCAGGGTGCTTAATGATTTTGTATTAACTGAGAACAAAGTGGAGGAGAAATTGTTGAAGTTAAACATAAGAAAAGCACCTGGGGTAGTAGTAGTAGCAGTGGCATTTGATGCAAGAAAGCAAGTGTATGAGCTTATGCTGCATCAGCCAAAAAAAAAAAAAAATCACACCATTCCCTCCAAATGCCTGTCCATTTCCTCCTTAAATTTATTCAACATATCAACTTCCACAACGACAGATGGAAGTTTGTTCCAGCAATTAACCACCTGCTGGCTAAAGGCAAATTTCCGCACATCTAATCTACATCTGTCTTTTCTTAATTTGAATTTATGCCCCCTTAGGTGGATGGGATTATCCAGTTATATTAAAGGAGGCGGCAAAGCAACCAAGCAAACCCTTAGCCATATTTATGAGAACATCCTTGGACTCAGGGGAGGTACCCACAGACTGGAAATGTGCAAATGTATCCCCAATTCACAAAGGGGGATCGAAGGGTGATACGAGTAATTACAGACCAGTTAGTTTAACTTCTGTTCCGGGTAAAATAATGGAGTCACTGGTTAAAGATGCATTGCAGGATCATCTAGACAAGACTGCAGCAATAATTCAGACACAGCATGGGTTTGTTAAGGGAAAGTCTTGTCTGACAAATTTGATAGGATATTATGATGTGGTTACAAAGGAACTGGATGCAAAAAATAATTTTGATATCATATATTTGGATTTCAGGAAAGCTTTTGACACTGTTGCGCATGGAAGACTATTGTACAAATTGGAGCAGAATGGTATTAAGGGTAAGTTGCTACAATGGATAAAAGGATGGTTGAGTGTTAGAAGACAGAGGGTGGGTTTTTTTTTTTTTGGCTGATGCAGCATAAGCTCATACATTTGCTTTCTTGCATCACATGCCACTACTACTACTACTACTACTACTTTCATGTGCACTGTTCTTCTGAATTGGCTTCTATAATTTTCCCCTCTCTCTTCCAAACCAGTCAAACCAACTTTTCTTCTTCATTTATCTCTTCAACTTCAGTTTTCTGGAACTACCTCTCTTCCCACACATTTCCTGAAAATACTGTTTACAGAAATTCAAGTCTGTTGTTGGAAAAAGTGTCTTCTTTCTTGTTCTCAACCTTCACCCTGTGCATAGTACTATAGGTTCTGATAACTTTTGCATTTGGCGGGTTTCATTAAAAAAAAAAAAAAAAAATTATATATATATATATATATATATATATATATATATATATGAGAGAGAGAGAGAGAGAGAGAGAGAGAGAGAGAGAGAGAGAGAATATGACCTGACTTCATTTCTCTCTCACCTTCCACCATGATGTCATATTTGGATGCTGAAAGTAAAGAATTATTAAAATAGTTTTTTTTTTTTTTTTTTTAAATATATTTTTGAATTAAAAGTTATAGCCTCTTTTATTGGTAATTTATCGTGCATGTATTTCATTGCTATTATGTTATAAATATTAAGATATGTAACTTACATTTGTTGTTTATTTATAAGTCATTACTTGTTTTACTAGTTAAAACATACCATTGAAACTTCAGGGTTACTTCACAAATTGAATTAAAAGAAAAAATCTCGTTAAAGTGAAGCTTTAGAATAGTTCATGAAACTTAGTTATAGACAGATTGATTAATTTGTCTAGACAGCTAGTCTAGACAGATTAATTAATCACAGACCATAATTTGTCTCAGTAATAAGTATGCTGATTATTTCTTTAAAGACTGCTTGCTTCTAAAATAATGAAGTGGGTAGTAATTCTCTTCCAGCTCTCTAAATTGTTATTTCACCTTTGGATGATTTAAATTATGAAAGCAATTTTTTTTTATGTACAGTGAACTATTACTGTTGTTAGTGGGAGTTTGGAATTTCAAACTTTTTTTTTTTTGGTAACTTTGATTTTTCCTCCTTCATATGGGCAAGCTGGCTTTGAATACATTAGCACTGACATTAGTAAAGGCACATAATACAAGAAAGAAAGCTTATATAGCATCAGCCAAAAAAAAAAAAAAAAAACCTTCTCATTTCACCCATAAAAAAACTCGCTCCAAATGTTTGTCTAGTGCTGCCTTGAATCTATTTAAGCTATCATCTTCTACAACAACAGATGGAAGTTTGTTTCAGTAACTGGCTAAAGGCAAACTTCCGCATATCTATCCTACAACTGTCTTTCCTCAATTTGAATTTATGCCCTCTCAGGTGATTATTCTGAGCAAGAGGAAGAATCCCATCAGCATTGAGCATGCTTAAACCATTCTAGGCTTTATACACATCAATCAGATCATCTCGCAGGTGTCTAGTCTCCAGACACTGTAATTTGCAAAACTTATGCCTTTCTTCATAAGAGCAACCCTTTGTTCCATTCACTAATCTTGTTTCCCTTCTCTGTACTCGTTCCAGTACTCAAAGCGTGGCCTGACCATTGCCTTATGCAAGGGGATAATCACCTCCTTATCCCTGTTTGCAAAATTCCTGTTTTGACAAAAGACACCATGAGGTTACTCTGGGGTTACTGCTTCCCGGATGCAGTACTTTACATTTGTTAATGTTAAACTTCAGTTGCCACCTCTCAGCTCAACTTTTCCAGATCCTGTTCCAGCAGAGTCATTAGTATCATTAACAACCCTGCCGACCTTCGTATTGCCTGCAAACTTGGACATTAAGCCTGATATACGATCATCAATATTATTAATAAATATAGAAAACAGCAATGGACCCAACACTGAACCCTGGGAGACTTCACTAATAACAGTAGTCCACAAAGAGCAGGGTCTATTGATTACTGCTCTTTATTCATTAGGCTTACTGCACTATCCAGAGGCGCCTCCGTAGCCAGGTGGGAAGGAGCAGCAGTGCGTAGCATACGCTTCTTGATTAGACCGGGGTTCGAGCCCGTCACCACCAAATACGGAGGATGCGGAAAGGTCATTCAGGGAATGACCACCGCATATCCCGGAGCAATATGGCCTTAGTTGCTAATGCTCCTAAAAACCAAATAACAACAACATAACAACAGCACTATCCAGCCATGTCGACTGGCTGTATTTCCTTGGATTTTATGTGTTTCTTAACTAATAGCAAAACTCCTCCTCCCTTCCTATCCTGTCTATCCTTCCTGTACACATTGTACTCTCCAAATTCCATTTCTGCATTCCTTATATCTGTGTGACACCATGTCTCTGATATCCCAACAATATCTGCCTTTGATGTTTTGACCAACACATTGAATTTATGTTCTAAACTCCTATCATTGGTGTACACGCAAGTATATATGCACCTCTTCCTATTCTTAGTCACCCTAACACAGTCCATGTATTTACATGTTCCATTACTATAGCCATAGCAGCTAATGCACTAATAACCACACACACACACACACACACACACACACACACACACACACACACACACACACACACACACACACACACACACACACACACACGTGTTCTGCAATGACTCCCAGCAGCCTCTGGAATCCTCTGCACCTTGTTTTCCAGGCTGCTGCTCATTCCAATAGAAGCAGTGCAAGAATTGCTTTCACCTCTGTCAGAGTCTACTGTTAATCTATTAGTCCATTTATACCCCAAGCTTGCAGTTTTCTGACCTACCTAACACTGCCTCAATAGCATCAGCAAATATTCTTGCACCCTTTCTATTTAAGTGTATCCCTTCCCTGTAGAAGCAGGCTCTCCTGTTAACAAGCACAGACCAGGCTGAAAAAAATTCTACCCCATGCACCTTGCGCTGTCTCTCCAGGAGTGAATTGATCGACAAGGCTCTCGTCATATGCTCCCTCCTCTCGTGTCTGAGCAGAATTGCAATCACTTTAAAATTCAACCCTAACTCGTGGCTTTTTTTCAACATTGACCTACTTGTTAAGTAATTCCACCAGTCTTCTACTCTTAATATCATTAGTGCCAACGTGTACAACAATATCACCTTTTGTGCCCTTAAAAGATGATATCTGCTCTACAACGTCATCAACCTTTGCCCCTGACAGACATACCCTAGTCCTGTTCCACCTATCCCTGTTTCCGTGACAGTAGAGTCACCGACAACAACTAGTTCCTTTGGAACCGGTGCATTCTGCCTTGGGGGGGGGGTTGCTGCTGTGTTGCATGATGTTAAAGTGCAAGCTCTGGCATTGATGTTGGCAGCTTAGAGCTTGGTGGGCCCCTCAATTTAAATCCTTTGAGGGCATCCACCCTGTCCTTCAAGCTCTCATATAGGCCCATAATGAGTTGGCACCTGATTTCCTCACACTTCTTACATCACGCACACACAAAGACATTCTCCTTGGCAATACCATGTCCCATTTCAGATTGCTCCACAAACATCAAACAAGCAGTACATTTCAATAGGCTGTGATTCAGAGGACAACCCCCCCCCTCAGTTCTCACCTGAACCACAGTACTCCCATTACCTTGATCCATTTGCTTTGCTGCTCTGGTCTGAGTCATGATTTCGATTCAGTTTCAATACAAAAATATAACCCTAAACTTATATCCCGATGCAGTTATAACACTATATATATACATACAGGCAGCCTCCATATAACATGGTACTTCTTCAACACGGTTTTGCTCTAACACAATTAATAAATTGTGGCAATCCTTGCACAATACTTATATAACACAGTTTTGCTCTAACATGGTTAGAGAATTTCGGTAAACCTCACATAACAGAGTATTTTTGAGCTTTCGTGTGATGAAAACCCTGCTATTATGTTGGATATAATTTTTCAACAGAAAATTTTCAAAAAAAGTTAAAAAATGAAATCCCTGTATTTTATTTTGTTGGGAAATCCCCATATTATGTTCTGTGCTATTGAACTTATGAAAAATCTAGATTTAAAAGTTTTATTATTATTGGATAGCATACCAGGCCATTCCAAAAGATTTACATCATCCAAACATTGAAGTTATGTTCCTACCGCCACAGTTATACTCGGTTAATACAACTTCTTTCATTCAGCCATTAGATCAAGGCATTATATCCACCTTTAACTCATTACATCAGAAAATTGTTACAATGGATTTCGGAAAAAAAATGATTCCAAATCTAATTGAAGTAATGGAGGCATGTAAACATTTCTCAATTGTGAACTGTATCAGAATCATTGCTTTATCACCGAAAGAAGTAAAACCATCAACGTTAAATGTGTGTGAGAAAATGTATGGCCAGAGTCGGTTCATTCAGGAAATATGGTCGAAGTGGCAGAAAATAAAAGAATCGGTGCAACAGTAGAACTTTGCTATATTAGTTGGGGGGGGGTAAGATTTTGATGATATGACTACCGAAGCCCCCGTAGGTAACACAGTTGATAGAATCGCCTCCTCCCCCACACTGGTTGGAAAAGACCTGAGTTCGAATCCCATCAATGATGGGAGGAATTTTTATGGATCTTATTCCTGGCTGAGTTAGTTGGGTTCAGGCGAGGGTAGCATGGTTTTTTTTCTCCCAGAAACTTCGGGTTTTTCGTCCAGCAAAACAGAAAATCGACTTCAGGACACATGCACACAATTTATAGACAATATACACAGAGTAACTTGGCCTTAGTCACTGATGCACCTAAAAAAATTTTAAAAAAGATGTGATTACTGAAGATGTTCAAGAATTACTGATAGAAAAAGAGGCTAACAAAAGCAGATTTGGTGGTAATGGCATCGGAGGTAAAACCAAATCAATTCAGAGGATGATAGCGCAGATGAAAATTCTAAACTTCCAAATTTTACATTAAAAAGCATACGGGAAGGCAAAAAGTTAGCCCGGCAATTAGAATCTTATTTTTTGAATGCAGATTCTTGAATGAAGGGAGCTCCAAAAATGCCTAGTTCCATATGATGAAATTCACAAAGCAAATTCATCAAGCAAAAGCAAACAACCCAGATTACTGATTTTTTTTAAAGAGAGCTGAAGACACGAAATCTAGAATGTTGTATTTTTTGTTAGTTTTGTTAACATTTTGTTAATGAAATAGTGTATTTTTGTTAGCTTTTGGAACGTAACCCCCCTTTTTGTACTTTTTCTTAGTCCCGTATAACACTGTTTCACACAACACTACATTTTACAGGAACCTAATAACTGTGTTATATGAGGGTTACCTGTATATATATTTCAGTATCGAGTATTATCTCAGAATTACATTATGACTTTCGTGTCTCCTGTCAAGTGATATGTATTAATTTATAATGTTACATTTGTAAAATCTAGGTAATTATATGTATTTAGTTAAAAAAGTACAATTTAATTGACAATGAAATTTAATAAGATTAATAAATTTTACTGATTAATTGATAATTCTATACTAAGGTAACAGATTTCTAATACAGTGCTACGTGTTTCACTATCTAGTATAGTTGACAAATGCACTATACTAGCCTTAAATTGTGTGACAATTTAAGACTTTTATCAGACTTGACTGAGTTAGAATAATATGAAGTTTTGATGCGACTTGAGTCACTTTACAAGTTCATTGCCAAATATTTTGACTAAATTTTGATGGTTCTATTCTGTTGATTGTTGGCATTGCTGCCATGATGTAGCATCTTGTTTTACCTTTTCTAACCGATAAGTCCATTTCCAAGGTCACATGCATTATTCAACATGTGGTCAAACATTGTTTTATATAATGGAATTATCGCTTTATATAATGGAATGATCACTGACAGAATGCCATAAGCTGCATTAGCAGGCTGTCCACACCATTCAGAGAACCTCAAATTAGAATGTATAATTACTCCCAAGTCCTTTGCTTTATAAGTTCTCTTGAGTTTAGTGCTGCTCAAGAGGTACAGTAAGTTACTGTATGATTACTGCTACTCAGTTTAGCGGCGCCTCCGTAGCCAGGTTGGAAGGAGCAGCAGTGCGTAGCACACGCTTCTTGATTAGACCGGGGTTCGAGCCTGTCACCACCAAATATGGAGGATGTGGAAAGGTCGGGGAATGACCACCGCATATCCCGGAGCAATATGGCCTTAGTTGCTAATGCTCCTAAAAACCAAATAACAAACAACAAATAACTCAGTTCAGCAAATTTGCATTTTTTAGTGTTATCCCTTGACTAACACTTCTCAGCCCATCGAAATCATTGTTATATATTTTATTGAAGAAGCACACCATGGTAATGTAATTAGTCACCCTGCCCACTTTGTATCATCAGCTGTGTATAAAGATTAAATTTTTAAATTCTTACATTAATATCAATTTATTTTATATAGTAATAGTGGCATGTGATGCAAGAAAGCAAGATATGAACTTATGTAGCATCAGCCAAAAAAAAAAAAATTCACACATCCATTCCCTCTAAAAGTTTGTCCAGTTCCCCCTTGAATTTATTTAAGCTGTCAACTTCCACAACGACAGATGGAAGTTTGTTCCAGCAATTAACCACCTGCTGGCTAAAGCACATTTATTCTACAGCTGTCTTTCCTCAATTTGAATTTATCTCCCCTTATGTTTGTAATCTGAGTGAGTGGAAGAATCCCATCAGAATTCAGAGTGCTCAACTCATTCAAGGCCTTATACACCTCAATCAGATCACCTCACAGATGCCTAGTTTCCAGCCACTGCAATTTGCAGAACTTAAGCCTCTCTTGGTAAGAGGATCCCTTCATTCCCCTCACCAATCTTGTTGCCCTTCTCTGTACACGGTCAAGCAAATCTACATCCTTCCTAAAATGAGGCCTCTGGACCTGTATGCAGTACTCAAGATGTGGCCTGACCATTGCCTTATACAAAGGGATAAACACCTCCTTTTCTCTGCTAGCAAAATTCCTGTATATCATTGACAAAACTCCATGACCTGTTCTTGCCGCCTGTCTGCATTGCTCAGAAAACTTCATATCTGACTGCACAATTACTCCCAGGTCTTTTTCATTTTCTACCATCCTAAGTGTAATACCACATGGTTGGTATGTTCCTCTGGGATTAGTTCTACCCATATGCAGTACTTTGCATTTGTCAATGTTAAACTTCAGCTGCCACTTCTCAGCCCATTTGCCCAAATTTTCTAGATCCTGTTGCAGTAGCATACTACCATTACTCTCATTAACAACCCTGCCGACCTTTTATCATCTGTAAACTTTGACGTAAGCCTGACAGTGGGCCCAACACCGAACCCTGTGGGACTTCACTAATAACATTAGTCCATCGAACAGAATGATAGTTTATAATTTATGAAATTATTAACCAGTTGATTTGTAAAATGGAACTGAGCATTAGTAATTTGCACATAATCAAAACTATATAGAAGTTTGATTTTTTTTTTTTTCGTTATTTTAATATGTATTATAAAGTGAAATCCTGTTAATTAAATAATATGTTTATTTAAATGTTTCGTTCTGTTTACAGCAACATGGTTGGACTCCTTCACAAGCAGTAGACACCATACGTTGCCTTAGGCCCCACATTCTGTTGGGCGTTAAGCAATGGGAGGCATTAGAAACTTACTACAGGAATAATGTCATAAGATAAATATATTATAACTGGTGCCCTTTAAAATTTCAAAAACTAAATAGCAGTTCAAAGAAACATTGAAATGTGAATAATTTACATATCAAATAGAATATAATTCACTCTTGACTAAGTGAGAAGTTATTTTTTTTTTGTTTTTTTTTTTTCATTTTGATTACCTCCGTTCATGTGTGTTTTGGTACTCATTCTTTTGTATTTTATCACATTGATGACAATCTTAAATGAATGTCTGTAAATAGGGGATCTTATATTTTATATCTAGGTGCTGTACTTAAATAATACTATGTCTATATAAACTTATATATATATGACTCCTATAAATAAATTTTATGATAAAATAGTACTAAATATATCCAGTTTTAGATTTTTAAAAATGTATTTTTATCTTTAATAAAACTTGTTTTCTACATATGTAGAAAAATGGACCAACAGAGGTTTTGATGTATAATTTTATAGCTAATAGAATTTCCTAGTTAATGGTATCACTAGGAATTGTGTGCTTAATTGGCATAAAATGAAACACTTCATAACGTGCCTAAAAATGTAGTTAGCTTAATTATGATATAGTCAATTGAACAAAAAAATATATATATATATTGTATTGTATTGACTGAGTTTTTGTAAGAGTTTAAAACAAAATAATTCTGTCATAAACCAATATATCAATGTTCCTTATGATAAAAACAAGCTTTTTTTTAAAATAAACTAAGCTAATTAATTAATAAATAGCATAAAGCTTCATGATATATATGAACCTATGAAGAAGTGCATATTTCATATCTATGTAGCATATCTTCTGACTGGCTACATAGATAGACTTAATAAGTATATATATTTTTATGTACATATTGTGTAATATAGTTAAGTCATTGTCTGGATGTTTAACTAACAGGAAGGTAATTAGGATAGAAATAGACACTCCTGCCCTCATATTACACTATTAGCATTAGTAGAGGCATATGATGCAAAAAAGCAAGCTTATGCAGTATCAGCCAAAAAAAAAAAAAAAAAAAACCCCCTTCCACTTAACCATTCCGTTCGTTCAAAATACCTGTCCAGCTGAGCCTTAAATTTATTTAGGCTATCAACTTCCACAACAAGGGATGGAAGTCTGTTCCACCAACCAACTACCCGCTGGCTAAAGGCAAATTTCTGCACATCTATCCTATATCTGTCTTTCCTCAATTTGAATTTATGCCCTCTCAGGTGATTATTCTGAGCAAGAGGCAGTATCCCATCAGCATTGAGCATGCTCAAACCATTCAAGGCTTTGTACATCTCTATCAGATCACCTCGCCGGTGCCTAGTCTCCAGACACTGTAATTTGCAAAACTTAAGCCTTTCTTCATAAGAGCAACCCTTCGTTCCGTTCACTAACCTTGTTGCCCTTCTCTGTACTCGTTCCAGCAGCTCTACATCCTTCTTGAAATGAGGCCTCCAGACCATAGCTCAGAGTGTGGAAAACTTTAGTTGTAGGAAAGTAAACAGTATATGATTGAAGAATATAAAGTTGGTGCTCAGGTTAAAAGAGAGAGTTTAACATATATCAGCCAGTTAACTACTATTTACGTTTAAAATTAGAACAACATAAGTATAAGAGTATACAGTAATGTTAAATAGAATTGTAATTTTAATTATAATCATAAGATTTTGTTGCACATAGACATATGATGAATATGTCTATGTGCAACCACTCCAGGATAACCTGAGCACCAACTTTATATTCTTCAATCATATACTGCTTACTTTCCTACAACTAATTTGTAGGAAAGTAAACACTACTGCCCTCACACTCTGAGCTATTAGTGTGATAAGAGGGCAGTAGTGTTTATTTCTATCCTAATTACCTTCCTAATTTTGCCTCCGTTAGCTAAACAGCCAGACAATGACTTTTAACTATATTACACAATATGTACATAAAAAGTGCATGTGTGCATGTGCTTTCAGATCCTAATTTTTATGCTCTATGAATTATTAGAGTATTTAAGGAGGATTGGGGTGCTATTGCTAACCTGTTTTTTCCTGCACATCACCTTTTTTAGCTTTGGCTTGTTACTTACCCTCTAACACCTCCCCCCCCCTCATCTTAAGTAAGTAATTTGTATATATGTTTGTGTAGTATGTTGGGCTGGCTGTTATTCTGCCAGTATGCTGCGAAAAATTTGATAAGTTATAACATTTTTTATTATATTTTTCTTATTCAGGCCTATTATTAGATCCTGCAATTATTAGCAAGTAGCAATCAGAAGCCTTCACTGAATGTTATTTGAGTTTGAATGGTGTTAGCCCTTGATAACATGCCATTGAATGCATCCTATTTTGATAATTAGCAGTGATTTAGTTATTTTATTCATTTTTTTAGAAGCTTCTCTTGGTAATAGCTCAGGGAACACAGTACATTTTCTTTCAGTATTAACTAGCCTGTTTTCCACTTTTTGTCCCCTTTTATATGCCTTTATCTTGAACTGTTTGTTCACCATTTATTTCAATTATGTATATATTTTTGTAAAGAAACAGGTTACAAGTTTGTATATATTATGAAACTTTATTCAATTTATTAATTAGTTTAATTTAATGGAACTAAAAACATTTGTAAAATATCTTGGTAATAAACTTTGTTAATCATATGCATAAATCTTATAGAGGAAGAACCATTCTATAATGTAGATAACTACAGAAATGTTTTCTTTGCTGGAATATAAAGGGTGTTTTTTTATTATTTATTTATTATTTTTAATGTATCAGACATCTCTGCTCATAAAATAAAAATAACCATCTACTTATTAACAATATTAGTAGATATCAGAAATAACAGTCCTCGTGATAAAACATGTTCATTGTATTTTTTTTTTTGTGCAATGATATGTCAAAGTTGGACTGTGAAATTCTGAAGCACATCTTTCAGAGTTTCTCTGGAAAGTGACTATACTTCTTGCTGCTTTATGATCATTGGTGATAGATGATGAATGCTTTATCTTATGACATCCGCCCAAGAAATAGTCTTCCATCATGCTTGAGTTTGTTTCACTCTGTCAGGCATGCATTTTGGGTAAGTATTCAGTACATCTTTTCCATTGATCCAAAAGGCTACTTGTGCCTTCAGGATTCTTGACCAGTGCCAAATGGCATCTTTTTGCTTGTGCTGTATGTACATCAAACTCATTACAAAAGTCATGTTATTGTAACTGCAGAATTTCTGGTATTCTTTAACAGTGGAAATCTTTTACGTTTTGTACCATAAGGCATGATGTTAAAAAATATATATGACTTTAATCCATCTAATTTCCTCACTTTTTAAAATTTATTTTTAACTTTTATAGTAAGAAAAATTTTAAGCAATTGAAATGGTTCTGTGAATAAAATATTGCCCTATAGAAAATGCTTCACAGAAATGCAACCACCAAGTATATAAAGTTCATTTAACTGTATAGAACCCTTTTAGATGGAACTAATGTCACATATTGACTGAAAATGTGATAAAATAGGTGAATAAGTCTTTTAGGCAGAAGAATACTTTTTTAAATACTTTACATTTCATTTCATTATAATCTACCTGGCTCCCAAGGAAATTTTATAACTATAAACTAATATGTTATTTGTTTTATAGAGTTATGGAATAATTCCATGTGTACCTGCAATATCTGTTTTACCTGTTAGCTTTCCTATGTATGTTTTCTTATTTTAAGCAGGATTTCATTCGTTCTTTAAAGGAAAACATTTCATTTGGAATTATATTCCTTGTCCTAAAAATTAACTGTGAAAGTATTGGCTTACAGTTGATTTTTATCATGTATGGTTTATTTAAACATCTGTTTATTGAAACCATTACATATGTAACAAATAATTGCAAAACTAATTACAAATTATATGTACAAAAGGAGTTTCAGGGATTGTGTATGAAAGTAAAATAAGATTACTGATATATCTTTAGGTAGGTTTAAACCTTATTGTCAGAACTTGACAAAATCACAGGGCCAATGTGTAGTAAAATATGAGATATTGTTATGCTTTTAAAGTTTATTGAACATGTTTATTCCTGTTAAAAATTATTTTGCAAAAAAAATATAGTTCACCATTTAAGAACTTTCTGCCTAGCTTGAATATAAATTTTAGAATGCGCATCATTTTGGAATATTTTTGGTGTGTGTGTGTGTGTGTGTGTGTGTGTGTGTGTTTAATTTCCCTCCTTTGCAAACTTGAAATTATAATTTTAGATTTTTCCCTCCATTAATAGTTGCACAAAATTTGTGATTTGCTGGTCATATGGGGGAGTCTTATGTGCTTTCAAAATTAACTTAGTTTCTCATCGATTAATTTTTTTATATAGTTGGTAATACTATGAATGTTATAAAATAATAATATCATATTCATAATTGTAACTGTTCCAAAAAAAAATTTTTGTAACCCAAAATTATGTAATCTGCTATTCACACCAAATCTGCTATTAATTGCAATTGTATAATCTGCTATTCAGACCAAATTTAGAAGCTTATGTGCAGCCACTAATACATAATTATTATTAAAAATACAAATTAAAAGATTGCCAGTTGAAAAAATGTGTTTACATTGTAATTCAGCTACATCTGATTACAATGGCAATTAAATTTCAACTAAAATTTTAGAAAACTCTTTGCATCCCTTAAAAGGTAAAGGTAAACTGCAGCGCAGCCATTATCAATCCACTGCAAGATGGAAGCTTCTTAAATGATTCATGTTGAGGGAAATGGACCATAATCTGCCATGCTGGTCCAGTGCAGGTTGGCAGATCAATTGTATTTAGCAGTCAGAGGCTTGAACCCTGGTCTACTCAAAGATCATGTGCTGCAACACTCCTGCTCCTGACCACTCAGTCATAGAGACATCCCTTACAGCTGCAAGGGCTGCCTCTATGACTGAGTGGAGGCATCCCTTACAGCTGCAATAAAATTATCAGAGTATTTCTTAAAGAAATGTGGAATGACTTTAGAAATGATAACCTTGAATCAACAAGAACATCAGAACAAAAAATTGTTGAAAAGAATCCAGAACCACAAATATGAAAAAAGTAAGTACAAGTGAAAAATGTCGTGTTTTGCTTTTTATTAAGCATAGTAAAGATTCAAAAAATGCCCTGTTACTTTTTGTTATCTCAAAACACATTTATATTGTGATAAGACTCTGGTCCATTCTCATTCCTGGGAGATTTTCTCGCTAGGGTTTTTTTTTTTTTTTTTTGGAATTGCAGATCTTCATAAAAATAAGAATTAGGATGGAAAGAATATTCTGAATACATTTTTGTACTACCACTGTACTAGTTCCACTGTAGTGAAGAACTTGGTATGGTATAAATTATTCTGTGCTTTTACATTTACAATGCAATATTAAAATGAGAATTTTCTTTGGTAATATCTACTTTTTTTAATTATGTAAGCCCATGTCAGAATTCAGGGCATCCTAATGCAGGCCATAGAAATTATTGGTATCCTTACATTACTGAGGATGTGCATGATAATGTTGCCACTGGCATTTAGGATCAATATAATTTTTTTCTTGATTATTTAAATTGTCAGTGGTTTCTGCAACACAAAAGAGCTATTGTCTGTGTACCAGGAGTAACTTGACAGTTGCTGCAGCAGCATAATTTTTCCCTTACTCATTCATGAACAATAGAGTATATTATCTTACTTTTTATGCTCTCCTGATTCTGTATTACCAAATATGTAATACGATTTCTCAAGAAATGTTTATAATGATCAGTGCTCTGCAACACCCTTCAGTGGAAGGATATTAAATGTGTACTGGTATAAGGGACTGTATTGGTAGACACTATTTAAAGAACACTCCAAAGTCAAACAGAACTGTGCCTTCAATGTGGTGTCTCCTTAAACATGTCATAGAGCTTTAAGGTGATACTGTTCATTAAAAGGTTGCACCATTTTGGTCCATTCTCATTCCTTGGAAGATTTGCCTTCTAGGTCTTTGGACCTGATTGCATGCAGGACACATAAGAGAGGGAAAAAAAGTGATTTGCTGGAACATTGCAAACAAAGTCTCTAAACACTAGCATTATGCAACAGTGTTTTAAATAAAACTTGGTGCCTGCTTTTTTAGGCCTTAAGCTTTTTAGACATTTTAGAACTTAAGGCAGCATTTCCCAAACTGTGGAGTGGGCTTGCTCCTCTTGGATTTTTAGCAATTATTTAGGGACAGGCATTAAAATAAAATAAAAAATAACTAATTTTTATTAATTCACTTTTTGTTACAAACTTTTTAAGTAAAATACAAGTTTATTTTTCTCATTTTAAATTTTAATATACTTTTGTGAATTTTATAATATATGACTTGTAGCTTATTATGTAGACTGGATACTAGTTGCAAGAATGCATACTTGCTGATAACAACACCCTCTTGAAACATAGATGATATTAAATTGTACAGACTAATTACAAATGGCACAGGTTTGTTTCTTACTTAATAGAATTGTTAATTTAATTGATGAATGCATGGGAAGAAATCATCTTGATTTAAATCCAGAAAAATATATTAAAATGATATACTGGGCCACAGAAAAAGAATAAAGCTGGTTTTAATTATCATTTCAAGCCCAATAAAATAAAAAGCTGCATATCAGTTGGAAAAGCTACATAGGAGTTCTTGTTCTTTACTGAAGAGGATGTTTAGGTTTTTAACAATATACCATTTATGATGCACGTATATATAAGACTTGTACCTTATAGTTTTAGAATATGGAAATAGTGGCTGTTCTTTAAAAGTTTTTAAAGGTCAACTAGAAAGAGTTAAATAAATTTGTTAGATATAAAAGATCAATCAATAAGGATATTAAGTTTAAATTGCACATATTTTTCAATACATTTAATGTATAAGAAAGATTTTTGTGTCGGTTGGCACAGTAGACTTGGGAAAATAATCTATCAGTGGAAAACATGTTCAATATGTGAACCATGGGTACCAAGTATATTCAACATTGATAATTAACAGCCACTCTGAAGTGTCAGCAGTGATTCTGGCAACCCGTTACTACATAAATAGTATTCACCAACTTTGCTGGTTCCTATTCTCTTTATATGATAGTGCCCTTCAGCTCTATATTTTAAAACTTCTAGACCAACATGTTTATTGCCTGCATGGACCTTGCAATTGAATAACCAGTAGAATAAAATTTTTCACTATAAACTACATTAGTATTAGTAGTGGAAAATTATGCAAGAAAGCAAGCTTATATGGTAGCAGCCAAAAAATAAATAAATAAAATAAAAACCAATACTTCCCATATCACCATCTCCTCTAGCAGTTTATCTAGTTTTCCTTTGAATTTATTCAGACTACCCACTTCCAGTTGGAAGTTTAGTGTTGTTAATTAATCTTAAAGGTTTTTATAGTTGTAATGAACAAATATGGCACTCACAAAGATAAAAATTGCCAATCTCTGTTTTAGTGTGTATGCCATCATCTTAGACACTGACCCAGGTAGTTACAGCTGGCATTGACACATTTATCCAAAGTCTACTTGTATTAACACTAAAATCATATGGCGCCTCCATAGCCAGGTGGGAAGGAGCAGCAGTGCGTAGCACACGCTTCTTGATTAGACCAGGGTTCGAGCCCGTCACCACCACCATGGCCTTAGTTGCTAATGCTCCTAAAAACCAAATAACAAACAAAACTAAAATCATTCCTGTATATTAATTATATCAAAAAATATGCGATTTAAACTAAAGTTCCTTTTTTGAGTGACCTTGTATAGGGATTAGATAACCATTCATCACTTGTGAGAGAAGCTGCTACTGGATAAATAAATAAATTTGCTGTTTATACTCTGGGATGACCATATAGTTATAGAGTTTATAAGATAAAGAGAATACTAAAAACAGACCGTACTTAATATTCATGCTGGCTTTAACCACTATCACTCGAAGCATGTGAACTTATGTAACTCTTGCCTGACCACTTGGCTATGGAAGCCATATTACTTTGACCAGATACTTCTGGAAAAATATCCTGAATGCGTGTTGTTACTGGGAGACTATGTGGAAGTGTCTCTCTATTCTTCAGACAACTTCTCCACCAATCAAAACCACACAGCAGCCTCTCCAACCAGAGGTTTGATGGGTCAGTCAATCTTGTGGAGGCTGAGAAGGAAGAATGCTGCCTTGCAGGTATCCAGCCAGTATGTAATATATTCAGTCCTTTCTAACTGATATGTAACTTGACATTGGCATTCAACCATTTGTATCATTCCTTTGTATATAAGGATAAAGTAGATATATCTGCAAGATCTATGGCCTCCGTAGCCAGGTGGGGAGGAGCAGCAGTGCGTAGCACACGCTTCTTGATTAGACCGGGGTTCGAGCCCGTCACCACCAAATACGGAAGATGCGGAAAGGTCAGGGAATGACCACCGCCCGGAGCAATATGGCCTTAGTTGCTAATGCTCCTAAAAAATAACAATAACAATAGCAAGATCTATGCTATCTCTAATGTTCATTTAATGTGTCTAGTTTTTATATATCTGTTATAGTTATACAATATTAACTCTTAAAAATGTGCACGTGCTGGTTGTATTTGGTGATACAGATTGCTTCTGAATTAGGTCCCAATTTGAAGTAAGCATAACTGAGATGAACAAAGGTTTGAATATAATTCAAAGCATATCTTATTGCAGTAATCTTAATTTTTTTAATTTATTTTTTTTTAAATTTAAAATTTACAAATTTTGAATATGGCTGCTGCAAGTAACATGACAGATATCCCATCTGTGTCACAGCTTGTTCCATGCACATGTGAGCATGTTGGTATCCACATCAACAACACCTGCAACAATTCTGGCTCTAAGTTCCTCTGCGGTGATTGGTAGAGGGGATAGTACACTGTATCCTTGATGCACCCTACAGAAAGAAATTCAGTGGGGTTAAGTCTTGTGATTTTGGGGGCCATGATATTGGACTTGCATGACTGATCCAAGCATTGGGAATGCAATATTGAGGAAAGCCCTGACCTCTAAATGATAATGTGTAGTGCTCCATTTTGCTGGAAGATGAGACCTTGCACATGAAACAGCTGTAGAATATCTAAGAAGACTCCTGTTACAGTTTTCTCAAGAAAGAAAATTGGCCTGCAAAATTATTTTTTTTCACTGATTGACAAAAGACAACCAATTTTTTCACTGCGACATTCATTTTTGACAATATCATCTATATTTTATGTCCCCAAATCCGAACATTGTGCTTCTTAACCTTTTCACATATGAAAAATGTTGCTTCATTGCTAAACACAATCCTTGTGGCAAAATTGTCTTCCAAGTCCATTCACTTGTACGTGCCATTACAGAGTCATATTGCCATAGCTTTGTCAGTTAGTGCCTGCAGTAACTGGAGTTTATATGGTTTCACTGTTAATCTTCTAAGTAAGATATGACAAACTTTTGTTTGAGGGACTTGCAGTTCTCTGCTTGCATGCCTAATGGACTTTTATGGATGCCTGTCATAAATTCCTCTCACACACACACACCACAGTTGCAACAAAACATACATAGCAGGCTATGGTGGTCTTATGCTCAGGTAATTGTTTTCCATATTATCATCAAAAATGTTGCTTGTACGGTGCTCGTAGACTGATTTTCACCAACCCACAAGACCCATGATGCTCACTGCTGGTGTAGTTTGTCATCTTTACTTTTCAGGGCCATCAAGTGGGAAGTACCATTAACTTGAAGTAGTCAAAATTAAAACTCTACACCCCAGCAAATATAATATACCTTTGTTTTGTAGTTTTGATTTTTTAAGATCGAGACTTAATTCAGAATCGCCCTGTATTTAACATATTCAATAGAGATCTGAATTTTTAACGGGAAAAAAAAAAAAAAATTGTGTGTACCCTGTACAGTCAGTCCTCGTATAACACGTGTTTACATTACACAAATTCGATCATACACGATTTATAAATAGGGGAACGATATCTTATATAACACGAACCGAATTCGCTTATGCACGATTCGCCTTTGTGTTTACAAGAAATGGCAGTCGAACGCAGAATCACCCCAACCGAACGCAACACAATAGGAATGAAGAGAAGATTCTGAAAATGTATTTGTTTTTTTATATCAGTGAAGGGGAAACACATTTCACCATAATAACATAAAAACCAACACAATTCCAGCTATCGGTATAATCGCAAATGCAATTAGATCGAGTTCACTGCCAGTTTATAATAGATTCCACTAGCAGGAACGCAACTGGAAATTGTTTTTATTGTTTTATGGTAGTAACCCCCAGAAATGTGCTTTAGTAAAATGTGAGGTGTTAATCTCTGCCTTTATGGTGTTGTTTATTCAGTTGCTACACGCACGCAGCTTTGTTTATGTGTATCAAGCGTGCCTCCCCATTTTGTAATTGTGCTTTATTCCCTAAAAATGAGTAAAATACGTAAAAGGTGTGAAAAGGAAGCGTCTTTTTCACACCTTTTAAGTGAAGACACTGCAGATTCAGAGAGAAAAACAAAAGCAATATCGTTAATCAGAGGCGGACTGGGTCAAAAATTCTTGCCAGGGAAAATTTATAGTGGGCTCATACTATGGTTTATGGCCAAAATCACACCGGCCTCCGGCCCAACAGGGTGTTCCTGGTAAGGCTCATGGCCAGTCCACCTTTGTCGATAGAGAAAAAATATGAAATTGTGAAACGCTTTGAGCGAAATGAAAGACCATGTGATATTGCACGTGCTACAGACCTAAATGAGGCAACGCCGAGAATTAGAAAGAATGCAGAGAAAATAAAAACAACTTTCATAGCAGGAACAACTCAAAGTGTAATTAAAATCCATTAGATTAAGAGACAAAGAATTGGAAGAGATGGAACGGCTGTCATCTGTTTGGATAGAAAATCAAACAAAAAACAAGTTTGCTTACGATAGAAGCAAAAGCATTAGCAATATTTTATTACATAATAGTCGTAATAAAATACGTAACTATTTTATTACGATTATTTATTGTGTTTGGTAATTTTTTGGTTACAAATGTATGTTCAGTCTTGGGTGGTTGGCACCTAACCCCATTTTTCCCATAGGGCCTGTTGTTTATATTGCACGATTTTGCATTGCATGAGGGTTTCTAGGAATGCAACTATCGTGCTATACAAGGACTGACTGTACGCACAAAACATTCTTTATGTGAAAACATCCTTGGCTTGGAAGAGGTTAGCGAAATCCAGTTGTAGAATAGTATGACATTCCTCTAAAGAATCGCTATTATGGTTCTTTTGTGACACCATACTTCCTTATGATGTCACAATTTCCATTATATTCCATTGTTAGTTGCTGCTAAAGATGTTTTCATATCAAAAATTGAGACAATATCTTTTTACTAAAAGATATTGTAATTACCAGGGTGAGCAGAGTGCTTTTGCACTGCAACAGAACAAAAATAAGTTGTTTGTGATGTGTATTAACTGCAAACACAGAGCCTTCTTACAATCAGTATGAATTAAATTTTATGAAATTTTCATACTTCTATACAAAAATATACACATTATCTTCTTCAATATTGTAAATGTGGTGGGGGGAGTAAAAATACCAATATTTAGGTAGGTGGAAAGATACAGTTTGGGTAATTCTGCCTTAAGGACTTTGACCTCGTTGTGTGTATTAGCATATTTTGTGGTTGTGTGTGATTACTGTGTTTATGGTGCACTACTTTTTCCTTATTTATAGTCTTGTTCTGTTCTGATAGATCTTATTTAGTTTCATCAATTTACCTATGAGACAGACAACACATGATTGTCAATTGGAATTATTCAGTTATTCCATATATCCCCTCTAAAAGAGTTGCAAGCTCAGAGCTATCTGTTCTTATAAAAATTATTTTAAAGCTATTCATAGCTTGGGGCACATGATTAATAATGATATTCTACAAAATAAAATTCGTTGTAACTTAAAACATACTGAAAATGCATTGTACTTATTTAAATATTGAAAATAACTTATACATCTAGAGGTTATACACTACCATTTATCTTTATTAAAACTGTATAAAGCATATAGTTTTTTGTTTTTGATAGCTTACTTCCAGTAAAGCAGAGTTGTATTCAATAATTTTGTTACTTCAAAAGTACATATTCAGAAAGTAGTATGGTGTTTCCCTTGGTGACTAAATGACAATAGAGAAATACTTTCTTTTCTTTTTTTTTCCCATTTCCTTTAAAAGTGTTGTTATAGTATTTAAAATAAACTACCTTGGCTTATTTAAAAAGTTTTTTTAAATCACTATTTTACATAATTAAAGAAACCTTTTGGTACTTAGTTGTCATATATTTTTTTAAATTTAATTAAGTGTTTTACAAGGTATAGGGGGGGAAAGTGTTCTGCTCTATTGATATATAAATAAATTTTATTTATTTAACTACATTAATGCAGCTGCTTTGTTATTTTCGCACATTTATTAATTACCAGTTTTTTTATTGGAGATTTTATTAAGCTGTGAATCTCAATTGTTTTTAAATAATTCTATAATTTGTTATTGGCATTAAAGAATTTGAAATATCAATTAAATTTATATTATTGACTGGAATAAATTTGTTCCATATTTACTTGTATGGATGTAGATGCTATGTTGACAAAAGTGTACACCTACCAATACAAATGTAGTTAATGTCTTCATGTATTATATCGTTATTGCAGAAAGGCCATGAGAAACAAGCAATTATAGTTTGTTTAAATGGTAGCTTGATGACTTCCAACTGAAAAAGGAAAGCATATTTCCTAAATGAGCAGTTCTTGCAAATACCAACTAAACATAGAAATGAAATTTAATTAGCTGGCTGTCAGCTTTGTTTAATTTCTATATTTGGTTGGCATTTCACATGTATTCTATCCTGATCTCTACGAGGGATTTTTAAAGCTTATTTTATGTTGTCAAGGAGTATTTATTATTCTCCATCAGATTACCCCCCCATGATTTTCCATATCAGAACTTTCATTACTTTTAACATTTTTGTCTTTTTTTTTCCCCACCCCCATTTTCTGAATTATTGGAGTGCCCAAAGGAATCAGTCAATGATTCTCAAGGATATTTTCTATATATAGTAGTATATATGTGCATTTGTAATCAAGCATTATGACCACCCCATCCATAATGTACTGTGCTACATAGCTCACAGTATAAAAAGCCAAACAGCTTTATATGGTAGAGCGGTGGTAATTTGCATCTGGTCATGCAAGTTATGGAGTTTAAAAAGGGCAAAATGCTGTGATGTCAGCATTTGCCACTGGAGGACTGAAAATGAGTGTGCTGGTCAGATGAATCCAAATCTAGGGACCACATGCTGACAGACATCTTCATGTGTGGTGCAAGCAACATGAGTCCATGGAGCCATCATGCATAGTGTCCACTATTCATTCAGGTGGTAGTGGTTGTTAATATGGAGCATGTTTTGCTAACAAGAACTAGGACCCCTGGTGTGTATAGACTAACATTTCACTGATTGTGCTCTACTGGCAGCTCTTAAAAGACCGTGTGCATCCTGCAATGCTGCATTTTTTCATGGACAGAAATGGGATCTTTCAAGACAATAATGCACTATGTAATCGGGCCCCCACTATGTACAAATGGTCTGGGGAATACCGTGAAGATATCGCCCATCTTGTTTGGCCTCCAAATTTGCCTGACCTCAATCCAATTGAATACCTGTAGGATGTTTTGGAATGAGAAATGAGGATACACAACCATCAACTGTTCCAACACTGTGGAAAGCCTTGCAGGCATTATGGATGCAGATCCTACAGATGTCTTCGATATCTAGTGCAATCAATGCCTAGGCTAATAGTGGCTGTTATTCATGTGAACAGTGGCCCAGCACAGTATTATGTAGGTGGTCATAATTCAATGATGTCTGTTTGTCTGTCTCTGTGTGTGTGAAAACACACACAGAGAGTGTTTCAATTACAATGTACCAGGGTCTATCTCACTTTTTAGGCTTAGGCTATTTGTCATCTGGACCTTTTTTTTTTATCATATATGAGCTGAAATTTTTGAATTTGATGTTTAAATTGGAGTATTACCATTTAGGTTTTACAATCGTTAAATTTTGCATAATCAACTGCTTTTTTTCCAATGGAAAAGTTGTTCCCCTGTCCGTGGTTTAGTCTAAAAACATCGTCAGCATATTTCTGAAATGAATGTAAACCATTTTTATTAAAAAAAAAAAAAAAAATCCCAAACAATGGTTATACATGATGCTTCATTTTCAATTAGGTGCATTTAGCTGTGTCGAATACCTATCTGTCCAAGGGCAGTTATATGTCACATCTCCTTTTGAAAATAATAACAAAAGAATAATTTTTAAAAAATTCTAGGCTGGAAAGCAGCAACTTTATGAAATGGAAGCTTAAGGAAAAAATGCACAATAATATTCATTATCAGGAAAGAAAAAAATGGGGGGGAAGGATAAATGAAATGGGAATGGATATTTCATGCTTAACTTTTCTGTTTTAGTTGTTTATTATTAAAGATCAGTTATCAGAAACATTTAATTATATTCTGCTACTGCTGCTATTATTTCAATAAATGAAAGCTAACAATGTCATAAATAATAACCAATGGCAGATTAAAAATAATAATTTTAATCTTATAACAAAACAGGAGATACACACCACACAAATAATTTACATTCTATAATGTTTATGTGAGAGACTGTAGCTAGCGTAATTTCAAAAGAGAACCAACATGTGCTTTAAATAATATCCATTAACTCTATGTGGCTTCGCTCTGCCACAGTACAATCTTGTAACCTATGTAATAAATTAGAATTATCACTTAATTTCAGTGAATGCATTACATATTCTTCTTTTGAGATTGTTTGCATTGTCAACAAGTGTTTTGTACACTTTGCTTTAAAAATCCTAAAATAAAAAGTCTAAAGGGGTGAAACTGGCAGAACATAGTGGCCAAGACACATCACCCCCATATACTGTACACTGGACTTTAAATATGCATAGTACCCATTGTTATACTGCTACAATTTTGTGTGGTGGTGGTGTACCATTATGCTGGAATCAAAGATGTTTGTTTTCAGGCCTTGATGTTTATGGAACTTTTTTTAACCAGTCAAATAAGTTTAATGTGAAGTAATTCATAATATTTCACTTGTCATCACTTTCAAATATACTATAAAGAAAAATTGATCTGAAAACTTCATATCCCCACATGCCACATTGACAAACCTGATGGTATTTCTGCAATGATATGGGTTTTGACTAATAGGAGCCGAGTAGCAGGAATTGTGCTTGTTGATGAAGCTATCTTGAGTGAAGGTATTCTCATCAATTCACAGGATATTGCTGAGGAAACTGGGATTTTCTACCTTGGTTAATAGAAAATTACAAAACTCTTGTGTTTTGTATCATCACTTTCATGCAAACTTTGTAAAAACAAATGATAGGAACACAATTCTTTCTTTTGAAGGATCTTCCAAATTTGTGCGTGTGCTTGACCACATGCAGAAAAGCCTCCCAGACACCTAGTTGAATGTGACAGGAAGAAGTCCACATCTTTATTGAACATGTTTCAAATTCTGTACGTATTTTTGTGTTGTTTCTTATGCATCACATTTCCAATTAGCATAAAGCAATTCACAATGTGCATAACTGTGGTATGTGGAGACATATACCATAATTGCCCTTATAAAGCTAGTTGTTCAACGCAGTCAAATGTGCCTATTGAAAGTGATCATTACATACACCTGTTGTGTTTGTCTTGCA
Source organism: Mastigoproctus giganteus (assembly GCF_048544385.1). NCBI lineage: Eukaryota > Metazoa > Arthropoda > Arachnida > Uropygi > Thelyphonidae > Mastigoproctus > Mastigoproctus giganteus. The sequence goes on from NC_143583.1 coordinate 27,253,734, forward strand.
ATTTGGTTAGAAAAAATTTAAATTTAAAAATCATAAAATCTAAACAGTAATACTTAATCCAATTTTAATATCAAACCCAAAAATTTCAGTCAAATATGATAAAAAAAAAAAATCCAGATGATAAATATCCTAAATCTAAAAATATGCAATATAGATCCAGGTGTGTTTTAATTGAAGCACCCTGTGCATATGTGTACAGAGAGAGAATATCCATCTTTTTTGTCCATGCTGAATTTCAGAAACTTGGCATCATTCTCCAGTCCAGTTACCTACCTTCCTTACCTGAGGTGCCTAATGTCTGTCTTAAAAAAAGGTTCCTTGGTTTGGCTGAAGTCACTTGTTGCTCATCAAGCAATCTTGGCTGGAAAAAAAAAAAAAAAAAAAGTAGAAAATAATGGCAAAATACTTGCTGTCAAAGTTGTTTATTATTTAAATTTTTTTTATGCTGGTTAATGTTTTTCCATATAACATTTTTAAATCCATACCTAGGATGAATATTGATGATTTTGTTAACTTTTTTTATTTTTCATTATTGATGCACCTCCTGAGCTATTAGATGTACTCAAGTTCAGAGGGGGGGTGGAATTAAGGTTTTTTTTTTTCCCACTGCTTTTTCTGACAAAGTTTCAGAAGGCTCAGTGTTGTTCTCTGTTCAGATTACCTAATTGTCTTTGACAAAAGAACCCACTTAGTCATTTAAAAAAAAAAAAAAAAATTCTGTATTTGCCATTAAGGAACAAGTACTAGTCAGATTATTTTTTTACACAGTTCAAGTGGTTATGTGAGTTGGTATATGTACAGTTGAAGAAAGGAGCAGCTTAATGTTGTGAGCATACCAACAAATGATGCAGAAGATCAGATTCAAAAAAGTTACAGAAAGAAACAAACTGAAAAAGGTCAGAAAGAGAATTGCCATGCTGAGTACAGAGCTTAGAAGTTGAGTGGAAACATGGCCTAATTTATAACTCGTCATAGCTTGAATTATCATATGCAGCTGCTGCTTACAAGTCTTTAATCACGTCAGCAAAAATGCATTATCAGAAATGGTACAAAGAATGTGACATAGAGTACATGAAAACTGTAATGTAGACTGACAAACCATGCTGTGCTTTGTTCCAATCAGATGGACAAGTGTGGATTTTGCAACAGTTATTTGATGTGATCACCTTGAATGTGTCATTCTGACATTTAAAGAAAATGGTGGATCTGTTTTGTATGGTATTGGCTATCTCATTATTTTGACAGCAGCATTTCTACTCTTAACTTGTAGTTTTGGCCCCCTTATCTCTTTCAGTAGGGTAATGCTGTGTGCCAGATACCAGTAATATTTGTAAAGCAGTTTCTCTCAGTCCCAAGCTACTCTGGAATTTTTGGAGAATTAATTTTTATGCACCAACCACATAAGACTTACACAAACTGCACTGTTTTGAAAGAAGCATGGTGAGCTATTCTTGGTGGGATTAACTTACAGGAGTCTATGAGAAGGATATAAGTCATTGCTGCTAAAGGAGTGGGGAAAATTAAATTTTGTACCAGTTAATATCCTCTCAACAAATATAAGTACATTGTATAATGAAGTGGTAGGCATACACTTTTAGCAATATAGTGTTATGTACATAGATATATATATGTATCAGACTTTGCTATTTAATTCTTCAATATTCCGAGCTAGCCAGACCTGCTAGCTTCTGCTATATGAAGCTAGATTTTGTCTTACAGAGAAAATAAATATATATATATATAGACAGATGTGTCCAGTGTGTGTTTCTTTAGACTGCAGATGTTATGTTGTATTCACTTCTAGAACAAAACTTCTTGACAAGAGTGCAGCAGCTTCCACCTTTATGTTACTCAAAAGATTTTATATAGCATGAAACGCTTTAAAATGAAAATTTTGTTTCAAAAGATAACATATAGTCAAATTGAAATTGTGCACATCATTCTAATATGCAAATATGAATGGGCTTAAATAAAGCAACATGATTGTTCATCAATAACACCAGGGGCTCACATCTGGTGAGTTTGGGCTTGGCACAACCAGGGTCCTGAGCTGGACATCATCATCCTTCTCTTTCTTGATGATTCTCTTCTATTTCTGACTCTCTCTCTCTCTCGGGGTAATTCAGAAATTTATTTTTTTTTGGCTGGTGTAGCATAAGCCTCAGGCTTCCTTGCACCATATGACTAATAATATTAAATTCAGTTTTATCCAGGTAAGTTAGTTTTATTCATATAGTATTCCACGGCGCCTCCGTGGGCAGGAGCAGCCGTGCATAGCACACATTTCTCAATTAGACCGGGGTTCGAGCCCGTGCCCACCAAATACGGAGGATGCGGAAAGTTCAGGGAATAACCACTACATATCCCCGGAGCAATATGGACTTAGTTGCTAATGCTCCTAAAAACCAAATAACGAACAACAACAAACATAGTATTCCACAGGAATAGCATATGAATGATTCATTATGGTGGAAAGCAGCAAAGGTCACAACACCAGCATATGATGAATGGGGAAGATAACAGAAGCAACTCTCTTCCAAGTGTGAAGCTGCTCAGGATATAATATCTCCTTCCAAACTCAACTGCATGGATCGTGTGGTGGGTGAGAGAGAGAGAGCGCTACCTGAAAGACTCCATGATTTGTATCCTCATTGCCGAGAAGAGTTTGTTCCAACTGGCCATAAACTTGGTGACTCTATAGTCAGACGGGGAATATACTATGCAAAAAGGATAGGTGGAACAGGACCAGGGTATGTCTGCCAGAAGCAAAAGTTGATGATGTAAAGCAGATATCTTTTAAGGACACAAAAGATGATGTTGTACACATTGGAACTAATGACATTAAGAGTAAGAGATCTGCAGATTTACTCAACAAGTACAGGTCAACATTAAAAAAAAATTGTGAGTTAGAGTTAAATGTGAAAGTGTCTGCAATTCTGATGAGACACTATAGGAGGGAGTATATGATGAGAGCCTTGCCGATTAATTCAGCCCTGGAGAGATTGTGCAAGGCTCAAGGGGTAGAATTTTTTTCAGCCTGGTCTGTGCTTGTTGACAGGAGAGACTGCTTTTACAGGGATGGGGTACACTTAAATAGAAAGGGTGCAAGAATATTTGTTGATGCTATCGAAGCACTATTAGGTGAGTCGGAAAACTGCTAGCTTGGGGGGGGATACACAGACTAAAAGGTTAACAGTGGCTGCAGGCAGAGGCAAAAGTGATTCTTGTACTGCTTCTATTAGAATGAGCAGCAGCCTGGAAAGCAAGATAATGGAGATTTCCAGGACTGCTGGGAGTCAGTGGAACAGGTAAGTACACGAGCTGTATTAGGGTAACTAAGAGTAGGAACAGGTGCATGTATACCGATGCTAGGAGTATAGTTAATAAATTTGATAAGCTTGAAGTACTAGTCAAGACATCAAAGACAGATATTGTTGGAATATCAGAGACATGGTGTCACACAGATAAAAGCAGTGCAGAACTGGAATTTGGGGGAGTACAATGTGTACAGGAAGGATAGATGGGGAGGAGGGGTTATGCTGTTAGTTAAGAAACATAAAATCTAAGGAAGTGCATCCAATTGATGTTGGTGGACAATGCAGTTGAGTCTGTTTGATGTGAAATAAGCACTGGGAAAGGAAAAATGAGAGGAGGTGTGTGTGTTATAGGCTTAATGAATGTGATGAGTATAATGAGCAGTTGTGCAGAGAAATAGTGTGTGCCAGTAAATCAGAATGTCTTATAATGGGGAATTTTAACTTTCCAGATATTGACTGGAACTTGTGGATTGGTCACTCGCACACTAGCAAGACTGTGGTGGATTTATTGGATGACATGTTTTCTACAGCAACATGTTCGAGAGGAAACCAGAGGGAGTAATACTCTTGATCTGATTATCAGCAGTGATTATTCATGCATTATGAATTTGCAGATAAAGGAACCACTGGGTAACAGTGATCACAATGTACTGATGTGGGAATTACTTAAAGATGTAACTACCATCAAGGCTAAAGGGAAGAGCTTTTGTAAAGGTCACTATGGAGATCTCAGACAGTTTTTAAATTCTGTACAGTGGAATCAACTGATGATGTTACCAACGTTGAATTCTAAATGGGAAGCCTTCAGGGACTTAATTTTGGAGACTACTAGGCTTTTCATTCCAACTAAGAAATATTGTTCAAGGTTTAGGCCTAAATGGATGTCAGATGAATTAATGCTAGGAGTTTGGCAAATGAATTTGAGGTATTGTTCAAAACATCAAAGGCAGGTATTGTTGAGATATCAGAGATGTGTCACACAGATATAAGGAATGCAGAACTGGAATTTGGGGAGTACAATGTGTAGAGGATGGATAGACAGGAAAGGATTATGCTATTAGTTAAGAAATAGATTAAATCCAAGAAAGTGAAGCCCGTTTACATCGCTGGATAGTGCAGTCGAGTCAGTTTGGTGTGACATAAGCATTGGGAGAACAAAATTGAGAAGAGTGTGTTATAGGCCTAATGACTCTGATGAGTATAGTAGGAAACTGTACAGGGAAATAGTGGGCCAGTAAATCAGAGAGTCTTATAATGAGGGATTTTAATTTCCCAGATATTGACTGGAATTTGTGGGTTGGTAACTCACACACTAGCAAGGCTTTTGTGGATTTATTGGATGATTGTTTTCTACATTAGCATGTTCAGGAGGTAACTAGAGGGAGTAATACTCTTGATCTGATTATCAGTAGTGATTCTTCATGCATTAAGAATCTGCAGATAAAGGAGCCACTAGGTGGCAGTGATCACAGTGTGCTGAAGTTGGATTTACTCAAAGAGGTAACTACCATCAGGGGTAAAGGGAAGGGTTTTTGCTTTCGTAAAGGCAACTACGGTGATCTGAGACAATATTTAAATTCTATACGGTGGGACCAACTGATGATGTTACCAACAGCAAATTCAAAATGGGAAGCATTCAAAGAACTTATCTTGGAAGCTACTAGGCTTTACATACCAACTAAGAAATATTGTTCAAGGTTTAGGTCTAAATGGATGTCAGATGAATTAATGAGACGTATGGCAGAGAAGAAAAATGCATGGGATATATATAAATTAATGGGTGACATGGAAGCCTATGATAGAAGCTGGTCTGTCACACAGGAGATTAGGCAGGCAAAGGCAGATTATGAGAAATCGTTGGCAAAGGATAAAAAGAAAAACAGTAAAGCGTTCTGTATCTATAAACTCTAGAAGGAAAGGGATGAATCAGATTGGTGCACTGGATATTGATGGTTCAACTGTTGATGATCCTGCTTAGGTGGCTAGCAAACTAAATGAGTATTTTGTATCTACATTCACACATAAGGAGTTATTCCGGGAGGGGAATGCCAGAGGTGAATTAAACTCTTGCAGTGAGATAGATTATTTTGTAATAACTGAGAGGAAAGTGGAGGAGAAATTGTTGAAGATAAAACATAAAAAAGGCACCCGGGGTGGATGGGATCTATCCAGTTATATTAAAGGAGGCAGCAAAGGAAGTAAGCAAACCCTTACTGAGAGCTTCTTTGGACTCAGGGAAGGTATCCATGGACTGAAGATGGGCAAATGTGACCCGAATTCACAAAGAATGATCAAAGGTCGACAAATAATTATAGACCTGTTAGTTTAACTTCTGTTCCAGGAAAATAAATTGAGGCACTGGTTAAAGAAGCACTGCAGGATCATCTTGACAAGACTTCAGTTATAGCTCAGACACAGCATGGTTTTGTTAAGGGAAAGTCTTGCCTGACCAATTTGATTGGACACTCTGATGTGGTCACAAAGGAACTGGATGCAGGGAATAACTTTGATTCATATATATGGATCTTAGAAAGGCTTTTGATACTGTTGCACATAGAAGACTGCTGAACAAATTTGAGCAATGTGGCATTGGAAGCAAATTGCTGCTATGGATAAAGGGATGGTTGAGTGGGAGAAGACAGAGTGCTAATTAATGTACACTGCTCTTTGTGGACTAATGTTATTAGTGGAGTCACTCAGGGTTCAGTGTTGGGTCTATTGTTGTTTTCTGTATTCATAAATGATATTGATGATGGTATATCAAGCTTAATGTCCAAGTTTGCAGACGATACAAAGGTTGGCAGTATATTTATAGTTGGTTTGTATATTTATCAATGATATATTGATGAAGGTATATCAGGTTTAATGTCAAAGTTTGCAGATGATACAAAGGTTGGCAAGGTTGTTAACGACAGTATGCTACTCCAGCTGGATCTAGATAAGTTGGGAAAATGGGCAGAGAAGTGGCAACTGAAATTTAATATTGACACTTGCAAAGTACTGCATATGGGTAGCAGTAACCGAAGAGAAACATACTAACTGTGTTTACTCAGGGAAGTGGAAAGTGAAAAAGATCTGGGAGTAATTATGCAGTCAAATATGAAGTTCCCTGAGCAGTGCAGATGAGCCGCCAGGGCAGGTCATGGAGTCTTGTCAATGATATATAGGAATTTTGCTAGCAGGGACATGGAGGTGATTATCCCATTATACAAGACAATGGTTAGGCCACACCTAGAGTACTGTGTATAGGTCTGGAGGCCTCATTTTAGGAAGGATGTAGAGTTGCTAGAATGAGTACAAAGAAAGACAAGATTGGTGAGGGAAATAAAGAGGTGCTCTTACCAATAAAGGCTTAAGTTCTGCAAATTTCAGTGCCAGAAGGGTAGGCACCTGCAAGGTGATCTGATTGAGGTGTATAACGCCTTGAATGGGTTGAGCAAGCTGAATGCTGATGGGATTCTTCCTCTTGCTCAGACTAAGAACCCAACGGGGCACTGTTTCAAATTGAGGAAATTTTTATGGAGGACTTGAAGGTATACTTATTGTGATCACTTTGAAGCGTGGCTTAATTGATAAAAATAACCAATGAAACGAAAATGCAGCTGTTCAGTGTTGTTTACTGGTGCATAGCAGAGCAGAAATGTGTACATAAAAAGGTGTAAGCAGACAGAAAGAAAACATTAAAATCAAACAATATAAAATACTTTAATGTGACTGCCCACTATTTCTTTGAGGAAGTTGTGGAAGTTGTCAATAAAATTAAAACTAAATGTTTCTGGAAATCTGTACAAACCATTAAAAACAAATATTAAAATCAAGAATTAGAAAAAGGTTAATGCTCTATTAACTCTAAGGGTTAATAGAGCATTGACTGGTAAGAGTCCAGATATAGTACAGTCAGTTCTCGTATAGCACAATAGTTGTGTTCCTATAAACCCTTATGCAATGCAAAATTATGCAATATAAAATAACAGGCCCTATGGTAAAAATAGGGTTAGGTGCCAACCACCCAAGGTTGAACACACATTTGTAACCAAAACGTTACCAAACACAATAAATAATCGTGATAAAATGCTTACGTATTTTATTATGTAATAAAATATTGCTAATGCTGTAGCTTCTATTGTAAGCAAACTTGTTCTTTGTTTGATTTTCAGTCCAAACAGATGACAGCGGTTTCATCTCTTTCAATCCTTTGTGTCTTGATCTAATGGATTTTATTACACTTTGAGTTGTTCCTGCTATGAAAGTTTTTATTTTCTCTGCATTCTTTCTAATTCTCGGCATTGCCTCATTTAGGCGTGTAGCACATGTTCTTTCATTTTGCTCAAAGCTTTTCAGAATTTAATATTTTTTTTCTCTATGGACATAGGTGGACTGGCCATAAGCCTTACCATGGCAACCCCGGTGGCCCGAAGATGTGGAGGCCGGTGTGATTTTGGCCATAAACACTAATATGAGGCCACTACAAATTTTCTCCGATAAGAATTTTTGACCCAGTCCACCTGTCAATCCATGTTGCTTTTCTTTTTCTCTCTGAATCTGTAGTGTCTTCACCAGGATGCTTCCTTGTCACACCTTTTTAAAGTATTTTACTCATTTTTAGGGAATAAAGCACAATTACAAAATGAGGAGGCATGCTTGATACACAAAGCTGGCACATGTAGCAACTGAATAAACACCACCATAAAGGCAGAGACATACTATTAACACCTCACTAGCTCACATTTTACTAAAGCACATTTCTGGAGGTCACTACCATAAAACAATAAAAACAATTTCCAGTTGCATTTCTGCTAATGGAATCTGTTATAAACTGGTAGTAAACTCAATCTAATTGCATTTGAGATAATACCAATAACTGGAATTGTCGGTTTTTACGTTATGGTGAAATGTGTTTTCCCTTCACTGATATAAAAAACAAAAATACATTTTCAGAATCTTCTCTTCATTCCTATTGTGTTGCGTTCATTTGGGATAATTCTGCATTGGACTGCCATTTCTTGTAAACACAAAGGCGAATCATGCATAAGCGAATTCGGTTCGTGTTATATATGATATTGTTCCCCTATTTATAAATCGTGTATGATCGAATTCGTGTAGTGTAGACACGTGTTATACGAGGACTGACTGTACTTTCATTCAGGGAATAATGGCACCAATAACCATACACACTGTATGAAGCAACAGCAGTAACCGGAAACACATCTTGGGGTTAAAGAATAAATCAGGATGCTACATAATTAATTCTACTGCGCATGTGTAAACCAATATGGCAAAAATGCAATAACAAAAGCCTAAATGCTGATTACAATAAATGTTTTTTTTTTTTTTTTATGTATTCTTACACATTTGATCAGGTATATACGAATTGATCATGGATAGTGTTATCATTCATTATCCACAACTATTCACCTGATCGTGGATAATCGTTAAATTTGAAAGTGTCTGCAACTGCCCAGACAATAGGAGGGAATATATGATGAGAGCCTTGTCAATAAATTTTGCCCTGGAGAGCTTGGTCATGGGGTAGAATTTTTCTTAGCATGGTCTGTGCTTGTTAACAGGAGAGATTGCTTCTACAGGAATGGATATTAGCATTAGCAAAGGCATATGATGCAAGAAAACAAGCTTATATAGCATCAGCCAAAAAAAAAAACAAAAAACCCTTCCCATTTCACCCATCCAGTCACTCCAAATATTTGTCTAGTTCAGCCTTAAATTTATTTAAGCTATCAACTTCCACAACAACAGATGGAAGTTTGTTCCAGCAATCAACTACCCACTGACTAAAGGCAAACTTCCACACATCTATTCTACAACTGTCTTTCCTCAATTTGAATATATGCTCCCTCAGGTTCTTAATCCGAGCAAGTGGAAGTATCCCATCAGCAATGAGCTTGCTCAAACCATTCAAGGCCTTATACACCTCAATCAGATCACCTCCCAGATGCCTAGTCTCCAGATGCTGCAACTTGCAGAACTTAAGCCTCTCTTGGTAAGAGATCCCTTTGTTCCTCTCACCAATCTTGTTGCCCTTCTCTGTACTCGTTCTAGCAACTCTACATCCTTCCTAAAATGAGGACTACAGATCTGTATGCAGTACTCGTGTGGCCTGACTGTTGCCTTTATACAAGGGAATAATATTTAAATAGAAAGTGTGCAAGAATATTTGCTGATGCTATCAAGGCAGTGTTAGGAGGGTTGGAAAATTGCTAGCATGGCGGGGATACACAGACTAATACAGGGTGTCCCAAAAGTCTGGAATTGTAGGGATAAAGAAAAATAAAAAATCGATGCAGTGAATCTTTGAAGAGACTTTTTGGGACTTTTGCATAAATGGGTGAGGGCGGGATGGCAGTTCCTGTGTCATCGTTGATCTTTTTCAAACGTCTACTGCATAGTTTATCCTTTATAAATCCTGTTTTCATATACTTTTCAACAAGTTTGCTAATGCAGCTCTGTGTTATTGGCTCACAGTCTGGATTCGGCCTGTTAAATTCTGCAGCGACCTCTCTGACTGCGATTTTCTATGAAAAGAACTATCTGGTCTTGTTCTTCCTTACTCAAAAACATCTTTGGGCTGCAAAGATGAAAATATATATTTTTCTCTATGGTTCCCGACTTGTGAGACACCCTGTAGAATAACAGCTGCATGCAGAGATGAAAGTAACTCTTGCACTACTTCTCTTGAAAGGAACAGCAGCCCTGGAAGAAAGATGCTGTGAATTTCAAGGACTGCTGGGGAGCCATCATAAAACAAGTAAATAGATGGGTTGTGTTAGGGTAACTAAGCGTAAGAACAAGTGCATATATACTTGCATGTACACCAATTCTAGGAGCATAGTAAATAAATTTGATGGATTTGAAGTGCTGGTCAAGACATCAAATGCAGACACTTTTGAAATATCAGAGATGTGGTATCACTCAGATATAAGGGATGCAGAATTTGAATATGGGGGTTACAGTATATACAGAAATGACAGACAGAATAGGTGGGGGGGTTATTCTTTTAGTTAAGAAGCACAAAATCTAAGGCAGTGCATCCAGTTCACACGGTGGCCAGCACAATGTTGAGTCAGTTTGGTGTGACACTGGAAAAGCAAAAATGAAAGTAAGAGTGTGTTATAGCCTAATGATTCTGATGATGAGTAACTGTACAGAGAAACAGAGTTGACCAGTAAATCAGAATTGTCTTATAATGGGGAATTTAACTTATAAGATATTGACCGGAACGTGTAGGTTGGTCACTTGCACACTAGCAAGGCTTTTGTGGATGACTGTTTTCTACAACAGCATGTTAAGAAAGAGGGAGTAAAACTCTTGATATTATTATCAGCAGTAATTATTCATGCATTAAGAATCTGCAGATAAAAGAACCATTGGGTGGCAGTAATCATTGTATTGGTTTGGGTTTTACTTAAAGATGTAACTACCATCAAGGGTAAAGGGAAGGGTTTTGCTTTTGTAAAGGTGACTACAGTAGTTTCACACAGTTTTTAGATTCTATGCAGTGGGACCAACTGATGATGCTACCATCAGAAAATTTTAAATGGCATTTGAGGAATTAATTTATCTTCGAAGCTACTAGGCTTTTCATACCAACTAAGAAATACTGTTCAAGGTTTAAGTCTAAATGGATATCAGAACTAATAAGACTCGTGACAGACAATAAAAATGCATGGGATGCATATAAATTATCGGGCAACACAGAAGCCTATGGTAGATATAAGCTAGTCTATAATCAAGTCATAAAATAGGTTAGGCAAGCAAAGGCAGATTACGAGAAATCTTTGACAAAGGATGCAAATAAAAAGAGCAGAGACTTCTTTACTTTGTAAATGCTAGAAAGGGGGAGAATCAAATTAGTCCACTTGATATCAATGGTTTATCTGTTGATAAACTGCTTAGGTTGCTGATGAACTGAATAGGTATTTTGCATTTAAATTCACACATGGGGCATTCTTTATGGAAGGGAATGCCAGAAGTTTATCAAACTCTAACAGAGAGCTAAATGGTTTTGCAATAACTGACAGGAAAGTGGAAGAGAAATTGAAGTTAAACATAAGAAAGGCACTTGCGGTAGATGGGATTTACCCAATCATATTAAGGAAGTAAGCAAACAGCTATAATTATGAGCACATCACTGGATTTGGAGGAGAGCCCCTGGGGACAAGATGAGCAAATGTATTCCCAATTCACAAAGGGGAATCGAAGGGTGAGAGGGTAATTGCAGACCTGTTTGACTTCTGTTCCAGGGAAAATAATGGAGTCACTGGTAAAATTAGTAATGCAGGATCATCTAAGAGAGGCTGCAATTATACTTCAGACACAGCATCATTTTGTTAAGGGGAAATTTTGGTTGACCAATTTGATTGGTTACTATGATATGGTCACAAAGAAACTGGATGCAAAAAATTATTTTGAAATCATATACTTGGATTTCAGGAAAGCTTCTGATACTGTTGTGCATAAAAGATTGCTGTACAAACTGGAGCAGTATGGCATGAAGCACAAGTTACTGCTATGGATAAAACGATGGTTTGGTGGGAGAAGACAGTGTGGGAATCAACTAATGTTATTGGTGGAGTCTCCCAGGGTTCAGTGCTGGGCCCATTGCTGTTTTTCTGTATTTATCAATGATATTGATGAAGGCATATTAGGCTTAGTGTCCAAGTTTGCAGATGATACAAAGGTTGGAAGGGTGGTTAATTACAGGAATAATGGTATACTACTGCAACCAGATCTATAAAAGTTAGGCAGATGTACTGAGAAATGGCAGCTGAAGTTTAACATTTACAAATGCAAAGTACTGCATATGTGTGGCAGTAACCCTAGGGTAACGTACCAACTATGTGGTACCACACTCAGGGTAGTGGAAAAGTGAAAAAAGACCTGGGGGTATTTGTGCAGTCATATATGAGGTTCTCTGAGCAAAGCAGACAGGCTGCCAGGATAGCTCATGAGGTTTTGTCAATGATATACCGGAATTTTGCTAGCAAGGATAAGGACGTGATTATCCCATTGTATAAGGCAATGATTAGGCCACATCTTGAGTACTGTATGTAGGTCTGAAGGTCTCATTTTAGGAAGGATGTAAAGCTCCAGGAACAAACAGAGAGAGAAGGGCAATGAGATTAGTGAGGGAAGCAAAAGGGTGCTCTTACCAGGAAAGGCTTCAGTTCTGCAAATTGCAGTGTCTGGAGACTTCAATCAGATCACTTGCTTTCAGCAAGTGATCTGATTGAAGTTTTTAAGGCTTTGAATGGATTGAGTAAGCTCAATGCTGATGGGATTCGTCCTCTTGCTCGGACTACACATGAAGGAGCATAAATTCAAATTGAGGAAGGATGGTTGCAGAACAGTTGTGAAGAAATTTGTCTTTAGCCAGCAGGTGGTTAACTCCTGTAATAAACTTCCATCTGTTGTGGAAGTTGATAGCTGAAATAAATTCAAGGAAGAACTAGATGAGGGAATGAATAGATGAAATGGGAAGGGTTGGTGATTTATTTTTTTATTTTTTATGATATGTACAAGCATGCTTTCTTGCATCATTTTCTATTATTAATGCTAATGCTAAGTGGTGTGCACTGCATTTACTTCCAGTATTTAAAACAGTTTAACCTTATCATTTGTTTTTCTCTCTAGAAATATGATAACAATTCATATAACATCTGTTTACTTAACATAAGAAATTCTACATGCACAAGTGGAAAAACAGCACAAAAATTGGGGCCTTTCCTCATAAATTAAGTGGAGCTACCTAATAACTTTATTTTTGAACAGCTTCCAAGTGAGTGCAGTGGATATAAACTTCTTTGGGCTCCTTTAACTACAAGTACTTCATGCCTCCCACAAGATCTGGTATGAGATTAACTTTGCATAGTTTTACAATTTCCACAGCATCTTAACTGCTTGAATTAGTCCAACATCACTATAGTTAAAGTAAAACAAGCCACCTAAGGTAAGTATTGAAAGTACATAAGTTCCTATAAGAGCAACTTTAGGTATAACTGGACCAAATATGGCAGGTCGGATATAATCAACAACAATGGCTTCCACACCCCTAGAAAGAAGAAAAGCATTTGAGAAGTTTGAAAATAATATTAATAGCAATTAACAAATCATACATCTCAGTTTAAAATTAATTAATTTCTGCACTGTATTCTAAACAATGCTTCAAAAACATTGAAAATACATAAAAGCAAAAATAATTGTACAGTTAGGCTTACAAGCCTACTAATCAAACCATATTAGCATTTCATTTGCATATTAACTGGTAATTGTTCCAGCAACAAAAAAAAAAAACAAAAACACACCAGTATTTGAGGTAATAAGTTTTTTTTTAAACAACAGAGATAAGCTGTAAATTATATATATTATTACTTTGATTTCATTTAATCATGGCAGTTTTTTTTTTTTTTAATGAGTTGAATGTTAATATAATAAAAATCGAAATTTGTAAACAAAGAATAGTCATACTTAAAAGCAATGCAAGAACTTTTACAAAAAACCCTTATGCTCTGCTCAGCCAATAAATTTTTAAACAGCAAAAATTTAGATGGAATAACTAGCTAGAACTACAACTGATCTTGTTCATAACAAATGTAGTAACCTTGATCAAGGGAAATGAAACCAAAACCAAGAAAATTTGGAAAAGGGATCTTTACAGATGAGATGGTGTGACAGCTAGGGAAGGCATAATATCCAACACATATACAGAGCTCCACATCTTTGAAATGGGGGAACCATGATATACAGGGTGTCTCAAAAATATTGGTACAAACGTTTAGGGGAGGTAAGTAACATCTAAAGGAATGTGAATCGCATAGGAACCCATAACCGGAAACGTCGCCGTAAGTCGGTACATGGAGCGTTCATCAGTTCGTGATAGGGAAAATTTCTGTTTTACTCATTCAAGCAGTAGTCGCAGCATGAAGAGCATGCATTGATATATGAACTGTGAGCTGGCAGACATGCACCTAGTGTATGGATTAGCAGAGGGCCCACATGGTGTGCGCCCCCATGCGGCACAACGTCGGTTCGCAATAAATGCATGGGCAGGTATAGTCGGTGACTGCTTAGTTGGCCCATACCTGTTACCATCCCGTATGAACTCCACTAAATATCGGATCTTTCTTGAACTAGTTCTACCAGGGTTACTTGACGACGTTCCAGCAAATGTTAGACGCAGCATTTGGTTTCAACATGACGGGGCGCCTGCCCATTATGGAAGGTGTGTTCGTGACCATTTGAACAGGCATTTTGGGCGTCGATGGACTGGTCGTGGTGGACCCGTTGCCTGGCCCCCATGCTCACCTGATTTATCAAGCCTTGATTTCTTTCTGTGGGGGGCCCTCAAATCTATCGTGTATGAATCGCCTGTGGAGATGGAAATAAATGGGAGGTGGGATGACCTAGATCAGAGGGGGAGGGAGCAGTCTTTTCCTGCAGCATGCTATGTGTAGCACGCTGCTGCACCATCAAATGTTTTTGCTATGTAAAGGAATTATGCTAAATTCTTGTAATAAAAAAAAAAATTGAAACAACTTTACACTTATTAAATAAATTTAATGTAGGTTAATGAATGAAATGTTCATCTTTACAGAATCGGCATCATGAGAAGCTCCCTAGCACCTCACTTACCTACACTAAATTAAAAGGCAGTAAACATGAATTGATAAATAAGGTTCCTGTAATTTTTGGGAATAAAACCTGGATTGTAATTTCTGGGAATAAAGGCGGAATTTAAACTTATGTCATTGCTATTGCTTTCCAAAACTATTTAGAAGTTGACACACTACATATGTACTAATATGTACTAAAAATAATTGAACGGCTAGAATTTTGTAATCATTTAACAGCTCTTCACCTTTTCAACATTCAACAGGAACAAAAGGTGGATGTTGAATTCAACATTCACCTTTTGTTCGTTATCTTTTGAGTTGATGGTAAATCAATGGTTTTGGACCAAAAGCACATAAAACAAGAGGGAAAGAGAGGAAAGATGCGTTGTCAAGTTCAAGATTAACCATGCTACTTGAAATTGACAGATTTGGAAGCTATTAGCTTTCAAAGAGAAAAGCATGTCCAGAGATCACTGACCTCCAAGTACGAAGCATGTGAAGAAATAAATATCATAGATATTTACACATTACTCAATAATTAAAACTCAATAATTGTAAATCAATTATTTACAATTGTTATATGCAAGGTTTTTTTTTTTTGATTTGGTAGTTGTTGGCGCATTGGCTTCTGTGGCCATATTGCACCTCCCAAGGTTTTTGCAGTACTTTGATCCAAGCCCGAGGCGGGAATCGAACCCGCGACCTTTGGGTTGCCGGGCAGGTACTTTACCCACTCGGCTAGCCCGGTCGGCGTTATATGCAAGGAAATCATAACAAAAACAATGTTGATATGATGTCAAAATTTGGCGACACCCCTTTGGAACATTATGTAACACACTTTTGAAAGCTCTGTGGTGTATGTTTAGCTTTGTACCTAATTTTTCAAACTAATTGTAAGATTTTTTACATTTTTTTTTTTTTTTTTCCCCCACATTGGGAGGTGCACCAAAAGTGGCACATGTGCCATGGGTTAGCCAACCCTAACCTAGACTCTCCTTTGCAGGTACAGCTTTTGCTTTCAAACTGTTTACACCAATTGTAAATTGATTGATGTTATGGTGAGTTGTTTTTGGTATGAAACTCATATTGCACACTATTTACGAAATTTTTCTTTGCAAAGTGGATGATACAATTCATTTTTCACATGGAGCCATTTTAACAACTGTACCCTCCCCCACTTGTATCCATCAGGTGGAATGGTATAATGGAAATGAATTTTGTTCAGTTGAAAATTTATTATCATATGCATGAGTAGTTTCATAAACATCTAAAGTGTAATTCTTTCTGAATCACACTGTATATCGAGAAATTGAAAGACACCAAACAAGATCATAGCTGGAGTTCCTAAGGGCACCAGTGGAAAGATCATCCCTGTTAAAGGAGAATCATGTGAGCAGAGATGTGAAAGACACCAAAGAGGATGGAACTATGTGGTAAGTACTAGCAGGACACAAGCAGACGGTATTAACAAAAAATTTCGTACAGCCAACCAAAGGAACGTTTGCAATTTAAATTGTAATACTTCATCTTAATTAATATTGTATCAATAGTATATATAAATGCTTACCAATGGGCATGAGCTGTAAGAGCAATGGAAAGAACATAATCAAATACAGGAGAAGGAAAGAAAAAAGCTGTAGGTATCAGTCCAACCATACTTGCAGACAAGGCTCTTTCTGCTGTCCAAATTTTCACATGACTATGAGCTGAAAGAAAAATAACGAAACAAAATTAATTTTCATAATGTGTCAAAGATTAGGCATTAATTATCAACTGCAAACATGAAGAACATCGTGTGTATCTTTGTTAATGTGCTATAATATTTGAAACATTTCAATATTTGATTCAATTCTAATATTTGAAACTCTTCAAAAATGTGAAAATTGTAGGAGTTTGTTTGTTTGTTATTTGGTTTTTAGGAGCATTAGCAACTAAGGCCATATTGCTCCGGGGATATGCGGTGGTCATTCCCTGACCTTTCCGCATCCTCCGTATTTGGTGGTCATGGGCTCAAACCCCGATCTAATCAAGAAGCGTGTGCTACGCACTGCTGCTCCTGCCCACCTGGCTATTTTTATTAATGTAGTCATTAATAAAAATATTATATTTTGTTTCACAACTTTATTATCTCATGTTCTTTATATGATATTATTTATTGTATAATATCGGTGTAGATACACCATAGTGTACCCATAAATTAAACTACGTACATAGTGTGAAGGCATAGTTTTTAATGTATATCACACTACGTACTTAAGTTTAATTTATGGGTAAACTATGGTATATCTACACCGATATTATATAGTTAATTTAAACCCATATCATATTATGCCTTGTGCATTTAATCTTCAAATATTTTATTATATTATGTAATATTAAATAAACACACGATAGGAGGGAGTATATGATAAGAGCCTTGTCTCTCATCATATAAGGAATGCAATCAATTCAGCCCTGGAGATAGTGCAAGACTCATTGGGTAGAATTTTTCTCAGCATGTTCTCTGCTTGTTAACAGGAGAGATTGCTTCTACAGGGATGGGATACACTTAAATAGAAAGAGTGCAAGAATATTTACTGATGCTATCGAGACTGTGTTAGGTGGGTCGGAAAACTGCTAACTAGGGGGATTCACAGACTAAAAGATTAACAGTAACTGCAGGCAGAGGTGAAAATGATTCTTGCACTGTTTCTACTGAAATGAGCAGCAGCCTGGAAAGCAAGGTGCTGGGGATTTCAAGAACTGCTGGAAGTCATCACGGAACAAATAAATACATGGGCTGTGGTAGGATAACTAATAGTAAGAACACATACATGTATACTTGCATGTACACCAAAACTAAAAGATTAACAGTAACTGCAGGCAGAGGTGAAAATGATTCTTGCACTGCTTCTACTGAAATGAGCAGCAGCCTGGAAAGCAAGGTGCTGGGGATTTCAAGAACTGCTGGAAGTCATCACGGAACAAATAAATACATGGGCTGTGGTAGGATAACTAATAGCAAGAACACATACATGTATACTTGCATGTACACCAATGCTAGATATATAGTAAATAAATATGATGAATTTGAAGTGCTGATCAAGACATCAAAGGTGGATATTGTTTGGATATCAGATACATGGTGTCACACAGATATAAGGAATGCAGAATTGCAATTTGGGGAGTACAATGTGTACAGAAAGGATAGACAGAATAGAAAGGGAGGAGGGATTATTCGGTTAGTTAAGAAACAAAATATAAGGAAGTGCATCTAGTGGCCATGGGATGGACAGTGCAATGTGGAGTCAGTTTGGTGTGACATTAGGCACTGGGAAAGTCAAAATTTTGACTTTCCCAGTGCCTAAGTTTTATTGAGAGCAGGAGTGTTTTATAGGCATAATGATTCTGATGAGTATAATGAACAACTGTACAGAGAAATAGTTGGCCAGTAAATCAGATTGTCTTATAATGAGGGATTTTCACTTCTCAGATATTGAGTAGAACTTGTGCGTTGGTCACTTGCACACTAGCAAGATTTAGTGGATTTATTGGATGATTGCTTTCTACAGCAGCATGTTTGAGAGGCAACCAGATGGAGTAATACTCTTTATCTGATTATCAGCAGTGATTAATCATACATTAAGAATCTGCAGTTAAAGGAACCACTAGGTGGCAGTGATCAGTGTACTGATGTGGGATCTAGTAAAAGCTGTAACTACTGTCAGGGGGTAAAGGGAAGAGTTTTTGCTTTCATAAAGGTGACTATAGTGGGACCAACTGATAATGATACCAACAGCAAATTCTAAATGGAAAGCATTCAAGGAATTAATCTTGGAAGCTACTAGGCTTTTCATATCAAGTAAGAAACAATGTTCAAGATTTAGGTCTAAATGGATGTCAGATGAACTCATTGGGACTCATGGCAGAGAAGAAAAGTGCATGGTGTGCATATAAATTATCAGGAGACACAGAAGCCTATGCTAGATGTAAGCTAGTCTGTAATCAAGACACAAAGGAAGTCAGGCAAGCGAAAGCAGATTATGAGAAATCTTTGGCAAAGGATGCAAAGAGGAATAGTAAAGACTAATTTACTTATGTAAACTCTAGAAAGGGATGAATCAGGTTAGTCCACTTGATATCGATGATTTGACTGTTGATGATCCTGCTTAGGTAACTGACAAACTGAATGAGTATTTTGCATCTACATTCACACACGAGGAGTTAAGGGAGGAGAATGCCAGAAGTTTTTCAAACAGTAACGGGTTCTCATTTATTACAATTATGTTACTGTTTTTCAAACAGTAACATAATTGTAATAAATGAGAACAAAGTGGAGGAGAAATTGTTGAAATTAAATACAAGAAAGACAACTGGGGTGAATGGGATCTATCAGTTATATTAAAGGATGCAGCAAAGGAAGTAACCAAATCCTTAGCCATGCTCATAAGAGCATCCTGGGACTCAGGGGAGGTCCCCAAGGACCGGAGATGTGCTAATCCATCCCCAATTCACAAAGGGGGATCAAAGGTTGACATGAGTAATTACAGACCTGTTAGTTTAACTTCTGTTGCAGGGAAAATAATGGAGTCACTGGTTAAAGAAACAATGCAGGATCATCTAGAGAAGACTTCAGTTATAGTTCAGATAGCATGGGTTTATTAAGGGAAAACCTTGCCTGACCAATTTGATTGGATACTATGATGTGGTCACAAAGGAGCTGGATGCAAAAAATAATTTTGATATCATATACTCGGATTTCAGGAAAGCTTTTGATACTGTTGCACATGGAAGACTATTGTACAAATTCGAGCAATATGGCATTAAGGGCAAATGCTGCTATGGATAAATGGATGGTTCAGTGGGAGAAGACAGAGTGGTAATCAATGGACACTGCTCTTCATGGGCTAATATTATTAGTGGAGTCTGCCAGGGTTCGGTGTTGGGCCCATTGTTGTTTTCTGTATTTATCAATGATATCGACGGATGTACATCAGGGTTAATGCCCAAATTTGCAGATGATACGAAAGTTGGCAGAGTTGTTGACAGTATGCTACAGATCTAGAAAATTTGAGAAGTTGGGCTGAGAGATGGTGTCGATATCTTCATATTTCTATCAAGATATCGAGAAGTTTAACATTGACAAATGTAAAGAACTGCATATGGGTAGCTGTAACCTCAGATTAACATATCAACGGTGGGTACTACACTCAGGGTAGTGTAGAATGAAAAAGACCTGGGGATAATTGTACAGTCAGATAAGAAGTTTTGTAAGCAGTGCAGACAGCATGTAAGAGTAGCTCATGAAGTCTTGTCAATGATATACAGAAATTTTTCTACCAGGGATGACATGATTTTCCTCTTGTATAAGGCATTAGTCAGGCCACACCTTGAGTACTGTATACAGGTCTGGAGGCCTCATTTTAGGAAGGATGCAGAGTTGCTGGAATGAGTACAGAGAAGAGCAACGAGATTGGT
This sequence comes from Mastigoproctus giganteus, assembly GCF_048544385.1. Taxonomy (NCBI): domain Eukaryota; kingdom Metazoa; phylum Arthropoda; class Arachnida; order Uropygi; family Thelyphonidae; genus Mastigoproctus; species Mastigoproctus giganteus. The sequence continues at coordinate 27,274,135 of NC_143583.1, forward strand.
GAATGGAACAAAGGGTTACTGTTAAGAAGAAAGGCTTAAATTATGCAAATTGCAGTGTCTTCAGATTAGGCACCTGCGAGGTGATCTGATTGAGGTGTATAAGGCCTTGAATGGTTTGAGCAAGCTCAATGCTAATAGAATTCTTCCTCTTGCCCAGATTAATTGCCTGAGGGGACATAAATTCAAATCGAGGAAAGACAGTTGTAGAATAGATGTGCAGAAATTTGCCTTTAGCCAGCAAGTGGTTGATTAGTATTAGTAATGGCCGCATGGCGCAAGAAAGCCTATGGCTTATGCTGCGCCAGCCAAAAAAAAAAAAAAAAAAAAAACAATGATAAATAAAAAAAATAATAATAAAAATCCAAATAAAACAATGATAAAAAGCGAAATAAAAAAATAAATAAAAAACCCCGAATAAAGCAATGATAAAAAAAAACAAAAAATAATAATTAATAAAAGAAAAGGAAATTAAACCTATCATGCTATGTGTTTCCCCTCACCCGAAGGTACTATCCAGATGTTCTTTGAATTTCTCCAAACTGTTAGCCTCTACCACCCATGTAGGCAACTTATTCCAGTAATTTATAACTCGCTGGCTAAAATAAAACTTCCTGCAGTCCAATCTAAACATCTCCCAACCTCCCCGGAACTTGAATTTATGTCCCCTAGTTCTAGCATCATTTATAATCTTGAAAATTTCGTCCTGATTCATTCATTTTACTGATGCCTCTTAGAACCTTAAACACCTCAATCAAATCTCCTCTAAAGCCTCTAGTTTCCAAACTCTGCAACCCACATATTCGAAGTCTTTCTTTATAAGGACACCCTTTTGCCGATCTCACCAGGCGAGTTACCTGTCTTTGCACCCTTTCATGAAAATTATGTCTTTCTTTAGGTGCAGTCTCCATACTTGAACACAGTATTCCAAGTGTGGTCTAACAAAAGCCTTATATAATGGGATTATCACGTCCCTATCTCTACTTGCAAAAGTTCGATAGATCATCGATAGGACACCATGGGCCTTCCTTGCAACCTGTTTACAATGCTCAGAGAATTTCGTGTCTAACCGTATCGTAACACCCAAGTCACTTTCCTCCAGTACTGGGTTTAGTTGAACTCCACCAAGTGAATAAGTTATTTTGGGATTACTGTTTCCCAGGTGTAATACCTTACACTTTGTTGGATAAAAGCATAGCTGCAATTTTTCTGACCATTCCTGAAGTCTATCGAGGTCTCTCTGAAGAAGCTCAGCTTGACAGTGATCATTAACTTCTCTACCAATTTTAACATCATCTGCAAATTTAGACATCACGCCCTCTATCCCTTCATCAATGTCGTTTATGAAAATTAAAAACAACAGTGATCCTATTATTGATCCTTGGGGAACCCCACTTCTTACATCAACCCAATCTGAGGAATAGCCATTTATCACAACCCTCTGCCTCCTGCCCTGAAGCCATACTGCTATCCCTCTAAGGATTTTCTCAGCGATTCCAACCTGTTCCAGCTAATAAAGCAACCGCTCATGTGGGACTGAGTCAAAAGCTTTGCTGAAATCTAAATAAACAATGTCAAAATTATTCCCTAAATCCAACTAATGAGTAACCCTTTCAAAATAGCGAACCAGATTTGTTAAACATGATTTTTCCTTTACAAAACCATGCTGAGTATCCTTGAGAATTTCAATTCTATCCAAATGATCCTGAATTCCACCCTTGATCATTGCCGCCATGATTTTCCCTACCACTGAAGTCAGACTGACAGGTCGATAATTTCCCACTTCACTCTTAGAACCACCCTTATGTATTGGGGGATACATTGGCACTTTTCCAATCCAACAGAATCTCCCCAAAGTCTAGTGATGCTCGCATAATTAGCCTCAATGGTTCAATGCACTCACTTGCCACCTCCCTTAAGATTATAGGGTATATTCGATCAACTGCCTTACTGGCCTGTAGGCTCGAAAGTTTTTTCATTAAATAATCTCGTGAAATTTCAATATCATTAATTACACATTTTTCAACTTCACTCCCACAATTTCCCATTGCCACAAAAGGTTTTTCATTTGTAAATATCGATGCAAAAATAACTGTTGAGTTCACCTGCAACGGCAGCTGGTGTATTTAATACTATTCCCTTTCCCTTACGTAAAGGTCTGATCTGGTTTGTCCTGCTCTTCTTAACATTTATAAATGTGAAGAATTCCTTATTCCCCCCTCTTTGCTCTGTTTGCTAGCGATTTCTCATAAACTGCCTTTGCCTGTCGAACCTTTTCTGTGGCTCTATTACAGATAATCTTGTAGCTGTTATAGGCTTCAGTACTTTTTATTGCTCTGTAACTTTTCCATGCCACCTTTTTCTGCTCAAGTAATGTGGCAACTTCACTATTCATCCAACTTGGAATCATTGTCGTGGAGTATTTTTTTAATGGTAAATAGGCATTCAAGGCATCTGTGATTAATGTTTTAAAAGCATACCACAGTTTGATTGTATTCATTCTCTGTGCGATATCTATCCAGTTAATAGAGGCCATGTAGCACCTTAAGGCATCGTAATTTCCTTTTCTGAAATTATAACTCATTCTTTTGCCTTTTACTACTGCTACCTCTCTCTTCAATCATCCACCGTAGAATTCCGTGATCACTTCCTGCTACTGGTTCTCTACTGTCAGCCCTGTTATGCCATGTCATCTGGTTCATGGGTGATAATGAGGTCTAGGATATTCTTTTCTCTGGTACTTTCCCTGAAATATTGATACAAATAAGTCATCTAGTTGATTTAAAAATTTTGTTCCCCATGTCGAGTTTCCTTCCCATTTAATCCAATCAATTAGAGGCAAATTGAAATCACCCATAATAAGACATTGACGCTTACTTGCCCATTCCATTTGCATGTAGAGGCTTTCATCATAATCTTCACAATCACCTGGTCTGTAGATTACTCCTACTTGCATTATACCTTTGTTTCCAACTATCTCACACCATACAGATTCTATACTAGCACGTGAAACGTCTGAATCCAGGAAAGCTATCGTCGCCCTCAGGCTGCTTCTGATAAGAAGCATTACACCACCACCCTTTCTATCTACCCTATCCTTCCTAAATACATTATACAAGCCGTACTGAAACTCATCATCCCCTATTTCCGGGTGGCACCACGTTTCCGTAAGCCCTATTATGTCCGCGTTACTAGTTTTAACCAGCAGTTCGAATTTGCTCATTTTATTGACAACACTTCTAACATTACTATATAAACAATTAAGACTTACTGTTCTTGTTATTGTTGTTATTGTTATTTGGTGTTTAGGAGCATTAGCAACTAAGGCCATGTTGCTCCGGGGATATGCGGTGGTCATTCCTTGACCTTTCCGCATCCTCCGTACTTGGTGGGCACGAGCTCGAACCCCGGTCTAATCAAGAAGCATGCGCTACGCACTGCTGCTCCTGCCCACCTGGCTATGGAGGCGCCTCCTGTTCTTGTATATTTAAAAACCCTTGAAGTTTTTTAGGCTCTCTTCCTTGGCATTAGCTACCCGCTCACTTGAAATGATTCTCCCCACAGAACATCTAGATAATATGTCCAGTTGGGATAACAGATAAGCACTCTTGAGTTATGTGCAAGAGTTACTTTGACCAATATTATCAGATAAACGCGTGTCAGTATTACTTACATCCCCCCCCCCTAACTAGCAGTTTCCCTGAACCTTTAAGGTATCCTCAATAATACTGGCAAAAACGTTTGCACCACCTTTGCTTAAGTGTATCCCGTCTCTACAAAACAAATTCCATCTACCTACAAGTGTGGGCCAAGCTGATAGAAATTTCCCCCCTAAAGCCTTACAGAGTCCTTCAAGTCTTGAGTTAATGCTGGAACAAACTTCCATCTATGATTGTGGAAGTTGACAGCTTAAATAATAAATTCATGGTAGAACTAGACAAACATTTAGAGTGAATGGATGGTGAAATGGGAAGGTTTTTTTTTTTTTTTTTTTGCTGATGCTGTATAAGCTTGCTTTCTTGCATCATATGCCTCTGCTAATGCTAATAAGATCCCACTCAGAGATCACACCAAGAGATTGATTTAGCATCTTATGAAGGGAAACTGTAATTCAAATTACCCCTGCTACATGCGGCTCGAAGAAGCTTTTCTGAATGCTTCTCGTTTTTCATTTCTATCACGATATCACCAGAGCATAGCATAGTTTGACTGATTATGGTGACTCTGCCAACTTTTCTAGTCCCTTCTGAATAAAGAAGGGCAACATCTTCTCAATTGGTTTTTTGGATATTGAATGGGTTACCAGGAAGCATGGTATAGGTTTTGTTTTAATTTCCATTCTTGGCCATTTTGCTGCATTACTCATATTCTCTTCATTGATATTAATATCTGGTAGGGCCTTTATTGGGACCCCAAAAGAAAAGTTTACAGTATCAGGATTCATGTGGTTTATCATTTGGTTCAGGCTCCCCACCCACCACGGAGACCAAATGGGATGCCCACTACCTGGCAAGCAATAAATGCACTCAGGAGTGGAATGCTAAGGCTACCCAGATACTATAACTGCACCTCTGCCAGCCTGAATCCTGTCTCTCAGACCGTGAGAGTAGGGGAATGGCATAGCCATGGTTGACCCTTGCAGGCAAACCCACTAGCTGAATGATCCTGGCTGAGCCATTTGGGACCACCTGTCTTGTCGAAGTAGGGGCCAAAGTGGTGTGTTGAAGCTGGGCCCCTCAACCATCAGGATCCCACTTTCCGAGCTACCACGGGTTGCAGCACCTGGCAAACATACCACATTCCTATGATGATAGCCTGGAACCTACGCTGTGGGTGCTGGATCCCAGTGATGCTAATCTGGAGGACCAGCATTGTTACTGGGCGGTCCCCTCACCATGTACAGGTGCCCACATAGAAGGGTATGGCAGATGGGGGAAACCACAGTGGAGTACTTTACAAGAAATCCTTAAATGGAAAGTGCACAGTATGCGGTGGGCGTTGCCACAATGCAAGCATCGGTTTTCTGAAGCCTTCTTTCTGGCCGTTTTCTCCAAACAGCACTGTGCATTAATTGTAGAAATGTTTAGTAGCAAACCAGATTCAACCTGACCAGGTGGGACAAATTCATAATGAACAATGCTCTGGAAGCCAAAAAATACAATAAGCATGAGCTTCATATTTAACATAGATGGTCTTGCTTTTTTTTTTTTGTTTGAGTTTGGAGAAGATAGTCCTCCCCTAAGAGAACTGGGTCTTTGTTTTTACGATCGCAGCCATACTCCCATGATTCATCACCAGTAATGATGGAAGAAAAGTGTGGTTCAGTAGCAGCATGTTGACAAAGAATCTCACATATGAGTATCTACCACTGAGTGACTGAATCATCAGGTTTGAAGCTGAGAAATCAGAGCAAGAATAATCTTCAATGGACAAGTGGCCCTATGTGCAAATAACTGAAGCCTTCAAACATCACACAGTATCTTTTCCAAGAACTGTAACATTTTATGGGTTTCTATTGCAATTTCCCCTAATTTGCTACTCAGTAAAATCGGTCATTTTAAGATGCAGCAAGACACGCAAAATACCTTCTATTCAAGATACGCTAATTCAGACTGATTGCTGATAAATAGATGATCCATGCATTACTATGTCTAGATAAGCGATGAGCCACTGAACATATTTCAACAAGTTACGACTCACTACGATGCCATAATTTCAAAATACAGTCAGTTCTGAACTTTCTGATCTTCTTACCACAGAAATTATTACCTCGTTAAAAGTTAATTAAAACCAAATACTATAGATATATACAAATTTTTCATACCATGTTCATCAGATCTTTCTCCTGTACTAGTAGTTACCGACCTTGACTGTATATCAAGCGGGAGATCAGTTTGTAATGCTGGTACTGTAAATTTAAGCACACTGAGAGAACTGGTGGGAACTGTTGAAAAAGTACCAGAGAGACAGTACCTAGCACTAGCTATAAGAAAAAGGGGAAAAATGAAACATTAATTTAACAATTTTTAATTTACAATTTAGAAATGTTAAATTAACATGATAATACAGCAGTACAGCAGGATAGCTGCTGTACTGAGGGCAAAAGGAGGACCTACGAAGTATTAGGTAAGTGGTCATAATTCGGTGATCACTCAGTGTACAATCACCATTACAGTTATCATTAAAGAGGAGTACTAAATGTGTTTTTGAGACTTTTCTAATTTCTCATTGCAGTACAAATTAGAGCAGTGTGGCATTATAGACAAGTCATTACTGTGGGTAAAGGGATGGTTGAGTGGAGGTGGTTATTAATCTGCACTACGCTTCTTGGATTAATGTTATCAGCAGAATCCCTTGGATTTCAGCACTGGGCCCATTACTGTTTTAAATATTTATTAATGACATTGATGAGAACATATCCCACTAGCCTGCTGATGAGGCTAGTGGGAGCCAGACGTGATCAAAGCCGCTGTGGATTTTTCTTATTTATTGATTTCAAATTATTGTTTTTCTAAAACTTTTGATTTAAATTTAGTAGTATAACATTATTTTGTGATTTTCTGATTAATCTGGTGTATTTATTCTTTACTCGGCCTTGTAATTGCATAAAGGTATTGGGGTAAAGGTATCAAAATCCACATGATACAAGTTGCAACTCCGCTGAACAAGAAGTTTTTTAGCCATATTTAGCCGCTTTATTGAATATTTTTTACATCAAATTATTTTCTATAAGTAGCTTATATACCTAGTCAGGATCGTTAGTTTATTCTGAATCGGGACAGCGAGATTTGGAAGTTAATTAATACTTAAGTGTCGTAGATTTACCGTTTGTAACTTGCCGGCTTTGTTATACAATACGTTATATTCTGAACTAGATAGCATTAGCATAGTACAGTATAATATTGTCAATTAATCACTAAAATCTATTAAACGAGTTCAACTTCGTTGTCAATTAAATTGTACTTTTAACTAAATATATATAACGATTTAGATTACAAATGTAACGTAATTAATTAAAACATAACTTGATACAGAAGTTATATAAAGGGAACTCGTAGATAATTAATACTTGATACTAAAAAATATATATACCATTATAACTGTGTTGGGATACAAGTTTAGGCTTATAATTTTGTACTGAAATTGAAATTTTATTGTTTCTTTGTTTGTTATTTGGTTTTTAGGAGCATTAGCAACTAAGGCCATATTGCTCTGGGATATGCGGTGGTCATTCCCTGACCTTTCCGCATCCTCCGTATTAGGTGGTGACGGGCCCGAACCCCGGTTTAATCAAGAAGCTGTGCTATGCACTGCTGCTCCTTCCAACCTGGCTACGGAGGCACCTGAAATTTTATTGAAAGTAAATCGAAATCATGACTCAGAGCAGCAAAGGCTCAAGCTAATGGGAGTGATGTGGCTCAGAGGAGAACTGACGGGGGGGCAGTTGCCCTCTGAATCACAGCCTTTTAAAATGCACTGCTTGTATGATGTTTGTGGAGCAATCAGGTACGGGACATGATATTGTTGCCTGATTTCGCTACACAATGCAAGGAGTGTAACGAAATCAGGCAACAACTCAGCGTTGTTATGGGCCTATATGAGAGCTTGAAGGAACTAAATTGAGGGGCCCATCAAGCTCTCAGCTGCCCACATCAACGCCAGAGCTTGAACTTGTTCATCACGCAACACGGCGGCAACCCCCAAGGCAGAATGCGCTGGTCCCACAGGAACTAGTAGTTGATGGTGACTATTGTCAGGGAAACGGGGAACATGCTTTGTAAAAAGGATAGGTGGAACAGGACCAGGGTATGTCTGCCAGGGGCAAAGGTTGATGATGTTGTAGAGCAGATAACATCTTTTAAGGGCACAAAAGGTGATATAGTTGTACACATTGGCACTAATGATATCAAGAGTAGGAGACCTGCAGAATTACTTAACAAGTACAGGTCACCGTTGAAAAAAAGCCGTGAATTAGGGTTGAATTTGAAAGTGTCTGCAATTCTGCCCAGACACGATAGGAAGGAGTATATGATGAGAGCCTTGTCGATCAATTCGGCCCTGGAAAAATTGTGCAAGGCTCAAGGGGCAGAATTTTTTTCAGCCTGGACTGTACTTGTTAACAGGAGAGACTGCTTCTACAGGGATGCGATACACTTAAATAGAAAGGGTGCAAGAATATTTGCTGATGCTATTGAGGCAGTGTTAGGTAGGTCGGAAAACTGCTAGCTTGGGTGGATACAAAGCCTAATAGATTAACAGTAGCCACTGGCAGAGGTGAAAGTGATTCTTGCACTGCTTCTATTGGAATGAGCAGAAGCCTGAAAAACAAGATGCAGGATATTTCAGAGACTGCTGGGAGTCATTGCGGTACAAGTAAACACATGGGTTGTGTTAGGGTAGCTAAGAATAGAAACAGGTGCATGTATACTTGCGTGTACACCAATGCTAGGAGTTTGGTAAATAAAATTGATGAATTTGAGATATTGCTCAAAGCATCAAAGGCAGATATTGTTGGGATATCAGAGACGTGGTGTCACACAGATATAAGGAATGCAGAACTGGAATTTGGGAAGTACGTCTACAGAAAGGATAGACAGGATAGGAAGGGAGGAGGGGTTATGCTATTAGTTAAGAAACACATAAAATCCAAAGAAGTGAAGCCAGTCAACATCGCTGTACAGTGCAGTGTCGAGTCAGTTTGGTGTGACATAAGCATTGGGAGATCAAAATTGAGAGTAGGAGTGTGCTATAGGCCTAATGACTCTGATGAGTATAATAAGAAACTGTACAGGGAAATAGAGTAGGCCAGTACATCAGAGAGTCTTATAAATGGGGTATTTTATTTTCCCAGATATTGACTGGAATTTGTGGGCTGGTCACTCACACACTAGCAAGATTTTTTGTGGATTTAATCGATGATTGTTTTCGATAGCAGCATGTTCGGGAGGCAACTAGAGGGAGTAATACTCTTGATCTGATTATCAGTAGTGATTCTTCATGCATCAAGAATCTGCAGATAAAGGAACCACTAGGTGGCAGTGATCACAGTGTGTTGATGTGGGATTTACTCAAAGAGGTAACTACCATCAAGGGTAAAGGGAAGGGTTTTTGCTTTCATAAAGGTGACTACGGCGGTCTGAGACAGTATTTAAATGCTATACGGTGGAACCAACCGATGATGTTACCAACAGAAAATTCAAAATGGGAAGCATTCAAAGAATTAATCTTGGAATCCATTAGGCTTTTCATACCAACAAAGAAATATTGTTCAAGATTCAGGACTAAATGGATGTCAGATGAACTAATTAGACATGTGAATGATTAAACACAGAAGAAAAATGCATGGGATACATATAAATTAACATGTGACACAGAAGCCTATGATAGATACAAGTTGATCTGTAACCAAGTTACAAAGGAGGTTAGGCAGGCAAAGGCAGATTACGAGAAACCTTTGGCAAGGGATGCAAAGAAAAACAGCAAAGAGTTCTTTACTTATGTAAACTCTAGAAGGAAGGGAATGAATCAGATTGGTCCACTTGATATCGACGGGTCAACTGTTGATGATCCTGCTCAGGTAGCTGACAAACTGAATGAATATTTTGCATCGACATTCACACATGAGGAGTTATTCAGCTAGAGGAAGGCCAGATGTGTATTCAACTCTGGCAGTAAGGTAGAGAATCTTGTAATAACTGAGAGTAAAGTGGAGGAGAAATTGTTGAAGATAAACACAAGAAAGGCACCTGGGTGGATGGAATCTATCCAGTTATATTGAAGGAGGCAGCAAAGGAAGTAAGCAAACCCTTAGACATAATTATGAGAGCTTCCTTGGACTCAGGGGAGGTATCCACAGACTGAAGATGTGCAAATGTGACCCCAATTCACAAAGGAGGTTCAAAGGGTGACACAAGTAATTATACACCTGTTAGTTTAACTTCTGTTCCAGGAAAATTAATGGAGGCACTGGTTAAAGAAGCACTGCAGGATCATCTAGACAAGACTTCAGTTATAGCTCGGACACCGTATGGTTTTGTTAAGGGGAAGTCTTACCTAACCAATTTGATTGGATACTATGATACAGTCACAAAAGAACTGGATGCAGGGAATAACTTTGATATTATATACTTGGATCTTAGAAAGGCTTTTGATACTGTTGCACATTAGCATTTAGCATTATCATTAGTAGAGGTATTTGATGCAAGAAAGCAAGCTTATGCAGCATCAGCCAAAAAAAAAAAAAAAAAAACCCACTTCCACTTCACCCCTCTGTTTGTTCAAAATACCTGTCCAGCTGAGCCTTAAACTTATTTAGGCTATCAACCTCCACCACAAGGGATGGAAGTCTGTTCCACCAACCAACCACCCGCTGGCTAAAGGCAAATTTCCGCACGTCTATCCTACATATGTCTTTCCTCAATTTGAATTTATGCCCTCTCAGGTGATTATTCTGAGCAAGAGGAAGAATCCCATCAGCATTGAGCATGCTCAAACCATTCAAGGCTTTATACACCTCTATCAGATCACCTCGTGGTGCCTAGTTTCCAGACACTGTAATTTGCAAAACTTAAGCCTTTCTTCATAAGAGCACCCCTTTGTTCCATTCACTAATCTTGTTGCCCTTCTCTGTACTCGTTCCAGCAGCTCTACATCCTTCTTGAAATGAGGCCTCCAGACCTGTATACAGTACTCTAGGTGTGGCCTGACCATCGCCTTATACAATGGAATAATCACCTCCTTATCCCTGCTGGAAAAATTCCTGTATATCATTGACAATACTCCATGAGCTATTCTTGCAGACCGTCTGCACTGCTGAGAAAATTTCATATCTGCCTGCACAATTACCCCAAGGCCCTTTTCGTTCTCTACCACTGTCATTGTAGTACCATTGTAGTGTGACTGCATCATAGTATCCAATCAAGTTGGTCAGGCAAGACTTCCCCTTAACAAAACCATGCTGTGTCTGAGCTACAACTGAAGTCTTGTCTAAATGATCCTGCAGTGCTTCTTTAACCAGTGCCTCCATTAATTTTCCTGGAACAGAAGTTAAGCTCACAGGTCTATAATTACTTGTGTCAGCCTTTGATCCTCCTTTGTGAATTGGGGTCACATTTGCACATTTCCAGTCTATGGGTACCTCCCCTGAGTCCAAGGAAGCTCTCATAATTATGGCTAAGGGTTTGCTTACTTCCTTTGCTGCCTCCTTTAATATAACTGGATAGATCCCATCCACCCCGGGTGCCTTTCTTGTGTTTATCTTCAACAGTTTCTCCTCCACTTTACTCCCAGTTATTTCAAGATTCTGTAGCTTACTGCTAGAGTTGAATACACCTCTGGCTGAATAACTCCTCATGTGTGAATGTCGATGCAAAATATTCATTTAGTTTGTTAGCTACCTGAGCAGGATCATCAACACTTGACCCATCAATATCAAGTGGACCAATCTGATTCATCCCCTTCCTTCTAGAGTTTACATAAGTAAAGAACTCTTTGCTGTTTTTCTTTGCATCCCTTGCCAAGGATTTCTCGTAATCTGCCTTCGCCTGCCTAACCTCCTTTGTAACTTGGTTGCATATCAACTTGTATCTATCATAGGCTTCTGTGTCATGCGTTAATTTGTAAGTATCCCATGCATTTTTCTTCTCTGCCATATGCCTCATTAGTTCATCTGACATCCATTTTGGCCTAAACCTTGAACAATATTTCTTAGTTGGTATGTAAAGCCTAGTAGCTTCCAAGATAAGTTCTTTGAATGCTTCCCATTTTGAATTTGCTGTTGGTAACATCATCAGTTGGTCCCACTGTATAGAATTTAAATACTGTCTCAGTCCATCGTAGTCGCCTTTACGGAAGCAATAACCCTTCCCTTTACCCCTAATGGTAGTTACCTCTTTGAGTAAATCCCACTTCAGCACACTGTGATCACTGCCACCTAGTGGTTCATTTATCTGCAGATTCTTAATGCATGAAGAATCACTGCTGATAATCAAATCAAGAGTATTACTCCCTCTAGTTGCCTCCCGAACATGCTGATGTAGAAAACAATCATCCAATAAATCCACAAAAGCCCTGCTAGTGTGTGAGTAACCAGCCCCCAAATTCCAGTCAATATCTGGGAAATTAAAATCTCCCATTATAAGACACTCTGATTTACTGGCCCACTCTATTTCCCTGTACAGTTCCTTATTATACTCATCAGAGTCATTAGGCCTATAGCACACTCCTACTCTCAATTTTGATCTCCCAATGTTTATGTCACACCAAACTGACTCCACACTGCACTGTCCAGCGATGTCGACTGGCTTCACTTCCTTGGTTTTTATGTGTTTCTTAACTAATAGCATAACCCCTCCCCCTTCCTATCCTGTCTATCCTTTCTGTAGATGTTGTACTCCCCAAATTGCAGTTCTGCATCCCTTATATCTGTGTGACACCACGTCTCTGATATCCCAACAATATCTGCCTTCGATGTTTTGAGCAATACCTCAAATTCATCAAATTTATTTACTAAACTCCTAGCATTGGTGTACACGCAAGTATACCTGCCCCTGTTTCTATTCTTAGCTACCCTAACACAACCCATGTGTTCACTTGTACCGCAATGGCTCCCAGCAGTCTCTGAAATACCATGCATCTTGTTTTTCAGGCTTCTGCTCATTCTAATAGAAGCAGTGCAAGAATCTCTTTCACCTCTGCCAGTGGCTACTGTCAATCTATTGGTCTTTGTCTCCCCCAAGCTAGCAGTTTTCCGACCCACCTAACACTGCCTCGATAGCATCAGCAAATATTCTTGCACCCTTTCTATTTAAGTGTATCCCATCCCTGTAGAAGCAATCTCTCCTGTTAACAAGTACAGTCCAGGCTGAAAAAAATTCTACCCCTTGAGCCTTGCACAATCTTTCCAGGGCCGAATTGATCGACAAGGCTCTCATCATATACTCCCTCCTATCGTGTCTGGGCAGAATTGCAGACACTTTCAAATTCAACCCTAATTCTCGGCTTTTGTTCAACAGTGACCTGTACTTGTTAAGTAATTCTGCCGGTCTCCTACTCTTAATATTATTAGTGGCAACGTGTACAACTATATCACCTTTTGTGCCCTTAAAAGATGATATTTGCTCTACAACGTCATCAACCTTTGCCCCTGGCAGACATACCCTGGTCCTGTTCCACCTATCTTTTTTACAAAGCATGTTCCCCGTTTCCCTGACAATAGAGTCACCAACAACTACTAGTTCCTTCGGGACCAGCGCATTCTGCCTTAGGGGTTGTCTCTGTGTCACGCGATGCCCAAGTGCAAGCTCTGGCGTTGATGTGGGCAGCTGAGAGCTTGATGGGCCCCTCAATTTAGTTTCTTCGAGGGCATCCACCCTGTCCTTCAAGCTCTCATATAGGCCCACAAGAACGCCGAGTTGTTGCCTGATATCGATACACTCCTTGCATCGCGCACACACAAAGACATCCCCCTTGGCAGTATCATGTCCCGTACCCGATTGCTCTGCAAACATCAAGCAAACAGTGCTTTTTATAAGGCTGTGAGTCAGAGGACAACTGCCCCCCTCAGTTCTGCTCTGAGCCACAGCACTTCCATTAGCTTGAGCCTTTTGCTTTGCTGCTCTGGTCTGAGTCATGATTCTATTAATTTATTAATTAATTATGTTATGTTATTAATTATATTACGTTTGTAATATAAGTCGTTATATGTATTTATTTGGAATTTATATTTATTTATATGTATTTACATGGAAGACTGTTGCACAAATTGGAGCAGTGTGGCATTGGTGGCAAACTGCTCCTATGGATAAAGGGGCGGTTCAGGGGGAGAAGACAGAGTGTGGTAATCAAGTGACACTGCTCATCGTGGACTAATGTTATTAGTAGAGTCCCTCAGGGTCAGTGTTGGGTCCATTATTGTTTTCTGTATTTATAAATGATATTGATGATGGTATATCAAGCTTAATGTCCAAGTTTGCAGACGATACGAAGGTTGGCAGGGTTGTCAAGGACACTACTGACACTATGCTGCTGCAACAGGATCTGAAAAGATTGAGCAGATGGGCTGAGAGGTGGCAAATGAAGTTTAACATTGACAAATGTAAAGTACTACATATGGGAAACAGCAACCCCAGAGCAACGTATCAACTCTGTGGTACTACACTGACAGTGGTAGAGAATGAAAAGGACCTGGGGGTAATTGTGCAAGCAGATATGAAGTTCTCTGAGCAGTGCAGACGGGCTGCAAGAGTAGCTCATGGTGTCTTGTCAATGATATACAGGAATTTTTCTAGCAGGGATAACGAGGTGATTATTCCCTTGTATAAGGCAATGGTCAGGCCACACCTAGAGTACTGTATACAGGTCTGGAGGCCTCATTTCAAGAAGGATGTAGAGCTACTGGAACGAGTACAGAGAAGGGCAACAAGATTAGTGAATGGAACAAAGGGGTACTCTTACGAAGAAAGGCTTAAGTTTTGCAAATTACAGTGTCTAGAGACTAGGCACCAGCTAGGTGATCTGATAGAGGTGTATAAAGCCTTGAGTGGTTTGAGCATGCTCAATGCTGATGGGATTCTTCCTCTTGCTCAGAATAATCACCTGAGAGGGCATAAATTCAAATTGAGGAAAGACATATGTAGGATAGACGTGCGGAAATTTGCCTTTAGCCAGCGGGTGGTTGGTTGGTGGAACAGACTTCCATCCCTTGTCATGGAAGTTGATAGCCTAAATAAGTTTAAGGTTCAGCTGGACAGGTATTTCGAACGAACAGAGGGGTGAAGTGGAAGTGGTTATTTTTTATTTATTTATTTTATTTTTTTTGGCTGATGCTGCATAAGCTTGCTTTCTTGCGTCAAATGCCTCTACTAATGCTAAAGCAAGCTTATGCAGCATCAGCCAAAAAAAAAAAAAAAAAAAAAACCCTTCCACTTCACCCCTCCGTTCGTTCGAAATACCTGTCCAGCTGAGCCTTAAATTTATTTAGGCTATCAACTTCCACAACAAGGGATGGAAGTCTGTTCCACCAACCAACTACCCGCTGGCTAAAGGCAAATTTCAGCACATCCGTCCTTCCTCTTTGTATACCTCTATCAGATCACCTCGCCGGTGCCTAGTCTCCAGACACTGTAATTTGCAAAACTTAAGCCTTTCTTCGTAAGAGCAACCCTTCGTTCCGTTCACTAACCGTGTTGCCCTTCTGTGTACTCGTTCCAGCAGCTCTACATCTTTCTTGAAATGAGGCCTCCAGACCTGTATACAGTACTCAAGGTGCGGCCTGACCATTGCCTTATACAAGGGAATAATCACCTCCCTATCCCTGCTAGAAAAGTTCCTGTATATCATTGATTATCAGAGAATCCTTGGATTCTGGGGAGATCCCCGTGGACTGGAGATGTACAAATGCATCCCCTTTTCACAAAGGGGGAACAAAGGGCAACACAAATAATTACAAACCTGTTACTTTAACTTCTGTTCTGGGTATAATAATTGAGTCACCGGATAAGAAGCAATGCAGTGTCATGTAGACAAGACTGCAAGTTCAAACACAGTATGGGTTTGTTAAGGGGAAATCTTGCCTGACCAATTTGATTGGATACTATGATGTGGTCACATAGGAACTGGATGCAAAAAATAATTTTGATATCATATACTTGGATTTCAGGAGAGCTTTTGATACTGTTGCATATAAGACTGCTGTACACACTAGAGCAATGTGGCATTAAGGACAAGTTACTACTATGGATCAAGGGATGGTTGAGTGGGAGAAGACAGAGAGCGGTAATCATGGACATGTTATTAGTACAGTCTCCCGTGGTTCACTGTTGGGCCCATTGTTGTTTTCTATATTTATCAATGATACTGATGAAGGCATATCAGGCTTAATGCCCAAGTTTGCAGATGATACAAAGATTGGTATGGTGGTTAATAAAATAAGGACAGTTTGCTACTGCAGCAGGATCTAGGAAAAGTTAAGCAGATGGGCTGAGAAATGGCAATTGAAGTTTCACACTGATAAATGCAAAGTAAACACCCAGAATAACATACTAACTGTGTGGTACTAAACTCAGGGTAGTGGAAAATGAAAGGTCTTGGGGTAATTCTACAGCCAAATATGAATTTCTCTGAGCAGTGCAGACAGGCTATCAGGAGAACTTATGGGGTTTTGTCAATGATATACAGGAATTTTGGCAACAGGGATAAGGAGGTGATTGTCCCATTCTATAAAGCAATGGATAGGCCACATTTTGAGTACTGCATACAGGTCTGGATGCCTTATTTTAGGAAGGATGTGGAGCTGGCGGAACAAGTACAAAGAAGGGCAACAAGATTAGTGATGGGAACAAAATTGTGTTTTTATCAAGAAAGGCTTCAGTTCTGCAAATTACAGCATCTGTAGACTAGGTGCCTGCGAGATGATCTGATTGAGGTGTTTATGGCTTTGAATGGATTAAGCAAGCTCAATAAAATAAATAAAAAAATAAATTTTCTGTTTATACTCCGGCACGACAACCAAGTCAGTAGAGTTTACAATAAATCGTCAATACAAATATTTATCGTATTTAGTAATCACGGGCTTGAACCCAGGTCCACTCAAGGAACGTGTGCTATGCACTCTCGCTCCTGACCACTGGGCTACGTCAAGCCTAACTGATGGGATTCTTCCTCTTGTTCAAACAACACACACGTGATAGGCACAAATTCAAATTGAGGAAGGACGGTTGCAGAACTGATGTGTGGAAGTTTGCCTTTAGCCAGCGGGTGATTCATTGCTGGAACAAACTTCTATCTGTTGTTGTGGAAGTTGATAGTATAAATAAATTTAAGAAAAAACTAGCATACTATTGGAGGGATTGAATGGGTGAAATGGGAGGTGCCATGGGTTTTTTTTTTTTTTTGGCTGATGTATAAGCCTGCTTTCTTGCATCAATTGCCAATACTAATAACATAAAACTGAAGTATGTTGGATCCTAAATGTAAAGCAGTCAAGCTATTGTTTAAACCTTGACTCATTTTCAATGCAGAAAAAATTGAGAATTACTTATACAAAATAAAAAATATTTTATAAAAGATTCTTAAATCTTTTATAAAATATTTTTTATAAAAGATTCTTATATTATGTAAAAAGTATTACAAAGATGCTTTATAATACTGAATATGCTATTATTTCCATTATCTCCTGGTTAAAAGAAAAGTACATTTTAAAAAATTAAAATACTCAAAAGATTATAAAATATACTGTCATTGAGGCTTATCATAGACATTCTCCCAAGTATGACAAGCTAGAAGGGTTTGCTACCCGGGAATCTAAAATAACAACAGAAGTAATATTCAGATGACACGAGTCAAGTTGAAGCAAATTTCAGCAGTCTGGTTATTCTGTGACAACCAAATTAGGCCAACTGCTTGATAGTCCACTAGACCGAACATATCAGTAACTCTCTAGGAGGCATCTAGATTGGCTATAGTATAATTCTGCTGTCTCCACTCTGTCAGATAATGAGTAGAGAGAGAGAGTCCAAGTAGTTTGTATGCTGGGGCATCATCAAGGCCATGTTATGTCAAGGACTGAGTATATTCTTGTTGTGTGTATGCCATATAGTATTCACTGGCAAAAAAACCCCAAGTAGAGTAGAAAATACAAATTATTTGCTTCCCTCCTCACATAGGCAACTATGTTGACCTTAGCATTTATTCAAACTGTCAACCTCAACTGCTTGCAAGAGCAACCTGTTCCAGTAATCAATGACTTGCTGGCTAAAAGAAAACTTCCTACAATGTAATCTAAACCTCAACCCCTGTAATTTGAATTTATGGCCCCTAGTTCTGGAATTTTTTATAACAATGAAAATTCCACCTTCATTCATTTCACTAATCCATATCAGAGCCTTATAAACTTCCATCAGGTTATTTTTGAGGGTGCCTGGTTGACAGGCTCTGCAGCCCACATAAACAGTCTTTCCTCATAAGGTCACCCTTTTTCCAATCTCACCATTCAAGTTGCCCATCTTTGGACCCTTTCAAAAAGCTGAATGTCTTCTTTCAGATGAGGTCTCCATACCTGAACACAGTATGTATTCCAAATGTGGTCTTACAACTGCCTAATACATTGGGATTATAATCGAAAATTATATATGGGATTGTATCCAAAATTTCATTATAATCCACTTTAATCCTAAAACTCAGTCCTATTTTATATCTCACAAAAAGGATTCTTCTGCTCCTATGCTCAGATTTCAAGACAAGATCATATATCTCTATTAAGCATTATCCTGAATTCTAATCTCTTTTGGCATAAGCATATCACAAATATTGCTTCCTCTGCATCTGAAAAACTGGATTTTTTCTTTTGCTCTCAGCGCAACTTTTCTTCTAAACAGCTACTCACTCTCAAATCGACCCTACCATGGAATACTGTTCCCATATCTATGGTTGTGCTCTATAATAACCTATCTCAGGCTTTTAGACTCATTCAAAAGGGGACTGCTAGGTTAATTAATGACATCTCTTCACTCTCTGTCTAGACATTTTGCTTCTGCTGCCTGCCTTTTCCATGGATACTTTCATGGGCACTGTTCTTCTGAATTTGCATCTCTCTCTCACACACACAAACCAGTCTGAACAATTGCCAAAACCAGTCAACATCTATTTACTGTCCCACTTCAAACTCACAGAACCAACCTTTCTTCTTCCTCATTTATTCCTTCTGGAGCAATCTTCCTTCACAATTTCCTGAAAATTATAATCTACAGAAATTTAAGTCTAATGTCAACAAGTTCCTTCATCTTTTCACCCTTCAAACCATGCATGGTACTAAGTACTATAGGTTCTAATACCTTCCATGTTTGTGGTTTTCATTTAAAAATAATAATAAATAAATAAAAAAAATATATATATTTTATTGAATAAAAAATGACAATATATATATATATATATATATATATATATATATATTATTTTTATAAGGAATATTTTATATTCTTCAAATCCAGTAATATAATTAAATAATAATTATTAAATAAGTGAATTTATTTAATTAATAAATGAAATTAGTCATATTTTATAGGAAATAATTATAATCAAGAAGTTCTCAGAACAGGGTATATAAAATGTATTAAAACTATTTCGGATGATTATAAATTAATTTCGAAATAGGGATCGCAGCTACCTTCTGAATAATAGGGTAGCTACGATCTTTTTTTTTTTTTTTTTCTGTTATTGAAAAAAAGTGTTTTTTAACTAAGTCTATATAAACCACTGAAATTGAAAATGAAAAAGAAATCGAAACGCTTTACCACAACCAAATCCCCGCAATATGAGTAGAGCCGCCATGTTTAAATGCAAGCATTCGCAATTACTGTTGCCAACTCGCTTCAGTGACACCACTAGACGAAAACCACAGAGTAGTAAGATATCTTACTTAATCACAGAGTAGTAAGATATCTTACTTAATCACAGAGTAGTAAGATATCTTACTACTCTGTGGCTCAAACTGTGAGGATTTCCCAAATATAAGTTGGGTTTGAGTAGAGCTGCGACTTGTTCGGATTTTGCAATATTAATACCAGTTTATTTATCAGTACACGGATATCAATTATTTAAAGAAAATAAGAAACAATTATTTTGTGAGAATACAAATGTAGCATTTTAAATAACGCATACATTTTATTATTATTATTGTTGTTGTTGCTCTTATATTATTTCTCACTGATTTGGGGGTTTACACTGTGACGGGTACTACTACCAAGTACAAAGGGTGGTTGTAATGTCTGGTGTTACTGTTGATCGAGGAACTCTCTGACTATCCTACAGGTGTTCAGGATTGCGAATTTCTGGAGTTCATTGTAGGTTTTCTCTGGGAGACCTATTGCAGCTAGGCTGCTATGTAGGGTCTTTGGAACCATACCGGTGGTCGACACGATGATCGGGATGGTCGTTACTTCTTGCATATGCCACAGCTCTTTGATCTCCTGTCTCAGGTTCGTCTACTTCCTGATTTTTTCCCCATGAGATTTATCTGTTTGTCGCCAGTGTTGGGTACTGTTATGTCAATCAGATAGGTAGTCTTTTCCTTCTTGTCCACAAGGGTTATGTCCGGTCTGTTCTGCGGGATTGTCCTATCCGTTATTATGGCGCGGTCCCAATACAGCTTGTGGGTTGGGGTCTCTAGTACTGCCTGGGGTTCGTACTTGTAGTATGGTACATTTTCTTTGGTCAACTGATATTTCCTCGCTAGCTTCTGATGTATTATCCTGGCTACCTGGTCGTGTCTATGCGTGTATTCCTAGGTGATCACCTTGCACCCCAGGGTGATTTGTTGGATCGTTTCTGAGGCCAGGTGGCATCGTCGCCATGTGTCATCTGACATTCTGGGCTCCTTTGCGATGTATTTTCTATAGTTTCTGGTGTTTATTATCTGGTCTTGGATGGCCAGCATGAATCCTTCAGTCTCGGGGAAGAGCGTCCAGCTTGTGAGCCATGCATTGGAAGCAATATTATCGATGTGATCTGGATGGAGGTCATTGTAGTGTCTGCCATGGAGTGTATTCTTTGTCCATATTTCCAGCTTCGTATTTTTGTGCCGTCTGGATGGGAGGGGGCTCCTCGCTTAGGTTGAGTGGGATATACCACTTATCTATCTTCCTTATGCTCTGGTGGAGTGGTATTGTGACGTTCTCGAAGTAATCCTTCAGGTTAACTATCGCTGTTTTCTGTTGCTCTATCAGGTCTATCAGCCATTCATTGTCCTGGTCTTTCGCATGATGTCCTCTAGCTCGGTGTTAGTCTAATCTATGACCCCAAATGAGTATGTTAGTACTGGCGCTGCTTAGGTGTTTATGGCTTTAAATGTGTTCCCTCCGTTCAATTCAGCAGGCTTCTGTATCTCTGATGATATTTTTCGGCCAGACACTTCTTGATTTCCTTGTGATCTATCTGCTGAGCCTGCATCATCCCTAGGTATTTGTAAGTCTCTCCTTCTGTCATAGCTTCGATCTCTTTACCAGTCGACAGCTGGTAGTTTCGGCCGACTAATTTTCCTTGGTGCAGTGTGTGGGTCTTGCATTTGTCTAGACCAAATTCCATCCTTTTGTCTTTGTTGAATTTTTCGGTTATTATTACACTGGTATGCAAAATGAGGACCAACACTATTTCTAAAGGTTACAACCACAAAATCAAACGAATCAGCCTGTGGCGATTTGCATAACTGTGACCGTTCAGTAGAAAGCTGGTGCACATGCAAAAAGTTGAATCGTGATGAGAGGGCTCATATAAAGATATAAAAGCAGCAGTTCAGCAGTTAGGTGCAAATTACCGAATGGTGAGCACGATAGTTATAGACGTTCGATTGTTTTCATACAATGCTACAGAGAACGAAATGGCCAGTAGACAACTTCTGGATGACTTTACCCGGGGTCGAATAATTGGGAAGCTCGAGGAAGGTCGAAGTGCGAGGAGTGTGGCTGCAGAGTTCGACATCACTCATAGCATCGTCTCACGTGCGTGGTCGGCCTTCGGAACGATAGGTACAGCTGTTCGAAGGACCAGTGGTGGTCCTTCAAGAAAAACAACGCCCAATGATTACCGCTATATACTCCTAAAGGCCAAGAGGGACCGACACCAGACAACGGGATCCATTGCAAACCAGTTGCACAGGACGCAGGATATCGCGGTTTACTGTGGCCAGGCGACTCCACAAAGGTGGGCTAATTGTCCGACGCCAGTACGCTGTGTCTCTTTAACACCTATCCATCGGAGACACCGTTTACAGCGGTGCATCGAACACAAGGACTGGACAACAGCAAAATGGGGTTCACCAGTTCACCAGTTGGCACATGGTACTCTTTACTGATGAGAGGAGATTCAGTCTCAGCATCGATTCTGGACGTCAACTAATCTGGCGAGAGGTTGGCACATGGTATCACCCGACAAACATCACTGAAAGGGATCGATATGGCGGTCGAGGTGTTTTCATCTGGGGGGCGTTACCTTGGATGGACATATATAACTCCAGATGCTGGAAGGCGGTACTGTAACCTGCACACAATATTGTACTGAGGTAATCCTTCCCCGTGTGCGTCTGTTCCAAGGTGCCATTGGCCCCGAGTTCGTGTTTATGAATAACAACGCCACACTCCATCGCACTCCAGCTGTTGATATACTTTTGGAAAGTGAACAATCCATACATTGTTCTTGTGGATTGGCCTGCTCGTTCCCTCCGATCGATCTAAATCCCATCGAACACATATGGGACGCTCTGGGGAGACACCTAGCGGCACACATACCACCAGAAAATGTTCACCAGCTGAAGATGGTGCTGACAGAAGAATGGGCGATGTTACCGCAAGAACTTATTTAGCATTAGCATTAGCATTAGTAGAGGCATATGATGCAAGAAAGCAAGCTTATTCAGCATCAGCCAAAAAAAAAAAAAAAACAACCACTACTCCCATTTCACCCCTCCGTTCGTTCGAAATACCTGTCCAGCTGAGCCTTAAATTTGTTTAGGTTATCAACTTCAACAACAAGCGATGGGAGTCTATTCCACAAACCAACTGCCCGCTGGCTAAAGGCAAATTTCCGCACATCTATCCGACATCCGTCCTTCCTCAATTTGAATTTATGCCCTCTCAGGTGATTATTCTGAGCAAGAGGAAGAATCCCATCGGCATTGAGCATGCTCAAGCCATTCAAAGCCTTATACACCTCTATCAGATCACCTCGCCGATGCCTAGTCTCCAGGCTCTGTAATTTGCAAAACTTAAGCCTTTCTTCGTAAGAGCAACCCTTTGTTCCATTCACTAATCTTGTTGCCCTTCTCTGTACTCGTTCCAGCAGCTCTACATCCTTCTTGAAATGAGGCCTCCAGACCTGTATACAGTACTCAAGGTGTGGCCTGACCAATGCCTTATACAAGGGAATAATCACATCCTTGTCCCTGCTAGAAAAATTCCTGTATATCATTGACAAGACACCATGAGCTACTCTTGCAGCTCGTCTGCACTGCTCAGAGAACTTCATATCTGCCTGCACAATTACCCCCAGGTCCTTTTCATTCTCTACCACTGTCAGCGTAGTACCACAGAGTTGATACGATGATCTGGGGTTACTGTTTCCCATATGTAGTACTTTACATTTGTCAATGTTAAACTTCATTTGCCACCTCTCAGCCCATCTGCTCAACCTTTCCAGATCCTGTTGCAGCAGCATAGTATCAGTAGTGTCCTTAACAACCCTGCCAACCTTGGTATCGTCTGCAAACTTGGACATTAAGCCTGATACACCATCATCAATATCATTTATAAATACAGAAAACAACAATGGACCCAACACTGAACCCTGAGGAACTCCACTAATAACATTAGTCCACGTTGAGCAGTGTCCATTGATTACCACTCTCTGTCTTCTGCCACTCAACCATCCCTTTATCCATAGCAGCAATTTGCCTCCAATGCCACACTTCTCCAATTTGTGCAGCAGTCTTCCATGCGCAACAGTATCAAAAGCCTTTCTAAGATCCAAATATACAATATCAAAGTTATTCCCTGCATCCAGTTCTTTTCTGACTACATCATAGTATCCAATCAAATTGGTCAGACAAGACCTGCCCTTAACAAAACCATGCTGTGTCTGAGCTATAACTGAATTCTTGTCCAGATGATCCTGCAGTGCTTCTTTAACCAGTGTCTCCATTAATTTTCCTGGAACCGAAGTTAAACTAACAGGTCTATAATTACTTGTGTCAGCCTTTGATCCAGCCTTTTATCAACAATATTGTTCTAAGTATGGACAGGCGGTGCAAAGCCTGCATTGACATTAGGGGTGGCCATATCTCCTACTGAGGACCACCTCTTCCCTTTGTTCCATCTTTGGCAGTGATACATCTGTATCATGGTAGCCAGTGCTACGTTACCATTTTTGAATAAAGTCCCTCTGTGCCGTTTTTTTTTCGTTGTTGTGTCGGTGTTGTTTCCTTCGTCATTTCTGAACCTCACGAGGTTCAGAAATGACGAGAGGTTGATTTAGTATGTTTCCCCATATTTAACCCCGGGGACTCACATCTGGTGAGTATGGGCACACCCAGAGTCCTTAGCTGGGTCCAGAGTCCATTCTTCTCTTTCTCGTTGATTCCCTTCTGCTTCTCTTTCTCTCTCAGGCTAACTCAGAAACGCTAAAAGAAAGAAATGGGGCAGAAAGTCGATACTCTAAGAATGAGACCACAGAAATTTAAAGCAAATTGTGTCAGAATAGAAATTCCAGTGTAATTCCGACAAAGAACGACGCGTTTCCAACTCATTTCCAATATGGTGAAAACTAACATATAGGTTGGTGCAAAAGCATCATTTTAACGTAGCCATCTACCAAAGTAGTTAAATTTTGGTTATATCTCATAATGTGAATACCTTCACAACAGTGGTGGTATCTGGTGAGAATAAGTAACAATAGTCTTCTTCACTGGTGAAGTGCTACTTATTAGAAGAAGTACAATACCAAGGCAACTCGTTGTGAAGGCATTCACAATATGAGATATAACCAAAACGATGCCAATTTAATTAATTAATTTAACTACTTTGGTAGATGGCTACGTTAAAATGATGCTTTTGCACTGACCTATAGTCATTCTACCTTGTAGCATCAGGCCTTTATAGTCTATTTTTTAGTAGTCGTGTGCCTATATGAAAAATTATTTCTGACATAAATTGACAGATTCGAAGGGAGTGGTGCCGCTACGCCAGGACGGAACAGTGGAAAGAGATCATGTGATCTGACGAATCTTGATTTACAATGTTGTATCAATAATAAGGTGAAAGTGTAGAATGAATCTCAAAGTCGCGCATCTAGACTGTCTTGTGCCCACCAATTAAACGGCTGGAGGTAGTATCTTGCAAATGTCCCTCGAATCATTGAGGTACAAATTTTGCACGGTGGATACTTGCATTGTCGTTTTGAATTCGTGTAAAATGAAGCACTCAAGGGTGCAGTTGGTCCGATACGACAGAAAGATATCCAATGGAGTTACACAACCCTCTAACGGAATAAGCGGATCCAGCGCGTGCTTGCAGAACATGCCCCTTACTATGATATTATCAACCACATACAGCAGCTCACAGATAGTCTGATGGAAGAATGGCCAA
Source organism: Mastigoproctus giganteus (assembly GCF_048544385.1). Classification (NCBI taxonomy): domain Eukaryota; kingdom Metazoa; phylum Arthropoda; class Arachnida; order Uropygi; family Thelyphonidae; genus Mastigoproctus; species Mastigoproctus giganteus. The sequence goes on from NC_143583.1 coordinate 27,299,259, forward strand.
ATCTGGAGTTAGACTGATTCCTCAGACGTCTGTATTGGAGTACATGTCACGACGTGTACAGGCTATAATTCGGACAAAAAGATGCCCCTACTAGATTTGGAATACAGGTTTCATTAGCATTAGCATTAGCATTAGTAGAGGCATATGCAAGAAAGCAAGCTTATGCAGCATCAGCCAAAAAAAAAAAAAAACCCCACTTCCACTTCACCCCTCTGTTCGTTCAAAATACCTGTCCAGCTGAGCCTTAAACTTATTTAGGCTATCAACCTCCACTACAAGGGATGGAAGTCTGTTCCACCAACCAACCAACCACCCGCTGGCTAAAGGCAAATTTCCGCACGTCTATCCTACATCTGTCTTTCCTCAATTTGAATTTATTCCCTCTCAGGTGATTATTCTGAGCTAGAGGAAGAATCCCATCAGCATTGAGCATGCTCAAACCATTCAAGGCTTTATACACCTCTATCAGATCACCTCGCTGGTGCCTAGTCTCCAGACACTGTAATTTGCAAAACTTAAGCCTTTCTTCGTAAGAGCACCCCTTTGTTCCATTCACCAATCTTGTTGCCCTTCTCTGTACTCGTCCCAGCAGCTCTACATCCTTCTTGAAATGAGGCCTCCAGACCTGTATACAGTACTCTAGGTGTGGCCTGACCATTGCCTTATACAAGGGAATAATCACCTCCTTATCCCTGCTGGGAAAATTCCTGTATATCATTGACAATACTCCATGAGCTACTCTTGCAGCCCGTCTGCACTGCTCAGAGAACTTCATATCTGCCTGCACAACCACCCCCAAGTCCCTTTCATTCTCTACCACTGTCAGTGTAGTACCACAGAGTTGATACGTTGCTCTAGGGTTGCTGTTTCCCATATGCAGTACTTTACATTTGTCAATGTTAAACTGCATTTGCCACCTCTCAGCCCATCTGCTCAACCTTTCCAGATCCTGTTGCAGCAGCATAGTGTCAGTAGTGTCCTTGACAACCCTGCCAACCTTTGTATCGTCTGCAAACTTGGACATTAAGCTTGATATACCATCATCAATATCATTTATAAATACAGAAAACAATAATGGACTCAACACTGAGCCTTGAGGGACTCCACTAATAACATTAATCCACGATGAGCAGTGTCCATTGTTTACCACTCTCTGTCTTCTCCCCCTCAACCACCCCTATATCCATAGCAGCAATTTGCCTCGAATGTCACACTGCTCCAATTTGTGTAGCAGTCTTCCATGTGCAACAGTATCAAAAGCCTTTCTAAGATCCAAGTATATAATATCAAAGCTATTCCCTGCATCCAGTTCTTTTGTGACTGCATCATAGTATCCATTCAAATTGGTCAGGCAAGACTTCCCCTTAACAAAACCATGCTGTGTCCGAGCTATAACTGAAGTCTTGTCTAAATGATCCTGCAGTGCTTCTTTAACCAGTGCCTCCATTAATTTTCCTGGAACAGAAGTTAAGCTCACAGGTCTATAATTACTTGTGTCAGCCTTTGATCCTCCTTTGTGAATTGGGGTCACATTTGCACATTTCCAGTCTATGGGTACCTCCCCTGAGTCCAAGGAAGCTCTCATAATTATGGCTAAGGGTTTGCTTACTTCCTTTGCTGCCTCCTTTAATATAACTGGATAGATCCCATCCACCCCGGGTGCCTTTCTTGTGTTTATCTTCAACAGTTTCTCCTCCACTTTACTCCCAGTTATTTCAAGATTCTGTAGCTTACTGCTAGAGTTGAATACACCTCTGGCATTCCCCTCGCTGAATAACTCCTCATGTGTGAATGTCGATGCAAAATATTCATTTAGTTTGTTAGCTACCTGAGCAGGATCATCAACAGTTGACCCATCAATATCAAGTGGACCAATCTGATTCATCCCCTTCCTTCTAGAGTTTACATAAGTAAAGAACTCTTTGCTGTTTTTCTTTGCATCCCTTGCCAAGGATTTCTCGTAATCTGCCTTCGCCTGCCTAACCTCCTTTGTAACTTGGTTGCATATCAACTTGTATCTATCATAGGCTTCTGTGTCATGTGTTAATTTGTAAGTATCCCATGCATTTTTCTTCTCTGCCATATGCCTCATTAGTTCATCTGACATCCATTTTGGCCTAAACCTTGAACAATATTTCTTAGTTGGTATGTAAAGCCTAGTAGCTTCCAAGATAAGTTCTTTGAATGCTTCCCATTTTGAATTTGCTGTTGGTAACATCATCAGTTGGTCCCACTGTATAGAATTTAAATACTGTCTCAGTCCATCGTAGTCGCCTTTACGGAAGCAATAACCCTTCCCTTTACCCCTAATGGTAGTTACCTCTTTGAGTAAATCCCACTTCAGCACACTGTGATCACTGCCACCTAGTGGTTCATTTATCTGCAGATTCTTAATGCATGAAGAATCACTGCTGATAATCAAATCAAGAGTATTCCTCCCTCTAGTTGCCTCCCGAACATGCTGATGTAGAAAACAATCATCCAGTAAATCCGCAAAAGCCCTACTAGTGTGTGAGTAACCAGCCCCCAAATTCCAGTCAATATCTGGCAAATTAAAATCAACTTGACTCTCTGATTTACTGGCCCACTCTATTTCCCTGTACAGTTTCTTATTGTATTCATCAGAGTCATTAGGCCTATAGCACACTCCTACTCTCAATTTTGATCTCCCAATGCTTATGTCACACCAAACTGACTCAACACTGCACTGTCCAGCGATGTCGACTGGCTTCACTTCCTTGGTTTTTATGTATTTCTTAACTAATAGCATAACCCCTCCCCCTTCCTATCCTGTCTTTCCTTTCTGTAGACGTTGTACTCCCCAAATTCCAGTTCTGCATTCCTTATATCTGTGTGACACCACGTCTCTGATATCCCAACAATATCTGCCTTTGATGTTTTGAGCAATACCTCAAATTCATCAAATTTATTTACTAAACTCCTAGCATTGGTGTACACGCAAGTATACCTGCACCTGTTTCTATTCTTAGCTACCCTAACACAACCCATGTGTTTACTTGTACCGCAATGGCTCCCAGCAGTCTCTGAAATATCATGCATCTTGTTTTTCAGGCTTCTGCTCATTCTAATAGAAGCAGTGCAAGAATCTCTTTCACCTCTGCGAGTGGGTACTGTCAATCTATTGGTCTTTGTCTCCCCCCAAGCTAGCAGTTTTCATATTTTTTGGTCAGTGAGTGTACTCACCCAGTACAAATCTCAAATCCGCCCTACCATGGAACATTGTTCCTATATCTGGGGTGGTGACCCAAAACCTCTCTCAAGTTTTTATATTCCACTGAAAAGAGTACAGTCAGGTTAATTTATGATTGGTCTCTTACAAAGTCTCTTTTCCCTCCGTGGCTCATAGACGGGCAGTTTCTGCTGCATTCCTTTTTATAGGTATCCATGGGTAATGCTCTGACCTGGTATCTGTAGTGCCACAACCAATTAGCATCCCTTCACTGTCCAGCTCCAAACTTACAGATTCTTTTAGCTTCTTCTTTTATTTCTTCTACTTCTGTTTTCTGGGACATCCTTCCTTCACATCCTGAAAATTGCAATTTACAGAAATTCTTGTTTCATCTCAATAAGTATCTTCTTTCTTTTCAACTTACAACACATACACAACGCTAAGTACTAAAGGTTCTAATAACTTTCATCATGAGGGTTTCATAAAAAAAATTCACCCGATTTAACGAAAGCCAGCTTTAAGCAGTAAGCAATTACGCAAACACTACAAAGAACACTACTTCTTTCACTTACTAAGCAAATTTCTCATGTGTAGCACAGTTAGTAGACTCGCTATCCTCCCCACACCATGTGGAAAAGACCTGAGTTTGAATCCCATCGATGACGTGAGAAATTTTTATGGGCTGTTTTCATAACTTGGCTGAGTTAGTCGGGGTAACATGGTTTTTATTCCTAGACGAGGGTAACATGGTTTTTATTCCCTGGAAACTCGAGTTTTTCAGCAAACAGAAATTCGACCATAGAATACACGCAATTACAGATAATATACACGGAGCAATATGGCCTTAGCCGCCGATGCTCCTAAAACCACACACAGCAACAACAACCAGCAACCTCCAAAAAACCTAGGAAAAAAAGATCAGGAAATATGCAGCCTAAGATAAGAAGTCAAAGAAATGTGGCATATAGAACAAGTAATGGCTATTCAAATCACTATGTCAACGAGTAATGACTATCCAGATTACCACAGCACCGGCTTGGTGGCAAAGAGTCTTCATAAGAATCTAACAATAATAGACGTAGAAAACAACACATGGAATTCCATATTGTGAATAAGTGTAAAGTGTTCGATGTCTAACGGCCCCAGGGGTTTCCCCCATCTCCGCGTTTGGTACTCTGTTTGTGTATCACAGAACTCTGTGAAGGCCAGAGGTTTAAAAAGTGTAACGTGTGTTAGCGTTGTGTAGTGTCATGTTATGTTGTTCTTCTAACCATTTAGCCTTTGGGCCCCTAGTGGGAAGCCCCGTTGCCAACACTCAGCCCTGAGGAGGCAGGTCAGGCAGTAGAGGGATCGCTTAAGTACTCTGGCAGGTCCTTGCCACCTAATTTCTGAATATTTCAGTGGCAAGAAAAAAAAAAAAGCTTGACACATACCCAGAGTCCTGAGCTGGATATCATCATTCTTCTCTTTCTTGAAGATTCCCTTCTACTTCCGACTCTTGTTTTTTCTCTCTCTCTCTCTCTCTCTCTCTCTCTCTCTCTCTCTCTCTCTCTCTCTCTCTCTCTCTCTCTCTCTCTTCCCTCAGGGCAATTCAGAAATATTTTTTGACTGGTGCAGCAAAAGGCATATCACCTCTTTAACCAGTTACTCCATTATTTTCCCCCGAAGAGAAGTTAAACTAACAGGTTTATAATTATTTGTGTCACCCTTTGAACCCACTTCTCCACTTTGCTCTCAGTTATCACAAAATCATTTAGCTCCTTGTTAGAGTTTGATAACTTCTGGCATTCCCCTCCTTAAATAACTCCTCATGTGTGAATGTAGATGAACTCATTCAGTTCATCAGCTACTTGAGCAGGATCATCAATAGTCGAACCATGTATGTTAAATGGACCAATCTAATTCATCCCCTTCCTTCTAGAGTAAGTAAAGAACTCTTTGCATCCTTTGTCAAAGGTTTCTCGTAATCTACCTTCGCCTGCCTAACATCCTTTGCGACTTGATTACGACAGCATGATTATATCTGTCGTAGGCTTCTGTATCACCTGATAATTTTTTTGTATCCCATGAAATAATTTATATGCATCCCATGATTCATTGTCTATTGACATATGATCCTTTGGTGCAGGACTTTGAGTTGAGAAGACCGAAAAAAAAGACAAAAAGGAAACAAAATTTACATTTAAAGTAATAAACTATGAAGCACTAGGGACCAAGTTCATGGTGACATGACATTGCTTGTATCATTGGAGAAATTCAAACTCATGCATTTTCCATGTAGTGTGGGAGGATTGTGATTTTAATTACTGTACCACATGCAATGCTAGCAGGATGACATCAACAGATTTCTATGCACAATAAGTTTGATAGCAGATGGCAGATTCAAATACAATTTTTTTTTTTTTTTTTTTTTTTTTGTCATTACTGTTCACAGCTTTGCATTTTAGATTATCAAATTTAACAATCACTTCTATGGCTTCTCAGTTAATGCCAGGCCATAGGAATAACAAAAGGAAGAAACTTTTTTTATAGTAAATTTAATTTTCTTAACAGTTCAAAAGAAGTGACCAAATTCTTGGTGGCCAAATTTTATCCCAAAATTCAGGTAAAGAAGTCACAGTAAAATATCATCTGTAATTTGCATGATTTCTATGGTTGATGCACAGATAGTAGACTTTCCATCCTCCAGTGGTAAGAACCTGAGTTCGAATCCTGTCGATGATATGAGTAATTTTTTTATGGGCCTTTATCACAATGAAGCTCAGTTTGTTGGTCTCAGGTGAGAGAAGCATGGTTTTTTTCTCCTTGAAACTTGGGTTTCTGTCCAGCAAATAGGCAATTTGACAATGGAACACAATTTACAATATATATGGCCCAAAATTAGCATTAGCATTAGTAGAGGCATATGATGCAAGAAAGCAAGATTATGCAGCATCAGCAAAAAAAAAAAAAAAAACACTTCCACTTCACCCCTCCGTTCGTTTTAAATACGTGTCCAGCTGAGCCTTAAATTTATTTAGGCTATCAACTTCCACAACAAGGGATGGAAGTCTGTTCCACCAACCAACTACTCGCTGGTTAAAGCGCAAAACAGAAACATTCTACCGCCCAACGTGGGGCTCGAACCCACGACCCCGAGATTAAGAGTCTCGTGCTCTACCGACTGAGCTAGCCGGGCTTCATGTGGTCTATTTGGTTAAAACTGCTAGTTAAAACAAGTAACGCGGACATAATAGGGCTTACGGAAACGTGGTGCCACCCGGAAATTGGGGATGATGAGTTTCAGTACGACTTGTATAATGTATTTAGGAAGGATAGGGTAGATAGAAGGGGTGATGGGGGTAATGCTTCTTATCAGAAACAGCCTGAGGCCGATGATAACTTTCTCGGATTCAGACGTTTCACACGCTAGTATAGAATGTGTATGGTGTAAGATAGTTGGAAACAAAGGTATAATGCGAGTAGGAGTAATCTACAGACACGATGATTGTGAAGATTATGACGAAAGCCTCTACATGCAAATGGAATGGGCAAGTAAGCGTCAATGTCTTATTATTGTAATTTCAATTAGCCTCTAATTGATTGGAGTACATGGGAAGGAAATTCGACATGGGGAAAAAAAATTTAAATCAACTAGACGACTGTTATTTGTAACAACATGTCACGGAAAGTACTAGAGAAAAGAATATCCTAGATCTCACCATCACCCATGAATCAGATGACATAACAGGGATGACAGTAGAGGAACCAGTAGCAGGAAGTGATCACGGAGTTCTACGGTGGATGATGATGAGAGAGATAGCAGCAGTAAAAGGCAAAGGAATGGGTTTTAATTTCAGAAAAGGAAATTACGATGCCTTAAGGTACTTCATGGCCTCTATTAACTGAGTAGATATCGCGCAGAGAGTGAATGCATTTGAACTGTAGTATGCTTTTAAAACATTAATCACAGATGCATTGAATGCGTATATACCATAAAAAATATACTCAACGAGGAGGGTTCTACGTTGGATGAATAGTGAAGTTGCCACATTACTTGAGCAGAAAAAGGTGGTATGGAAAAGTTACAGAGCAATAAAAAGTACTGAAGCCTTAACAGCTGCAAGATTGTCTGTAATAGAGCCACAGAAAAGGTTCGACAGGCAAAGGCAGTTTATGAGAAATCTCTAGCAAACAGAGCAAAGAGGGGAGGAAAAGGAATTCTTCACATATATAAATGCCAAGAAGAGCAGGACAAACCAGATCGGACCTTTACGTAAGGGAAAGGGGATAGTATTAAATACACCAGCTGCCGTTGCAGATGAACTCAACAGTTATTTTGCATCGATATTTACAAATGGAAAACCTTTTGTGGCAATTGGAAATTGTGGGAGTGAATTTAAAACATGTGTAATTAATGATATTGAAATTTCGTGAGATTATTTAATGAAAAAACTTTCGAGCCTACAGGCCAGTAGCTCCTGGAGTTGATGGAATCAACTCCAGGTTGGAACCCTATAATCTTAAGGGAGGTAGCAAGTGAGTGCATTGAACCATTGAGGCTAATTATGCGAGCATCACTAGACTCTGGGGAGATTCACTTGGATTGGAAAAGTGCCAATGTATCTCCCATACATAAGGGTGGCTCTAAGAGTGAAGTGGGAAATTATCGACTGTCAGTCTGACTTCAGTGGTAGGGAAAATCATGGAGGCAATGATCAAGGGTGGAATTTAGGATCATTTCGATCGAATTGAAATTCTCAAGGATACTCGGCATGGTTTTGTAAAGGGAAAATCATGTTTAACAAATCTGTTTCGCTGTTTTGAAAGGGTCACTCACGAGCTGGATTTAGGAAATAATTTCGACATTGTTTATTTAGATTTCCGCAAAGCTTTCGACTCAGTCCCACATGAGCGGTTGCTTTATAAGCTGGAGCAGGTTGGAATCACTTTGGAAATCCTTAGATGGATAGAAGGATAGCTTCAGGGCAGGAGTCAGAGGGTTGTGATCAATGGCTATTCCTCAGATTGGGTTTATATAAGAAGTGGGGTTCCCCAAGGATCAGTATTAGGAGCACTGTTGTTTTTAATTTTCATAAATGACATCGATGAAGGGATAGAAGGCGGATGTCTAAATTTGCAGATGATGTTAAAATTGGTAGAGAAGTTACTGATCACTGTCAAGCTGAGCTTCTTCAGAGAGACCTAGATAGACTTCAGGAATGGTCAGAAAAATGGCAGCTATGCTTTAATCCAACAAAGTGTAAGGTATTACACCTGGGAAACAGTAATCCCAAAAAAACTTATTCACTTGGTGGAGTTCAACTAAACCCAGTACTGGAGGAAAGTGACTTGGGTGTTACGATACGGTTAGACATGAAATTCTCTGAGCATTGTCAACAGCTTGCAAGGAAGGCCCATGGTGTCCTTTCGATGATCTATCGAACTTTTGCAAGTAGAGATAGGGACATGATAATCCCATTATATAAGGCTTTTGTTAGACCACACTTAGAATACTGTGTTCAAGTATGGAGACTGCACCTAAAGAAAGACATGGTTTTTCTTGAAAGAGTGCAAAGACAGGTAACTCGCCTAGTGAGATCGGCAAAAGGGTGTCCTTATAAAGAACTTCGATTATGTGGGTTGCAGAGTTTGGAAACTAGACACCTTAGAGGAGATTTGATTGAGGTGTTTAAGGATTTGAGGCATCAGTAAAATTAATGTGGACGAAATTTTCAGGATTATGAATGATGCTAGAACTAAGGGACATAAATTCAAGTTACGGAGGGAAATGTTTAGATTGGACTGCAGGAAGTTTTATTTCAGCCAGCAAGTTATAAATTACTGGAATAAGTTGCCTACATGGGTGGTAGAGGCTGACAGTTTGGGGAAATTCAAAGGTCATCTGGATAGTACCTTCGGGTCAGGGAAGCGCATAGGATGATAGATTTAATTTCCTTTTCTTTTATTAATTATTATTATTTATTTGTTTTATTTTATTCTTTTATCATTGTTTTATTCAGTTTTTTTTTTTTTTTTTTTTTTTTGGCTGGTTCAGCATAAGCCATAGGCTTTCTTGTACCACGCGGCCATTACTAATACTAATACTAATTTCAGATGCACCTGAAACTCTACAACAAACTATGGTTGCTTTCCATGTTTTTTTTTTTGATGAAAACCTAAGTTTCTGATGGTTGGGAGATTTTGTGATCCTTAGAAGAGACTGAGTAATTCAGCCACATTGATAAAAATTCCTCATGCCTTGACAAGATTGAAACCAGAACCCAGACTATTTTCAAACAGTGTTGAGGGACAGCAACAGTCATAATAACTGTTCTGGTGATGAAGGACATCTCTGAAGTTGATATCCTAAAATATACTAATTATGTTTTATTTGGATTGTATCCAGATGATCTAAACCCGTGCTTGGAATTGACCAGAGTGGACCAGAATGCTGCTCTAGTTCATCATTCATCACATGCACCAATAATGTTTTGTATCTACTTGATCATTATTATTATAAATAAGTGTTACAATATTACAAAAATTAGCAAACACCTCCATGATTTAGTGGCTAATACTAGGCCATACGAATAGCAAAAGGTGAAAACTTTTCTCAAATCTTTTTAACAAGTATTCCACTCTGTAAAATTTTTGATTTTGATCCATCTAAAACAGAAAAATAAAACAAAATAACTTCCCCAGTAGGCTGCTGTCCATTTATATATTAACACTTTGCATTGTGAATTCTCAATAATTCTTGGAAGGCCTCCATTCATGCTACAAAAACCTACAAACAGTGGTTGCCAGTTGTGTAATAATAAAAAATGCAATATCATTTTTGCTTATTTTATTAAAAAATTATAAAGATGATGACATTTTGAGAAAAAGCTGTATATGATGGAGAAAAATGGATGTCACTTTTGAGCTTAATCCACACAAATTGCTAAAGAACACAACTATCCACACTACAAAAATCACCATAACATGTCAGAGCTAAAAAAAAGTCAATGGTTAAGTAAGAAAATCAGAGTATTGTTTTATCCCCCATATACTCTTATTTAAAAATTTGAAAGAAGAATAAGCCATTATTATGGAGTATTTTTAAAAATAGGACCACTTCTAAAACTTTTCAGATTTTATGGATAGAGTAAAAGTGAATTGTTAGTCCATGGGATATTCATCTGCAAATACTTATACATTCACAGTACAATTATTTAATATATGCAATGCAAAGGATTATGAACAGTGGTGTATTCGGGATGGAACGCACCAGAATGACGGTGTGTTCCAGAATCAAAGGGGAGGGAGAAATATCTATTTCGCTCATTACTACTAAAAATATATATTAATAATAATCTTTAAAATTAATAGATTTCTTTAAAAATTTCGCAATGAAACTTGAACATTTCCTACTAAAGTACAATGTGTTAGATAAAGAGATCCATTGAATGAGATATACTGCGGTGTGCAAACGCTGCATTTTGATTTGCCATGAGCTGAACACTAGAATTAGTTGTTATATGAACCGTGAGTCTGAAGTCTGATTCAGTTACTGTACAGTCGATGTGGCATTATCATATAGTCATCTGGAGATCGAGCGTTCCAGTACTATTTTTTTTAGCAATACACTTGTGATTATGAATTAATACAATGCAAATATTTACTTATACTTTTACAATGCAATCTAAAATCAGCATCTTTTGAAAGGTTTTGACTTTAAAGATCTTGTACCGAAATATATTTAATATTCAGAAAATTCCTGGAAAAGTGCCATGTATGACTCTGCAATGTACAGTAGATATTTGTAACCATCTTCATAGATGCAGAGTTATCCTGCACACAAGGCCAATTTATGTTAGACAAAGTTAGAAAAACTGCCTATGGCCCATAACATCCAGCCCAGACTGTTGCACTAATTACATCATATTTTTAAATTGGAAGCATGTAAGCAGTTTATCAGCTGGATCCATACTTTCCTACCAACCTAAATATAGTCAGTTTTACTTGGCTAGTTTTTGGAGTAATTGTTTGAAACACCTGTGAACTGTGGTGTGGTCACTAGTTTTTTAAACTGAAAGAGTTTCAAATTTATATCAAGCTCTTTTAGAAAAAAATGTTCTGGTTTCTTCTGTAAGGGTATTCAAATATTTTTTCTAGGGCCACAGATTTATGAATGTATCGCTACCTGCACACGATCTTCATTTAAACAATCAATGGCTTCAAATTTCTATAGAAACATACATGGAAATTATAGATGCTTAATTATGCTTTTTTAATTTGCCATATTGCATTCCTTGATGTGATTCAATAACCATATTGTTTTGGTCCTTGTATCATTATGAACTCCGTATCAATGAGGGCTTACGTACTTTAGCACTCATCTGGAAAAATCTGGATTTGAGCCTCATCATGGACTAGATGAATTTCTGACAGCCTTTTCACTGGGGTTGGAATTAGCCAGTCTGAAATGTCAGTGCAAAGTTTTTTCCTGTGAGTTACTCTGGGTGACTTTCTTCCCTTAGAAACAGGCAAACCAGCTCTGAACATATGCATTTAAAGACTAATACATACACACACACAGGAGGCAATGAGCAACCACTGCATATATCGTGTTGTTGTTGTTGTAGTAAGGTTTTAGGAGCGTCAGTGACTAAGGCCATATTGCTCTGTGTATACTGTCTGTAAATTGTGAGTTTTGAGGGAGATTTTGTTTGCTGGATGAAAAACCATGCTACCCTCACCTAACTAATAGCCATGTGAAAAAGACCCATAAAAATTCTTCTCGACGTTGACGGAACTGAAACTCGGGTCTTTTCCACCCAGAACGGTGATAATACCAACTGTGCTATCTGCAAGGGCATCATATATCCTGTATAAAATCCCAGGGATTAAGGACTGCCTTTTTGTGATTAACTACCTAAGTTAATTTCTGGGAGCCACCATAGACTGGGTACACATATACATACCTAAGTTTATTGCTTTCTAGGCAATAAAATTTTCTGGGATTACTGTTACCCATATGCAGACCTTGACATTTCTCAATATTGTACTTTATTTTTTTCAGACCAACAAAATAATTTATCTAGGTATTTTTTTGAAACAGCATAACTTGGTTACTGTTGCTTACCACCCTCCCTTACTTGACATTAAAGCTGTTATGCCACTATCATTGTAATTAACAAATATCAGAAACAAAAACAAAATCCACTACTGAACCCTGTGGAATCCTAGTCATGATCTTGGTCCACTCAGAGGAAATAGCCATTTTAACCACCCTTTCCTTTTGTCACTTAATCTTTGAGCCACTGCAATACCTTCCCATCAATGAGATGTTGCTCCAAATTTATACACGAAGCCTTCATGTCAGACAGCAACAAAAACCTCAATAAAATCTAAATAGGCTATGTCAAAATTCAAAATTTCTTAGGGGAAGTATGCAACCAATGCCACCAGCTAAAGCATTCGTTGATTAAAGATATTAGACTGGATACTCAAACTTGCAGCGTCTTGATTGTTTTGTTTTTGTAACAAACTTACTAAGGATATGATACATCAGTAAGTTATTATAAGCAAAATTACAGTACATGCTGAGGTGTACCCAAACACACACTAATATATCAAGCATAAAAACAAATGATTTCAATGAATAAATAATTTTTTATTGTCCTCTTTATCTTGCATGCGACATATATTTTATTTTTTAGAGTATATACAAGTACCAAGCAGATTGGCTGGTGGTAGCAAAGAGCATTACAGTTTGCATTTATTTTCTGTGTAGCTTTCAGCACTGGTTACCAAATGCAGGCAGAAACTTCTTATATATTTGGTAAGTGGTGACCAAAGCCATTTTCTTATGCCTACCTTCTCACCAAAGAGTTTCTAAATGGTCAAGACTGAATCTAGGCAGGCAAACACTCTAAATAAAAGAGAAATATACTTCTTCAATGGAGCAGCACATTTTAGAGTAGTGCAATACCAAGGCAACTTGTGGCAAAGGTGCTTTCAAAAGATCAAAGTAAACTTAGTTTGCTCAACACTATGTAAGAAAAATGGCTTTGGCCACGACTTACAATAGTTCTAAATTTAATGTAATTGTTTCTTCTTCTTTTTTATTTTATTAATGTGCAATGGTTCCTGTGATTTTATTTTTTATTCCATGGCTGTGCTAAACTAAACAGCTACAAAATATTTTTTTCATGATGTATGCACCCCTAATAAGTTACAGCCTGTCCCCAATATACGTAAGAGATACATTCCAGGACTTCTTACGTAAGTTGAGTTTTACATAACTCTGGCATGACTAATAAAATATTGCTACTATATCCCTGATATGCCAAAATTACAAAAACCACATAAATTACATAATATCCTCAGAAGAATGAAGAAAAATGTATACCATAACAATATCCTCAGAAGAATGAAGAAGTTGTATACCATAACAATTAAAAACTTTATGTGGGAACAGCAGTGATATAGTACTGCTTTCATTTATTCTTTGTGGCACGATGATAACTGACAAAATGAAATTTTCTGTAAATAACTTCACAGGGTTAAGTTAAAAGAGATGCTCTCACACCTTATTACATGCGAATGAAGCACACACTACACAATGATAGTTTTGTGCGGTCATTGAAAATAGTTGGACAATGTAAATTTCAACTTCACCACAACAACCCGACATGTAACAAATATTATGTACAAAATGCAAACAAAAGTTCCCACTTCACTCTCAAACAAAACTGAACTGACTCTACAATCCAGAAATGAAGGAAAGGATGCAGAGACGAAGGGCAAGAGTGTAATTCTCCGAAGAAATAGCAGATGGGATACAGTCCACGTGGCTTGAATGTTGTGGGAGTTTCTCTGAAATGCTTCGACATAGTTCACTTGTCTCAAACACGTTGAATATTCCTTCAGAATTTTTAAAGCAGAAAATGAAATGTTAACTCTAGTTATTTACCTAGATTCTAGTTACGCTGCAGGTTATTATCTAACATAGTTTGTATGGGAACGAAAATAAAAACTTATACTTATTGTTCCTTCATTCGACTTCGCTCTTAAAAATTATACAGAAAGTATCTTTATGATTTAAGTCCGAAGTTCAGTAACTCAGGCTTACGTAAGTCGGGGACTAACTGTACTCTTGTTTTTCTTATGATTTTATGGTTGATTTGCCTGTATCATTGGATCAAAGTCCTCAGTTTCAGGGTAGAACCACACAACCCTCTACAAAGACTAAAATCAGTTTTTTTCTTAGAATAGTTCTATATGTCAGTGCCAGTACCCTCTATAATTATTGGCAGGAGGCACTTAGAATGTATAGCCTCTATATATTCTAAGACACAGAACTACACTGAGGCAAAAAGTGATTTTAGCATTTAGGACGTTTAAAACTTCAGTTCTTCATATATTTAATCTATATTGCATTCAATTTGTATAGTGTGAGGGAAAAAAAAAAAAAAAAAAAGGAATAATTTGCAATGTTGGGGAAGGTGTATTACTCCCTCCATCTGAGATTAGCTAACTTCACGTTAACTGAAGAGGAATTCGGTCTGCAATGGGAATCAAAATCAACCCCAGTTGATTTTGATTCCCATTTGAAACCAACCAACCAAACAAGTGGAAGACGATGATGAACTGTGCTGATTAAGCTATCATGGAGGATAGTGATTGTAACCACTCTGTTATCCATGAGGGTATACAATGTAATAGTTTAGATCTGCTCACCCAGTAAAAGGTTTTTTACTGAATAATCAAATGCATTCAAATTAATTCATCCAAAAATAGTGAGGAGTGTATAGCCAACATTTCCCTGTTTCTGGAGGTGAATTATCTTTAAAAGTATCAGACTAGCATTTGTGATCGATATGTATTTCAGAGAAATATTATAATCTTATAAAAAAGAAATATCTTTATTCAAACAAACACAGACAAAAGTATTGTACAAGCAAGAAGAGTTTCTTCACACATGTGAGAAATTTATGTACACAGATGCTGTGTTTCAAACTCTGAACACAAATGCTAATTATTTAAAGAATGGCAAAACTTTGTATGAAGGTCACAATCAAACGTATGAGACCACTTTATGATAAAAAATAAAATTTTTTCAGTAGAGAATCTTCTTTTTTATCTATAAACAGAAAGACAAAACTTAGAATACACAAAATCAATTTAAAGCATTCAGTATTATATAAGCTTCTGTGCATTTGAGCAATCATTTGTAATTAATAACATCAAAGCTATTAAAAACTCATTTTAGTGAATTTTGATGCATATTTTGGCAAAGGGATGCTCTTTTTTATTAATTATTTACACACAATGCACAGTTTCGGTCATTGCTGTAGTCTAATTTATGTAGTTTTAACTTGAACCAACTACATCATTTGTGTTGATATGCTGACAATCGCAATGTTTTTAATAGGTGTTTGCAATATGCTTGCAAAGGACGGCATCTTTTACACAGCTGCTTTTGTTTGGATTTAATTCTGCACACTAACATTCTTAACGAGTTTCGTAAGAGCTCTTTAAACCTTCAGGCTTTCAACAACTCATAAATGCAACATACTTTTAATACCAAATTTAATGGGCATGTTCTTAATCCAGGACTCCAGTACCTTAAAAAGACTATGCCAACAACTAGCCAAAATAGAGTCGGATCTATAAAGTGGACGGTAATGTTCTTCATTAACCAACAAATACCAAGACACTCAGGCCATTATTTCTTTTAATACAGACAGGCTTTACACATCTGGACTGTTTTGTCAGACTAAACAGTTGATATCTCTACTGCTAATGAGCACCTGGGGCTTATCTTCATCAGCAGTTGCTATATTTACACATCTCTTGCTATATACAGGATGCACAAGAGAACAGCTGAAAGGATCAAAAGCCTTGTCCTTACTTCCTCTTCTGTTTTTTTCTTGGCAGTTGGTAGCTTGAAAATTAAATAGTGTGATTTTTCACCTTTAGTGTTCCCTTGTGCAAGCCTTATTTTTGCTGGTAGTGGTGGTCCCTTGTAATGTTCAATTATTACACTTTCAGTTGATTCACTTGTGTGTCTTGTGGTAAGCTGTAACTTGAGGATGTGCTACTTTCCCACAAAGTTGATCAACTTTAATGATTTTCAAATCATTTTCCAACCTAGGAAAGCTTCTTACAGTCTCTCAGAACAACTTGTCAATTTGCCCTGTTATAAGATGATTTGCTGCAAACCAATATTCTGCATTCAAAATACTGAATGCCTTCCAACAATAAACGAAGTCTGTACAATCGGAGCACGGGCAAAATTTTCTTGACATTTTCACACAAGATACATCACAAGCTCCTTTGGCATAGAGGTAGGGTGGCACTTTCAAACAATTATTTCTCGTATCACACGTCGTGACCTAGAGTTAGGCGTAGAATAACCACTTTCCAGACTTTCATCAAAGGAGAGTGATATCTGTTGAGTTTTGTCATCATCAGGAATGGCGTAGGGATCGGGAAGACCACTGACATCATAATATGGAGAATCTGTAATTAAAGAAAAATAAAATAAAAATTAGCACTAATTCAAAAAAATTTAAAAATTAGGATTTTTAAATCTGTTATTATTATTATTTATACTTATTCTTCAAACCATCATTTCTAATTTGTTTGCTTTTTTTAATCGCAAAAAAAAAAAAGATGAAAAATATAAAAAGACATGTTGAGTATGGGCCCACGTATACAGGAGTCTTCCCCTTACTGATTCATTCACTCATAAGGAAACATCCACATACTGGTGTTTATCACACACCAGCAGTTAAAAAAGAGGTATACTGAAGTACTCACATGGTATCTATTATTATTATTACTATTATTAGCCATATGGTGCAAGGAAGCCTGAGGCTTATGCTGCACCAGCCAAAAAAAAAAAAAAAAATTCCCCGATTTACCCTGAGAGAGAGAGAGAGAGAGAGAGAGAGAGAGAGGGGGGGGGGAGAGAAAGAGAGAGAGAGGGGGAGAGAGAGAGAGAGAGAGAGAGAGAGAGAGAGAGAGAGAGAGAGAGAGAGAGAGAGAGAGAGAGAGAGAGAGAGAGAGAGAGAGAGAGTGTGTGTGTGTCAGAAGCAGAAAGGAATCACCAAGAAAGAGAAGAATGATGATATCCAGCTTAGGATCCTGGGTTTGCCAAGCCCATACTCACCAGATGTGAGCCCTAGGCAGTCTAAAAGAATAGTTTTCCATAATCAGCAGTAAATAAAAACAGAAAATACGCCATCACTTAGAGGTAATTGGCAGGGATAATATATAGGAGGATAAAATCCAGTTCCAAATTTATTATTTAGTTAGATCAAATAGATTCATTTTAAATCTATATAATCCATTATCATTTTGTTGTTAAGCTTGAAACTGCCTTTAAAAATTTACAAAATTTATTCCATTCGATATTGCTTCAAATTTCTTGTGCAGTAACTGTTTTTCCCACTTGCTATCCCAACCATCACTTCTGAATTACCACCACTGCATCTTGCAAAATACTGTTATTTTGCAAAATGTTATTTCATCTTGAGAGAATACTGCTATTGACTGTATTTTGCCTATTTTTTCAAAACTTGGAAATAAAGCACACATGGTGAGTGCAATGGACCCAATTACAGTATCACAGATACAGGACTCCTGTGGGTGCAGCATAGAATAAAGATATGATCCAGATCCAAATTCAGAAAAAAATGGTCAGTAAATTAAACACCATGCTGCTCCTGGAAAGATAATTTCTATTAAAATTGTTAAAGCCATGTTTATCCATAGTGCTTTAAATTAGTTTTTCAAGCAACAAAATTTTTATTATCTCACAAATTATAATAATCTTGAGATCCATAGACTAAAAGATAAGAATATGAGTTTTCTTTCTGCATTAGAACAAATGTGTATTTTATTTTCTAATAAATAAATAAATATATATATAAACATATTTTGTGGAATGATTTTTATGATTAGAATTTCATGAATTTTTAGTATAATTATAAGTGGCATTTGTACATTTTAAGGTACAAAACATATTTTGTACATATTTCTTAGGAAATAAAATACAAACATTTTCTAACACTGGAAGAAGTGCAATTTTCTTAACTTAAGACTGTAATTATACCTTATTTATCTTTCTTGTCTTGATTGACAAATTATTCTGAATAATAAAAATAAATAAAAATATGCCAGAACACAAGGTCTGTAGTTTGAACTTGGTTCTGGCAGATTTTTATTTCTTTTTATTATTTGTTTTTATTGCAGAGCACAGAATGTTCACAAAATGCTTTATCTTTTACCAAATATGTATTTGAATAGTGAAGTCTAAGTGAAGTCGTTATGGTAGAAATCATTTAAAACTATTTTACTAACTAAATTTTATAATTTAGTTAGTAAAATAGTTTCTATTTTAATTTCTATTTATATCATAAAGTAATACTTTATTATTCAAAGTTTGATAATTTTTAAAAAAATTGCAAGTTTTTGCTTATTTTAAGTACGAAAGTGGGCAAGTCAACAAACTGGCTAGTTAATTAGTCATGTGCTAGCCTATGTTGTGTAAAATTGTAAACCACATGAAACAGTAACATGTAACGTTTGCTGTATTTTTTTGTGTGGTGTGAAGCTATTTAGCAATGCCCCTCAGTGAGACATCAAAGAAATATGACATATTTAATAAAACATATATGCAAAATTTTCCATGTATTTGAAAATCTGAAAATGGTAATGTGTTTGTTTTGTATACTGTATGTAAATGTGATATTTCAGTTTCAAGTGGTTGGTACTACTTTGTGTGTACTTGAAATAAGTGAACATGACAATGCACAAATTTTACCAGCATACATATTTTGCATGCATATTTTTGACTTGCTGAGTAATTACTAGTTTTTTTGTTTTTACAGTGAACATGGTAAATATAAATGGTAAAAATAAAGTTATCGACTCTTAATTTTCTCCCAGTGAATATACTTGGCCACTAACCCAAGCTTTCAGAGCTACAGAATTTAATGTTTTGGAGAACTACAAAAAAATAGAACAAACAGATCAAAGTATTCTCTCATTGGGGAATGCTTGAAATTCTTCATATATGCACCCAAAAAAATTTTTGAGAGTAGGCATATAAGCTGACTATAGTTAAGCCATCCTTATTAATTGCTTTAACTTCCCTAGGTTCTGATTGTTTTGCATTGAGGTATGAGGGTGGTTCAATAAAGAATCGCCTGACCTAGCTGCAGAGGTGCTAGCCTGTTGATTCTTGGCACAGGTTTTAGTCTTTCTCTACATAGCCACCACGTAGATTTACACATTTTTCCCATCGATGGATGAGGCTACAGATACCGTTTTTGTAGAAGTGGTGAGGTTGGTCTTTGAACCACGACTCTGTCAGAAATGAGTGTCTTGTCATCAGGGAAGTGGTTCCCCCGAAGAAATGATTTGAGGGAAGGAAACGAAGTCTGATGGTGCAAGATTGGGTGAGTAGGCTAGATGGGGCAGTATTTCATATCCACAAGTGGCCGCTTTTGTTGCAATTTCAGAAGTGTGAACTGGGGCATTGTCTTGCAGCATTCTCACACCTTTGGACAGCATGCCACACCTACATATTTTGATTTTCTCCCGTAATTTTGTGAGTAAGTTGGCATAATAGGCACCTGTAATTGTTCTACCTTTTGGCAGGCAATCAGTCATTATTACGCCTTTCTCATCCCAAAACACTGTGGGCAAGACCTTTCCTGCTGACGCTTGGACCCTTGTCTTCTTAGGCAGTGGGGAACCACAATGTCGCCATTCCATGGACTGCTGTTTACTTTCAGGATCAAAATGGTGTATCCAACTTTCATCCTGAGTGACTAGATGAGAGAAAAAGTCTTCCTCATTGTTTTGGAACAGGGCTAACAACTCTTCTGATTTCTGTTGTCGATCAGCCTTCTGGAAACCAGTCAATAATTGGGAAAATCCATCTTGCACTCAATTTCTGTAAATGGAGTTGGTCATGAAGGACTGTTTCAACAGAGCCCACACTAATCTTCACCGCCTTGGACAATTCAAGCACAGATATGTGGCAATCTTCATGATTAATGACTCCACTTTTCTGATCGTGCTGTCATCAATGGCTGAATGGGGATGACCTGGAATGAGCTCAGATTCTACCGATGTCCGACCACACTTAAACTGACTATGCCAGTGCTTCACAATGCCATAGGATGGGGTTTCATCCTTATATGCAGCAGTCATCTCCTCATGGATTTCTTTAAGAGATTTCCCCTTCAAGAACAGATACCGGATTACAGCTCTGGCTTCAACTTTGTCCATGACGCTACTTCGTCACACGTTCAGCTCTGTAAGAGAAAAATATATTAAGACACAGGGCTGAAATTTTACACCTTTAGTACAGAGATATGTATAATGCTACACACAAAATATCATGACTCTGCAGTATGTGGAAGTAGGTGAGGGCGATTCCTTATTGAACCACCCTCGTAACATTACTATCCTCAATTATTTTGCATTCTATTATATTTCAACTATGTTACACTGTCATATGCTATTAGTTTCAGTAGCCCTAATTATCCTGTGAATATATACTCACGTAGATGTTCTCTGTTTTTCATATTCATCATTTCTTCAGTAAGAGGCTGGTAGTCTTCTGGATAAAAATAACCATTAGGCAAGCCAGCATCATAAGGCTGGTAGGAACCATCTGAAGGAAGATCAGTTGGAGATTTCAGCCATGGCTCTGAAGGGTTGTCTAAAACCCCACAGTGACTGGGATCCCTTTCAGGAGTAAACATCATTCCTAGAAAATTTATCATTTAATAAATTTCTGTTAGAGTTGCACTTTTATTTTTTAAGTTTACAGCTAATATCACAGTGAATTATTGACTATACTCATTTGTGACAATAATAGTAGGATTTCAATTAAAAGTTTTAAACAGAATAACGTTTAAACTTTTTTTAAATGGAATATATTTTTTAAATCCATAAATTCTAAAAATAATTATTAAAATATTTTTTTTCATACATTTAAAACTCCTCTATATGTATATTTGATACCCTTAATTTTCCAGTTATAAAACATCTTTAATCAGTTAGTACAGTAAAACCATGTCAATCATGAGTTTGTTATTTGAAGATTTCATTATTTGTCAAAAACATGAAAAAGCTGAAACCTGATCTTTCAGTGGATGAGGTTTGAATCACACTGAAGGACAGGAGCTCTAATCATTCATGACTGTTTATTAATGAGTTTATTTCACATTGTTTATGCCTGACATAACCAATGTGAAATATACGTTCTGTGCTGAGCAGTAATATCTTATTATACTTAAATGTAAATGTGTATTGAAATTACCAAGGAGGAATGCATAAAAGTAGTTATCACACAAATACAAATCCATATAATAATAATATATAAAATGTAATGTCAATTAAAAAACACATTAATTATAAGTGAGAAATCACAAAGCCTCTACTAAATGTATCATTAAAAAAAAATATATATATATGTTTATGATTATCCAAAACAATCTGGAATCTGATGATTTTTATATTTCTACTCAGCATAAAATACACTGACTGACCATAGTCTGCTATGGTCAGTCAGTGTATTTATCTTCCCCCTTGCCCCTGTTTTAAAATCAAGAACTCATTTTCCAATTTTAAAACAGTGAATGAGAAATGTCAATGTTGCCAAAAGCATATACTGTTAAGTGATTAATGTATCAGGTACAAGGGCCTTATAACCTCAAAGGTATAGTAAACAAACAAACTTAATTTTCATCATTGATTGTGATAGTGTTTCCTTTAATTTAATTTTAGTAAGTTTCTATTTATTTTTTAAAAAGAATAAACAAAACTTATTTATTAGAAAAGAGTCTTCAGGCATTAGGATTAGACATGATAACAAAATATTGCTTCTACTGACTTCAAATAGTGTATTAAAATAAACGATGATACAAGTAGCTGAAGAAGAGACCCACCACCTCGAAAGCTTCTTATCTTATTTTATATACAGTGCATGTATGTTTCAGAATTTTTAGTTGGTTGTTTACTTTATATTTTAATTGTATATAATCCTTTTTTATTTTATTGTACATAGACAGTGATTTTAAATTTTAAATTCTTATATATATTTTTAATTTCTAATTTTGTATCATTGTTTATTTTAATAAACCATTTGAAGTCAGTAGAAGCAATATTTCTTTATCATCACTTATTTATTTGGTTATTCATTCTTCTTTGCAGCATAAATATCATATGCTTAAACTTTTAAACAGAGAAAGCAAAATAACACTAGTACATACCACTAGGAACATGACTTCCTGTTGGAATATGTCCATTCATTCCTCCATTAATACCTGATGTATTAGTAGTATAGATACCTGGTTTTGTAATATCATCTACCGTACCATCTAATCCTTTATTAAGAACACCATCTGGATAATATGGAGGGGTCACAGCTTTGGGCCTTGCACTAAAAATAAGTAAAGGATTAATGAAATAATTTGTAAAACAGAGATAAAATGCTATTATATGGATACTCATTTAGTAAATGCAATATTCAGCATGTAAGCTATATAGTTTTTGAATAGAGAATAATTATTATATAAGACAAAATAAATATATAAAAAAGTTTCCAAACTTGAGCAAGAATTTATTACTGTTGAAAGGAGCTCTGCAGGCTTCTGTTTATTGTTCAGTCAGTGCAGCATACTGTAGCTCCTCTGATAAGGTAAATATATGTCCCTTTATAATTACTTTCATTCTTTGAAATCAATAAATACATGCAAGATCTAAAAAGACTGGAGGGGGATCAAACTCTTACTGCAAACAACACATGCCGATTATGCAATTGTATGGTAATTACTGTATGAAATTGCAAAAATCTTGGCAACTTCATCAGTTGTTTATTTAGGACTATGGTCAATGACCCTTGTTTTAATGTACACATTAAAACACATCCTCAAAGTAGAAACAAATTCAGTATCAGTTTCCTGAATTTTGTGACCATTACAAAAGTAGGGCATGTTCCTTGGTATTGAATCTACAAGAAGCTCACAAATTCTATTCATTTCTACATTACAGTTTGCATCACCCACTGAGTGTAAAGTAATCTTTGCATACACAAGTCCTTAATGCTAAAAAATATTTCTCTTCTGGTGTAGACTTGGAGCAAAAACTTCAGTATTTGTGTTTGTGATTCCAAACCAGAAGTTACTCCTTCCCCATAATAAATGAGATTATACTGCATGCTACTAATTCATTTGCTTTGCACAAGAATAAGCTGTTAGAGAATTATAAGAAAATAGTGTCTTTACAGTACCACAGTTCATTTGCTCTCAAAGTCAGGGATATTTTGAAATATATGGACATAAAACTTATTCAACAATTCTTATTCAACACTTGGTTCCATGTTTTATAATTTCAGAAGCCTTCCTACAAAATATATGGCTTAAACAATATAGCATTTCTTATTACTTGCCAATGAAGTTGCCCAGCCAAAAACATTGGCTCAACTTCTGTTAAGTACAGTGGTATTGACATTTTAAATACATGCACTTATTTTGATGTATACAGCCTCCATAGCAGAATGAGCTCATGACACATTTACATGATTTGACATACAGGTTCAAATTATATAATGCCCAAATTCTAATCATCAGGCTAAATGATAATTACAAATCACAAATTATGGAAGCACTCACTCTAACTAAATATAAGTCAGACTATACACACATGCTAAAAACCACATCCTCCAGTCCAAATGTCTGGTGTCTCAATAAAGTCAAGTTTTCAATCAGAAGACAGACAGTACTTTAGTTCCTGTAATCACTCCAGGCATTTAAATTTCTACCTTTTACATGCATCAACAAAAAGAAATTATAAAAAGATTAATGCTCCTTTCCACTGTGTTTTTAATTTACTTCTGTTTCTTTTGCTTCTATTCATTTTCGATTTCTATTTTTCTATTTCTGTGCTTAGCAATGAACAATCTTAAATTGCCACACTTTATTGAAGTGCACTTCAGGAGAGGTAGCAGTTCTTAATGGTCTCTGATTTTTTTTTTTTTTTTTAGTTTTTTTTCTTTTAGGGATGAGTTATCTTTAAAAATAAGTTATAAAATATTTCTTAACAGTATTTAGATAACAAGAAGCCTTCAGGCTATAACTTTTGATAATACTACCTTTCTTTTAAAGGTCATTTTTATTCATCCATTTATGAATAATTTTCAGAGTACACAGTGCTTTTCTGTTGGTCATGTAATCTTCAAAGCTCATTAGAATAGACATATAAACGTGTGTGCACATTACTAATTAAAAAAAAAATTTTTAATGACATGCACACGACGTTAGAATTTTTGTAATTCTTCTGATTTAAAAAAAAATTACAAGGAAACTGAAAACCATTAACAGTTAATTCTGCTTAAACGGCAAAGAAACAAAAACAAAATGATCTATGTACAGTGGATTCTCACTTAACTAAATTAATTAAAAAGCAATATACAAGTATGTGTGTGTTAATTCAGAGTAATATTTTTCAGTTTGAATTAAAACAAATAAAGAAATGAAGAATACAAAAGTCATATTGGACAATAACTTAACAATTAAAGATATACTATAGATACAAGTCAAGATCTCACATAATTAAATATTAAAATTCATGAATCCTATAAGAATTGCACTTGTATTGACATTGGACAGAAAACACAATCATTTTTTGAGTGATAACTTCTTTCACTGTATAGTATGGACAAATTCAAGTGTCCAATATTAAAAAGCATCTTTTGTCTTCTCAATCTTCACCCCACACACACGGTACTGGATTACTTGCAGTTCCAATATATTTCATGTTATACATGAACAACATAGTGGTTTTGCCACTTGTTACTTCGATGGACAGGTCTTCAAATCTCATCTGCCTGGAGGAATTCTTAAAGCCTCTTCAGTCAGGGCTGTGGCTAGCCAATCTTAGGCAAAGGAGTTTTTTTTTTTTGATTTGGTAGTTGTTGGCGCATCGGCTTCTGTGGCCATATTGCACCTCCCAAGGTTTTTGCAGTACTTTGATCCAAGCCCGAGGCGGGAATCGAACCCGCGACCTTTGGGTTGCCGGGCAGGTACTTTACCCACTCGGCTAGGCAAAGGAGTGGATTTTCCTCCATGCAAATCAGCTTGTGAATCACATTTGTACAAATACACTAGTGCAACATGATCTAAGGTGCTGATGCCCTACAAAACCAACAACCTTCCATGTTCAAATCACCATTAAAAAACACACATACAGCTGTTCTAAAACATTTTCTACTTAAAATCAAGCTACTATAAAATTATAACTCAAGTGCAAATCATTAAATGCTAAAACAATAAGCCATAAAAATGGCCACTGTTCCAATTTCAGCACATTTCCACTCCACATGCTGAAAGACAATGATTTAGTCTCTGACAATAAAATCAATTTTATAATGATATTTTAATCAGATTATGAAAATGAGTGCAAGTTATGTAAAGAAAACATAACAAAAACTTCCTTACTTTGTCGTTTCCATTTCATAATCCTTCTTCTGAGCTAAAATTGCAAAAAAAAAAATAAATAAATAAATAAATAAAAACAAAATATATAAATATATATATATATAAGGAAAAAACAATTCCAATTTTACAGTAACTTTAATGTACTTGTTCAAAGGCATCATTTACACAGGAACTAGCCAGATTAGTGAAATTCACATAGATATCTATCCTGCATTCTTGGCCATAAACTCTTTTTAACTTGTGATTTAGAAGTAATACCTTATAATATAAGGTAAAATATCTAAATATCTTTTATTACCTTATACTTTAATTCTAAATATCTTTTAATACCTTATAAATTCTAAATATCTTTTAATACCTTATACTAGCTATGAACTATTTATTAATTAATAAATAGTTTATAGCTGAGAATGCAGAGCAGTGTTTCATTAATATTACTAATCTATTGAAGTCACTTGATCTGAATCTATCAATTCTCATAATTAAAAAAAAAACAATAAACTTTAAAAAAACAAACAACAGATGCACACTATTCTCCAACATGTATTGGGATACTTTTTACAAGTTTTTGGTATGGGGAGAGTGGAATCTTTCTCCACTCATCCACAGATCAAGTAGAGAACAAGCCACAAGACTGGCCTGTTCTGTAGTTAATCTAGAACATCTTGGTGGGCTCTAATTATTGTTCCAAAACATCACAAAGGTGTTAAATTGGATTCAGACCTGCATTGTCAGCTGGAAATGGCAGATTATTCTTCTAAAACCATTGTCATGTTGACTATGCTTTGTGACATTTTGAGAGGGGCGGTATTCGTGTCAGCCTTGTCATGATGACATAAGAGACATTCAGTTTCTTCAATGAAACCAGTCAATGAAGTCCAAATTATGTAAAATGTGTCCATACCATCACACTACCACCATTGAACTTCACTGTAAGTACAATACAAGCTGGGTGAAATCATTCTCTTTGAGCACATGCCTCACCTGGGTATGTCCATCTGATGACGGGACTGTCTAATATAATTTATGACTGCACATCACATCCTGCCACTGCATACTCCATGTGCGAAGCACCCATGTTCTCTAAGGTGTTGACGTACCCTGATGAATGTGCGCCTGTTGGGTTGCCTTCGGCGGGGAAATGCTTCTTGGTACAACAGGCAGTCTTGAGTGCACTGCCTTTGGCTTTACCATACATGAAATGTATGTCCGCATACTCTTTGTTGCTGTAACCTCTTTCCACGTTGACTATCCTTTGACAAGTATTAGTATGCCTGCTACATCTTAGAGCATTGAGAGAGGGCAAACGGAGAGAATGAGCATAACCTAACCTAAACAAACAAGTCAGTGGTGGATCCCAACTCTGTACAGTTCACCTTGTCGGTGGTGGATCCCAACTAGAAATGTGCAATATCTTGAAAACAATTCACTTGGAAGGACCCATGTTTACTAGGCTTTTTCTGCATATTGTAGTCTGTACAGTTCACCTTTAAATTATTGACCATCACTTTTGAAACACCCTGCATATACCCCGAACTATACCATTGGCCAACTGCACTCACTGGACAGCAATGGGAAGTAGCAAGCAGTAATGAAGCAGTAATGAATTTTGTACAGTAAATGCTTATCAGTTTTAGTTATGAAAGTATTAAGCAACTATTCAAATATATAACTGTATAAACACCTATCTGTCTGTTTGCTGTGATTTATGCATGATTGATCAGTCACCAATCAAGAGAAAACTCTGTAGTTTTTCATTTAGAATGTCACACAAATGATAGCCTCTGTCCTTTTTTTAAAAAAAAAAAAAAAAAAAAAAAAAAAAAAAGCCTTAAATAAAATACATAAACAAAATGGTAATGCCTCTTACTCTTTATGAGACATACTACAGTATAAAGAGAATTTATTTAACCTTCCAACTGCTGACACAGTCAAATGTCAGCTGAAAGTTTATTGGGACTATTCAGGGTCACACAGATGATACCCTTGTTCACAGATCCAAAGAAAAACAATTTCTTTTCTTGGACTTTCTCTTTTCAGTATGACCCTACTAGTAATCTAGTAGGGTCATACTGAAAAGTATGATCCTAGCTGTATCACACCTTTCAGTCAGCCAAATGGCAGACTGAAAGGTGTGATATAGCACTATAATTGGCACACCAAACATACCAAGAAAGCAAGCATTGGCCAAAAAAAAAAAAAAAAAGTCAACACCTCCCATTTCACCTGTCTATCCCCTCTAACAATTCACCTAATTTTTCCTTGATACAACACCAGATGGAAGTTGGGCACATCAGCTTCATAGGTATAGTACATACTACTTTCAGTAGTTAAAGTATTCACATTACCAACAGATTGGCAGGCAAGAAATAAAAGCCAAACATCAATAATTAATAAACCTTTTCTCTTGCTAATCATAATTATTAAAGATCAGTAAGAGATGAGTGCAGAGATATATCATGAATGTCACACAGGTTGATGGATGGTGAACTGGCCACTTGCACAGCATTCATGGCAATTGCACGTATTTATCGTGTTTATATATATAGTGAAGGTGTAGCTGTATTTGTATGCAATTTCCCAAGGTTTATAATTAAAAAAAAAAAAAAAAAGTGAGCCACAGTCTAATTCAGCTAAACAACAACTTACATGTTATTGGGGAAATCTTGCTAAGCATAGCCCCATTTTAATGAATGCAAATCTCCACCTGATCAGCCAAAGAACAAAAGCAGCAGCACCATCATCAAAGACCAACTACTACCATCTTAAGGTCTTAAAAAAGCTATTTAACATCATCTTTAAATGCTGGTAACCGGCACCTTTGAATTAGCTTTCATTTATTCCAAGGTATGATCTTAATGCTTACACTATTTCTTATGCATGTGTGTCTCTATACCTCAAGGGCTTCAGGGTGGAGGCTGTTTGCCAGGACATGATCCACCTGCTTTAACTATATCTTATGCTTGGGTGAATCAATGTGCTCCTAGCATTAAGAGTGTTGATTATGAGAACTGCAAATGATCAATCTTAATATTTAGATTAATCACAATATAGAAATTATTTACTTCCATAAACAAGTTTTCAGAGCTGGCCAGTTTATTGGGTGCTAAATAAATGGTTCTATATCTGTACTAAGATGTCATAAAAAGACAGTATGATATACTGTCTGCTATAGTTTTGCCACACTGACATAACTACTTTATAGAATGAGTGCCTAATTATTCCAAAAGCTCTCCAAGTTAAAGCAAACTGATTGTATATGTTGCAACTCCATTACATTCTTTTACCCACTTAATTTTATAATCATTATAATTATTCATGACTTATAGATTAGTCACAGAACTTAATTGTTACCTCATACTTAGATTATTTAAAAATAATAAAATTAAATTTATATATACCTTGAATATCATCTAAAATAACACTTATAATATACTAAGGATTTCATATTCCATCTAAATTTCTCAGATAACTTACCTAACTTTTTATTTCTTTTACGCCAACAGCAGCAAATAATGAGAACCAGAATTGCTAAAAATATTGCACCACCAACAGCTACAATCACAATGAGATGTTCAGTTGATAACTGAGCTCGAGCCTCTTTAGGAGGGGGTACATCTACAGAAAAATAGATTTATAACCATCTAACAGGACAAATATTTTCATAGATGCGACCAACTAATAAAACTAAAAATAAGAAATATCAGATTTTATAAATTAAATACAAGGAAATAAAAGTAAAAAAGAAAGAAAACTCAGAAGTTGTTCTGAACTAGAACAGAGGAGACAACTTGTCACTTTGCTGCTCTAGTTTTTGCACAACAAAGAACTTGTGTTTTTTTATTGATCTTATGTATTTTTAAGTAAACATAAGGATCAATAATAAAATAGAAGATCAAAAAAAAACTATTCTAACACTATACACTACAATAAATAGTTTTAATAAACAAGCATCACACTAAAAACTCTTCAACAAGTCTGTGTTCACATGCATAATGAGTTACAAAAAGGATTACAAATTAGCCCTTTCTCTAACTGCTGATGTCATATCATATGAGGCATTTCCATTTCAGTGTTTATTCAGCATTCATATTAGACCCTGGATTGAAGAAACAACATGATAGGTTGCTGACAAACTGAAAAAAATATTTTGCATCTACATTCGGGTGTGAAGAAGTTTTTAGGGGTGAGGATAAAGTATACCAAGTTATAACTGGGAGCTAAATGATTTTGTGATAAGTGAAAGGAAAGTGGAAGGCTACATGAGCAATTGTTTACTTGTAAGCTTGACTTCTTCTCCAGAGAAAATAATGGAGGTTAGTTGTTAAAGAAGTACTGCAGGATCATCTTAACAGGAATGGAATTATATGGAATCACAGCATGTTTTTATCTTAATATTAATGACACAAAGGTTGGCAGAGTGGTTAATGACAGGAATCACAGTATGCTACTGTGATAAGTCATAGAAAATTAGACAGTTGGGCTGAGAAATGGCAACTGTAGTTTAACATTGATAAATGCAAGGTACTGCTTGTGAGTAGTAGTAATCCCAGAATAGCATATCAATTAGGTGGTGCCACATGCAAGGTAGTGGTGGAAGGCAAATATGATGTAGGGGTAATTGTACAGTCTGACATGAAGCTTGTTGAGCAGTGCAGACAGACAGGCTGCTAGGATAGCTCATGAAGTTCTGTTAGTGAGACAGGAATTTTGACAGCAGGGACACAGAGGTGATTATCCCATTGTACAAAGCAATGGTCAGACCACATTTTGAGCACTCCATGTGACTGGAAGCTTTATTTAAGGAAGAATGTGGATCTGTTGGAATAGGTACAGAGAAGCAAAAAGTTTAGTTGGGGGGCACAATCTGGAAACTAGGTACCAGTAAGGAGACCTGATTGAAGCATTTTAGTGCTTTAAATGGATTGAGTAAACTAAATACTGATGACATCTTTACTCTTCATTGAACAATGCACACAGTGGGACATAAATTTAAATTTCAAAAGAATGATTACCGGATAGATGTGCAAAAATTTATTTTCAGCTAGAAAGTTTGTTCTAACAATCAGAAATAAGTGATTGTTGAAATCAACTTTCATCTGATGTTGTGGAAATGGGTAATTTGAAAAATTTAAGGAAGGATTAGGCAAATTATTAGAGAGGATGGACAGATGGACAGAAGTAGCTAATGGTTATTTTTAATGGTTGTTCTGTATGCTTGCTTCCTTTCATTATTTGCCACAACTAATACCTTGAGAAGGAGTGAAAGCATCATGATGTGGTATGATGTGTTTCTTATATAAAAAAATAAGTCCACTTCAACCCTGAACCACCCTTGTTGAGTTAACAAAATTTCATTAGCCACTGTAATGCTTAACAGGAAAGCTATTTATTTCCAACAGACATTTGAGATACAAACCTTCTCCGGGGTTAGCTAGCTTTCCATCTCCACACCAAGAATCATTGCTCCTCAGACACAGTCTTACTCTAATATCAGCAAATCCTTCTGGTGGTGCTTTCACATCAGCTATAAGTGTTTCACGTCCATTTACAGGAATGGAAATCACTGTTTGCTCTTCCCATTTTTCTTTATTCTTTCGCTTGGCATCAATCTAACATTGCAAGAGAAGAGAGAGAAAATTATAAACAAGTAAACTTCAACAGTAAATGCTTTTAATTTGCTATACATAAAGCCAAAAACTAGGTGTGATATTAAGTTCAAGTAAAATTACACTTGGCATTCAATCAGTAAAAACAATTCCATTACCTAATCTTATGTTAGCAAACGCATTCTCAGAATATTTAAATTCAAATAATCTGAAGTATTCCTTGAGTGGCACAGTGCATAGGTAAACTGTGTTGTTTGAAGATAACAATGCGCTCAAACCTCATTGGTATAATTATGTTTGACTCCATTATGTACATATTTTTGAACTGGAATATGCACATAATAGAGTCAAATGTTTCATAGTATTTTCTTACCACATTTACTTCAGTGACAGCTTTCTTTGCAATATCACTCAAAAAAAGTCACTATGTCACAAGAACTTGTTCTTGTCACCTAAATGACATATTTTGATGGTGATATTGCAAAGATAGCAAAAAACATTTGACTCCATTATGTACATATTTACAATTCAGAAATAAACATAATTACGCCAAAGTAGGTTTGAGTGCTTTATCTTCCAAAAATCCAAAAAAGTTATTTAAAGATTCTTAACTTAATATTTCAGCTTCTGTAAACTAATGTCATCCATTAATATATGTATATAATTAAAATAAATTTTATATCAACAGTCTAAACAATAGCATTCTCTGTTTATATTTTAAATAAATTTTACTGAATGAATAATTCAAAGGAAAAAATATGATAAAAAATGCACCCTTGTTAGTTGTTTTGTTTGGCTCATTGAAGATGCATGCACTTTCATCAGTCATTTTATAATTATGGGGATTTAAAAAAAAAAAAACCTCTTTAAAATATCACTTTACCTTAGCAACAAGTTGGAGACTATTACTTTCAACTTTAAAAGTTACTTTCTGAGACTCGGGGTCATAATTTGCATCCATAGGACGAGGCATATCTAAATAAAAAAAATAATAATAAAAAAAACAGAAATGTTAACAGGTACTAAGTTTTCAATAAAAAAAAAAAAAAAAAAAACAACTATGAAATTAAACTATTTCTTTGACTCAGAGAATCTGGGATAAAAAAAAAAATTCTGTTATTAAGAAACTTTAAGAAATATGAATAAGAACTAAATTTACGGTGTCAAAAACTACAGTTTTAAAGATGAGGGGAAAAAATATACGATCTTTTAAACTCACCTTTTAGATTCACTGTAAAATAAAAGAGGGGAAAAATTATTAGTCAAAGTGTAACAAATGTAACACATATGCATATCACTTTTATTTTTACAACTTTATACTTGTTTAGTAAAAAGGAATGCAAAAAAAAAAAAAAATTAAAAAATGGCAGTCTGTATAGAAATTTATAGATATACAAAACATATAAGAATATATCAAAATGTGTTAATTTCTAAAATTCTATAATATGTGTAAATTAAACTCTAAAAAAAAAAAAAACTGAGAAAAATTCTATTAATGTCAGTAAACCCCCATGGTATTGCTTCTCAGTAGGATCATTCCATAAATTATTAATGCCTCTTATTTTTGGATAATATGATCACTTAAACAGAATCAGAAGTTATATCATGTACATCACATGATTTTCACAAAAAAATTGAATTCTGTTCACTCAATGCAACTTGAAAATGTACCTCATTCAAAGTTATTTTGCAATTACCATTTTTATTCCTATTCTCAAAATCCCTATTTCATGTTTATGTTCATCCAGATTACTACAGCAGAAAATAGTACAGATTTTTAGTATATTCCATTTGGCATTTTATTCGTTGTTTTTATTGCATAAATAAATATGGAATTTGAAAAGCTGTGCCAGAGTATGAAAGGGTAGTAGTAGTAGTACTGTGTTAAAACTGTGTTAGTACTGTGTTAAATAACTCCTATGAAGAAAATAATGCATTCAAATGCATGATTAAAGCAAATTATAGACTGTGTGCAAATGCAAATCAAAGCACATTGATTGCATTTGCACACAGTCCGCCTCTAGTGGACTGTGTCCGCCTCTAGTGGACTGTGTGCAAATGCAATCAATGTGCTTTGAGCTTTGAGCAAATGCAATCAATGTGCCTTAATTTTCAGAATTTTGTGGAGCAACTCATTTAATATCCATCTAAAAATAAATAATGAGTTGAAAAGTAGAAGTCTGGAATTCATAGTTAAAAGCATATACAGTAAACCCTGCTAATTGGGGTTAATTTGGTGGAGTAATAAGTAATCAAAATAAGTAATAATCTGGATTAGAGAAGCAAAAGATAGCCCCAAAAGACAAAAAAACTTAGAACACAAATAAATGGAAAATTTAATAAACCCATAGGTAGTGCTGATGAAAATAAATAATAAAATATCACTGTAGAGCCTTCATTTAAAAACTATAAAAAGACAATACATTTATCCATCGATAGATGGATAAATGTATTGTCTTTTTATACATTTATTAGGTGGCATTGGCGTGTGACACCAACACCACTTGATCACTGCTGTGAATACCACTTAAATACAACTTCTTCCTTTGGCTTTTTTAATGTCTGTCTATTTGATACACTGCTTTGATCACTCCCCACATTGAATTTTAAAGCAAATGCCTTTATAACTTATTTTTGTTATAGTCTGCTACAGTCTGTTGGCCAATACCAAATTTTTCAGCAAATTTTTTTTTCCAAGAACACCATTTTCAAGTTGTTCTATCACTTCGAGCTTGTAGTAGTAGTAGTGGCACGTGATGCAAAAAAGCAAGTGTATGAGCTTATGCAGCATCAGCCAAAAAAAAAAAAAATATCACACCATTCCCTCCAAATGCCTGTCCAGTTCCTCCTTAAATTTATTCAGCCTATCAACTTCCACAACGACAGATGGAAGTTTGTTCCAGCAATTAACCACCCACTGGCTAAAGGGAAATTTCCGCACATCTATTCTACATCTGTCTTTTCTTAATTTGAATTTATGCCCCTTTAGGTTCGTAATCTGAACAAGTGGGAGGATCCCATCAGAATTCAGCGTGCTCAACCCATTCAAGGCCTTATATACCTCAATCAGATCACCGCGCAAGTGCCTAGTCTCCAGCCACTGCAATTTGCAGAACTTAAGCCTCTCTTGGTAAGAGGAACCCTTCATTCCCCTCACCAATCTTGTTGCCCTTCTCTGTACACGCTCAAGTAAATCTACATCCTTCCTAAAATGAGGCCTCCAAACCTGTACGCAGTACTCAAGGCGTGGCCTGACCATTGCCTTATACAGAGGGACAATCACCTCCTTCTCCCTGCTAGCAAAATTCCTATATATCATTGACAAAACCCCATGACCTGCCCTGGCAGCCTGTCTGCATTGCTCAGAAAACTTCATATCTGACTTCATATATGCACAATTACTCCCAGGTCTTTTTAATTTTCTACCACCTGAAGTGTAGTACCACACAGTTGGTACGTTTCTCTGGGGTTACTTCTACCCATATGCAGTACTTTGCATTTGTCAAGGTTAAACTTCAGTTGCCACTTCTTAGCCCATCTACCCAAATTATCTAGATCCTGTTGCAGTAGCACACTGCCATTACTGTCATTAACAACTCTGCCAACCTTTGTATCATCTGCAAACTTCAACATTAAGTCTGATATACCTTCATCCATATCATTGATAAATATACAAAACAACAGTGGACCTAACACCGAACCCTGTGCGACTCCACTAATAACATTAGTCCATGAAGAGCAGCACCCATTGATTACCACCCTCTGTCTTCTCTCACTTAACCATCCTTTTATCCATTGTAGCAACTTACCCTTAATACCATTCTGCTCCAATTTGTACAATAGTCTTCCATGCGCAACAGTGTCAAAAGCTTTCCTGAAATCCAAGTATATGATATCAAAATTATTTTTTGCATCCAGTTCCTTTGTAACCACATCATAATATCCTATCAAATTTGTCAGACAAGACTTTTCCTTAACAAACCCATGCTGTGTCTGAATTATTTCTGCAGTTAATGATAGTTAAAGTAATGTGTTTTCTTTGGAACTTTTCAATTCTTTAGAACCCATAGTTTTATAAAATATATTAACTTATATACATATATGTATAAAGAAGCGAGAAAATGAGGTGATATAAGCAATAACATCCATCTGATTCAAAGTCAACAATGATACTGAACAACATGCAAAACAATGTAATTCATGTTCCGTTTTGTCTCTGTGCAGTCAGAGTGACTCATCTGCCTTCCTAAACTCTGTGTGTCTTTCAAAGTACTACTATGAACAGAATTTTTCATATTTCGATCTAGATTAACTGTAACTGGATTATCGAGGGTTTACTGTACTTACTTTTGGGCTGTGCTGTAAATCATAACATATCTCAAAATTTTATCTAAAGTACTGATAAAAGTTCCATGTACACATTAAAGAAAAACAAAAGCAAGCATTGTTGAAAATATCACAGACTTCAATCACTATGCCAATATTGAGCAGTTGTTAATTTCATGTGCCTTTACTTTTACTGGATTTGTTTTTTGATCACTTAAGAATGACTGCATATACACTGTGCTGCCACTTTATTAGGTAAACCCCTGCTGTGCACCCAATTGTTTGTCCCACAATGTTGCAAGTCACATGACCACAGTTATGGATATAAGTGCAGCAGAACAACCTTTCTAGTATCAGTTAAGCATACAAACCATAGCATGAATGGGGGAAAGGAGTGATCTAACGGACTTCGAACGTGGCATGGTAGTACGTGCAAGATGCGCTGGACAAAACATCTCTGAAACAGCAGTTCTCCTGAACTTTTCACGCACCACAGTTTCAAGGGTGTATAGAGAATGGAGCAACAAACAGAAAACATCCTCTCAGCGGCATTCCTGTGAAAGAAAATCGTTTGTTGATGAGAGAAGTCAGAGGAGGATGGCTAGAATTGTGCAAGCAAACAGACGGGCCACAATGTCGCACATCACGTCAGAATACAACCTTGATGCGCATTACAAAATATAGCAACGAACCACTAGTTGCACTTTGTTGCAAATGGGCTACAACAGCCGATGGCCACCACGTATCTTTGTTATCAATGAAGAACAAGAGAGGATGCCTCCTGTGGGCACAGCAACATCAGCACTGGACTATCGAGGATTGAAAAACAGTTGCTTGCATCTGACGAGTCAAAGTTCCTGGTGCATCATGTTGATGGAAGGCTCAGAATTCGGCAAAAACAACATGAATCCATGGACCCGTCATGTCTGACGACTACTGTGCAAGGTGGTGGGGGCAGTGTTATGGTGTGGGGAATGTTTTCTTGGCACATGTTGGGTCCATTGATATCCATAGATTCACGTCTGAATGCCAAATAGTACCTAAACATCGTTGCTGACCAAGTGCATCCGTTCATGTTGACAGTTTATCCTCAGTCAGATGGTTACTTCCAGCAGGATAATGTGCCAGTGCATAAAGCCCGAATCACAATGGAATGGTTCCAGGAACATGACAATGACTTTTCTTTGCTGCAGTGGCCTGCTCAGTCCATAGATCTCAATGTTATTGAACACCTTTGGGATGAGCTGGAAAGGGCTGTTCGCTGCAGGCCTACACCTCCATCGAATCTCAAGGAACTGTGTGACACACTCATGTCTGCATGGTACTCCATTCGTGCACAATGTTTTCAGCATCTTGTTCAATCCATGCCTAGACGAATTCAGGCTGTTTTGAAGGCTAAAGGAGGCTCAACACACCACTAGGTAGGTGTACCTAATAAAGTGGCAGTACAGTGTATATGTCACAGCAAACCTTGGTGCTGTTTTGTGCATGTCATTGTATCAGTGGCAACGAATGTGTTAAAGAATGCTGAGACAGAGGCATCACACCAAAAGGTATCTGGCTAAAAGACCCCATAAGAACAGTAAAATCAATTTGATTTTGATTTTGATTTGATAGTTGTTGGTGCATCGGCTTCTGTGGCCATATTGCACCTCCCAAGGTTTTTGCAGTACTTTGATCCAAGCCCGAGGCGGGAATCGAACCCGCGACCTTTGGGTTGCCGGGCAGGTACTTTACCCACTCGGCTAGCCCGGTCGGCCAGTAAAATCAAAGGGGGGTTCTTAAAGAAACAGAATGAAATTGAATCAGAACTTTGCTCCACACAAAAAGGAAAGACTTGGCATGTCACCAAAAGAGGAGGTGATCACAAAGTTCTAGTAAAAGCTGCTGTAATAATAAAGTATTTACTGTGGTGTAGAGTGTAAGGAATTTGAATTAATCTTGATGAGTTCATATAAATGTTCTGAAATGTTTAATATTTACTTAAACTGCCATTACCATTATTTTAAATGGTTTATACTAGTAATACTATTAAGAACTAACTAGAAGTAATGCTAACAACTATAAGAAATAAAATGTAAAAGTTTATGATTTACATTTTATACTCATAATACCATAAAATATTATTTTCCAAATTTCGTCTGATAGACCTTAAAAAAATTTTCCAAATAATAACATTGTCCTTGATTCTGTTGGTTTGCACAGTGCCAATAAACTATGTAGTTTCAAAAATTTCAAGCCAATTCAACAACAATAACAAACTTCTTTCCAAAAGCTAATGCTAACTAAAATGCAACTTCTGATAACTCTTATCTTTCCTCTATCCTATCTACATATTCCTTTAGTTTTTTTTTTTCCCCAAATTCTATTTCTGTATTACTTAATGCAAATCTGAATTTACTTATTATTATTTTTTTAACCCAGCCAAATTCGAACAGTCATCAATAACTGCTAAAATCTGAAAAATCCTGTTTTTATTGATGTTTTTTTTCACCTCAGATACAAGTTTTATTTCTGTATTTTAATTATATATAAGCAATCATTATATATGACTGCTTATATATAATTTATGCAATGTCTAAAACAGCTATGAAGTGTGCAATTTCTTTGTATAAGCTTTCATTTTAATTCTGGGAATGTTTCACTATCTATAAATAATTTAAATTCCTAAACAGTGTAGAAATCCATTATTGTAAGAGTTTCTAAGAATATTAAATGTCCATATTAAAAAAAGCAAATACTATTAATGTTTCACAAACACTGCTTTGAAGGGGAAAAAAATTAATGTTGGTTCCAATTAGCATGAAAAATGCTTCATTAATATATAGCATATTTCGCTGCTGAATTTTTGTTAATAGCTTAATTGCAGCTGCTGAGGAAAGAAAGCAAGCATTCTTTAGAGAATATTTAGTTTGAGTAATTTTATTTGCAAATTTATACTGGTTAATTTTTCTTTTTTGCTACAATTTTCTTCCCATGCACTTTTCTAATCTTGTTACCACAGAAACAGTTTCTATGAATATGAGCATGAAATTGGACATTATGTTGAATCACTAATATTAAATCCAGCAGGGATTTTTTTTTTTACACAGAAAAGTTTTTTTTATGCAATGTTTGCCTTAGACTCAGTACTTATTTGAATATTAGAGCTTGTAAAAGCCTCATGTTGGGAGTAATGAAATTAATCACACTAGAAAAATTAATTAAATAAAGTTTTATGGTGCACAACATATTTTGCCAGAAGTAGTTAACCTAACCACTTCTCTAAAAGGAAAATGCTTCTTGATATAAAAAGCTAACATTTTTAATTAATATGCAGTACTTATTTAAAAAGATGCATTTCCTGAAATATATCAAATAAATCAAAAGATAACATTTGATTTCTTTAATGTTATAGATATATATACCAGTAAATGAAAATGAATTAAAATTCAGCTCATATTACATGGAAAGCAATTAACTTTACTGTTTGTTTTTCAAGAAAGGTATTGCCTGTGAACTGACTTGTTGGAGTCAGTTTACAGGCATTAAGAAGAAATATCAAAAAGAAATTAAGATAATCTCGAGGAAAAAGTAAAAATCTGAATAACTCATTCTTTTATGGCCATGTCTGTCAAACTAGTTGTGTAGGAATTAATGTATAAATAAGATGGATACATTTTTGCTTTTAGAGACATTTGAAATCAACATAAAACTTGGGTATATTCATTAAAAGCAAGTATTATCGTATTGCAAAAAATCCTTCCCCACAAACAGTTTTTTTCATATGTTGCACAATAAGTGAAACCATGCCTTCTCTTTTTGAGGCATGGTTTATGGCAATCTATGAAAATCCAAAGACAATGGAAAGCGATTTTCATGCCAGACTGTACCCATATCCTTATCCTGTCTCCAAGATGAACAGCCTCTAGGTGATAGAATTATGTAGGTCAGGGAAGTCAGCAAGATAGATTCATCATAACTTAGGTACAAAGATTGTCTCTGAGGGCTGGGATGAAGCAAGTATAGCTCCTCATTAGGAATAGGCAAAACTGTCCAGCGATGGAACATTGAATGTGGACTGCTTGAGCTGCATAGCATGTTGATGGCCCACCTGGGATGGCTGTTTCAGCCAGCAACTAACAGCCAAGTCAGAAATGGCAAAGACCAGGGGAATCAGTTGTCTAATTAAAACAAAGCATTTCAACAGTCATCAACAGTGTTGATGCAATGTGGTTTCTGTCCAATGCTCTAAATGGCAAATGAGAAAAAAAAAAATCAATGAAGCACAGTAAATGATGGCAATAATGATAACTCTCTTAATTGGGCAGATGAACACTCACTAGCTTCTTCAACTTCATGGTGTGGGTTGAATGAGCAAGTCCTGACTAACAGGTGCATAATTTGATGCCAAATGGGTTTACTTGCACTTGGTTTCCATGAATTACAGTACACATCTATGAAGAGAAGGGCTGCTCCTAGGTGACCTGCCCAGCACAATGCTGGGAATGCTAGAGGCGTTTTTGGTACTGCCAGGTTCAAGGTCTGTGAGATCCATCATAGAGCATTTACTACCAAGTTGCTGTTTAAGAATACAGATTTAAAGTATTAAGTCATCACTAATAACTTTTAGTGATTTCTGCTTATTTTGACATTTGAAGAGGTAACTGTACAATTGCTGAGTGATGCTGGTGAGCAGTTTACTCTTAGAGATATTTGTTGTGGGTGCATGGCACGCTCCATTGATGAAAAAGCAATGCACTGATGATTCTAGAAAGCAAGTGAGGAAAATCAATATATTAACCAATTATTAACAGGAGTGTTTCCCCATCAAACTGTTGAAGCTATTAAGGCACAATGAAAGATGATTTAATATCAAGAAATTAAGAAAATCCTAAGAGAAGAGGTTCATGGTGTCCCATCTGATGAAGAGGTTCACGTGCCCCTCACATGGGTCATTGTTTGGAGGTTAATGATGCCTCTGGAGCCCTGCTTCCTGATGACATTCCTGACATCTCTAAGGATTCATCTACTATAATGCTGAAGGTAGCTCATAATACCATTTCAGTACTGGCTGAAGATTCCTAATGTCTCTATGTTAAAATCCATTTTAAAGCTGGAACTTAAAGAATTATCTACTTAAACATGAATGTGATGGACGGAATCATATAAAATGCTTGTCATTGTATGCTACTGCAATTCCCACTCCTAACTAAATTCAATTGAGGCTGAGAATGCAGCCAAATGAAAGTCTAAAGCTATTTAACTTATTTAGTCTTCCAGACATCTAAGCACAGTAAACTGCTCACCAGTATCACTCAGCAATTGCACAGATACTTCATCAAATGTTAAAATAAGCAAAAATCACTATAAGTTATGAGTAATTACTTAATACTTTAAATCTGTATTCTTAAACAGCAACTTAAACTATGAAAAGAAAAGTTGTGGACTGCAGTAGAAGCAGCACTGCTACAGAGAAGAACCCTGTTCATCAATTTCCTTTACTTTTTTTTTTTTTTGTTGCTAGCTTCATGTAATGAGATTGTGAGGTTTCAATTCATTAATCAACAAATGATGTTGCAGTTATTTCTGTGACACTGTATGCATCATTTGAAATTGTGATTATGTATTATGTTAGCCATAAACATAATAGTGACAAGAATGCTGTCATTTTCCCACTGGCTATGATTTTAACAGATTACTGAAGTCAAATTTTTTATATTTATTCATTATTTTTTTGAGAGATAGGGAGATCTTTGTTTGCTACTGTAGTGATTCCTAGTTTGATGCAAGCTTCTACAGTTGTTGATAAGGAAAAAAACAAAGAAAGCAATTGCATAGATACATAATGACATGGGGAAAGCAAATATATCAACACTTTGATGATTTTTCTTCAACATTGTTTCAAACATTGGAAAATTTTAATTATATATATTGCTTTAGAATTTCAGGTGTATTTTTAGGATTACTTCATTAGCATTAGCAGAGGCGTATGATGCAAGAAAGCAAGCTTATGCAGCATCAGCCAAAAAAAAACAAAAAACACTCCCATTTCACCCCACCATTCATTTCAAATACCTGTCCAGCTCAGCCTTAAATTTATTTAGGCTATCAACTTCCACAACAAAGGATGGAAGTCTGTTCCACCAACCAACTACTCGCTGGCTAAAGGCAAATTTCCGCACGTCTATCCTACATCTGTCTTTCCTCAATTTGAATTTATGCCCTCTCAGGTGATTATTCTGAGCAAGAGGAAGAATCCCATCGTCGTTGAGCATACTCAAACCATTCAAGGCTTTATACACCTCTATCAGATCACCTTGCCAGTGCCTAGTTTCCAGACACTGTAATTTGCAAAACTTAAGCCTTTCTTCATAAGAGCAACCCTTTGTTCCATTCACTAATCTTGTTGCTCTTCTCTGTACTCATTCCAACAGCTCTACATCTTTCTTAAAATGAGGCTTACAGACCTGTATACAGTACTAAAGGTGTGGCCTGACCATTGCCTTATAAAAGGGGATAATCACCTCCTTAAAAATTCTTATAGAAAATTTTCTCCTAGAAAAATTCTTATATATCATTGACAAGACACCATGAGCTACTCTTGCAGACCGTCTCCACTGCTCAGAAAACTTCATATCTGCCTGCACAATAACCCCCAGGTCTTTTTCGCTCTCTACCACTGTCAGTGTAGTACCACAGAGTTGATACGTTACTCTGGACTTGCTGCTTCCCATATGCAGTACTTTACATTTGTCAATGTTAAACTTAATTTGCCACCTCTCAGCCCATCTGCTCAACTTTTTTAGATCCTGTTGCAGCAGCGTACTGTCATTAGTGTCCTTAACGACCCTGCCAACCTTCGTATCGTCTACAAACTTGGCAATTAAGCTTGATATAACATCATCAATATCATTTATAAATACAGAAAACAACAATGGACCCAACACTGAACCCTGTGGGACTCCACTAATAACATTAGTCCATGATGAGCAGTGTTCATTGATCACCACTCTGTCTTCTACCACTCAACCATCCCTTTATCCATAGCAGCAATTTTCCTCCAATGCCACACTGCTCCAATTTGTTCAGCAGTCTTCCATGTGCAACAGTATCAAAAGCCTTTCTATGATCAAATATATGATATCAAAGTTATTCCCTGCATCCAGTTGCTTTGTGATAGTATCCAATCAAATCATAGTATACAATCAAATTGGTCAGGCAAGACTTTCCCTTAACAAAACCATGCTGTGTCCGAGCTATAACTGAAGTCTTGTCTAGATGATCCTGCAGTGCAGGATCATCTAGACAAGACTTCTTGTCTAGATGATCTTTAGCCATTGCCTCCATTAATTTTCCTGGAACACAAGTTAAACTAACAGGTCTATAATTACTTGTGTCGCCCTTTGTGAATTGGAGTCACATCTGC
Source organism: Mastigoproctus giganteus (assembly GCF_048544385.1). Taxonomy (NCBI): domain Eukaryota; kingdom Metazoa; phylum Arthropoda; class Arachnida; order Uropygi; family Thelyphonidae; genus Mastigoproctus; species Mastigoproctus giganteus. The sequence goes on from NC_143583.1 coordinate 27,342,285, forward strand.
ATATCTTCAATCCATGGGTACCTCCCCTGAGTCCAAAGAAGCTCTTATAATTATGGCTAAAGGTTTGCTTACTTTCTTTGCTGCCTCCTTTAATATAACTGGATAGATCCCATCCACCCCAGGTGCCTTTTTCATGTTTATCTTCAACAATTTCTCCTCTACTTTCCTCTCAGTTATTACAAAATCATCTAGCTCACTGCCAGAGTTTAACTCGCCTCTGGCATTCCCTTCCCTGAATAACTCCTCACGTGTGAATATAGATGCACAATACTCATTTAGTTTGTTAGCCACCTGAGCAGGATCATCAACAGTTGAACCATCAATATCCAGTGGACCAATCTGATTCATCCCTTTCCTTCACTGAGAAAATTTCACTGAGCATGGGAAAATTTCTCAAGTCGGCGTGGGAAACATTTTAATGCTGTTTTGCTATTCATTTTCAAGCTATCGACTCCATCAAATGAAACGATTTCGTTAAATATGCCAAAAATGCAATCTGTAAAAGAGTGTTATAGTGATCTGTGACAGCGTTATAATCAGATACGGGTTATAATATAAGAACAGTGTTATAGCGAATTAGCGTAAAGCGAACCGCGTTCTTTCCATTTTACTTTCAATTTAGTTAGCAAACATTAAATTTAGAAAAGCACGAACTTTATATAATAATAATAATTTATTAATGAATTAAAGTTGAAGAAACAATATCAAATTATATGTTAGTGTCAATTATATTTCTACTGAGCTGCTTACAAGGGAAACAAAGTCGCCAGCACAATAATAATAATTAAATCATGTAGAACAATGTTTCAAGATACATGTTTCATATGTTTTAAGTATTAATATTGCGATTGTTACTTACATTTTTCTCATATAAGTGTCTCAATAAAAAGTTATTTAACATTCATTAAGTAGTATTTCTTCAACTTAATTCAATCATAACGAATAACCACAAAACATCTCACTTTAAACAAATAAATAAATAAAAATTATTTAATGTTAGTCTCTTTCTTAAAAAGTAAAATAATTAATAGCATACCTTTTGTTGTAACTGACAACTCTTCGGAATAAGGGCTATGACCTTGTAGGTTTACAGCCAAAACTCTAAAGGTGTATTCAGTCTTTGGACTAAGACCTTAAAAATAAAAAGATTAGGAATCAATATTTGAACTGTAGATGAACAAAGACATTAACTCTTAAAAATTACAGATGTATCAAATTGAATTGTACACAGAACAGAAATGTTTTCACATCATAACATACGACTGAATGATATCGATTCAATAACTTAATATATAAATATCATTTATCTGCCATTTTTCAGATCAATAAATAAAATTTGTGGCTCACTCAAAGTGGAATGAGCTCTGGTTACCCATATATCTCTTGAATAGTAATTTAACTAATCAAGGGATTCACATTATAATCAAGGGAATCACAATCAAGGGAATCACATTCCCTTAGAATAATTTTGTTAATAATAAAAGCAGTATGTATTATGAAATGAAAGAGATGCTTCTAAAAGATAGGCACAATGAATAATATTATTAAATTGTAATTTTTTTATAAGATAAAAAAGGAAATTAAAATGCATTGCATCACACATTAAATATATTTCAGACAAGTTTTAAAGCTTTACAAGCAAAATTTCTGTTCAAGTCATATATTTATGTATTAAGAGATAAATAAAGCCATATATTGGGAATAACTGCATTACAAATAAACACGCTTCTCTTAAGAGATATTAAGACAGGCACTTTAAAATATGTAGAAATATATTTTCATATGAAAAACACACTATTCCTAGATGCATCTGTTATAATGTTAAATTACCTCTGTGGTAGCTTACTCAGCATAATAAATCACTGTTGCCACTTGTTTCAAGAGGTCTAGGTTTGATTCCTGCCAATAATTGGAGAAATTTCTGAAGCCCTCTTTAATTGAAGCTACAGTTCATTGATTTCAGATGAGGGGAGGGGGTTCCCCACACCCCAAGAGTTATTCCAGGATTTTTTGCTACAGATTGATTTTCAGTTCACAGGTCAATTTGCACAACATGCATATTGTGTGAACACACTTCTACAAATACACAATATGGATGTGAGTAACAATCTCTGGTGCTCTTAAAAAAAATTAAAATGTTTTATAATGGTAAAATAAAGAATAACATAAAATACATAATCTTAAATTTTTTTTATTAAAAAAAACTTTTAATATTGTGTACTTTAATTGATTCCACTTATGATGCACCATGTGCCTGCTTTACTAAAATAATGAATTCTTCTATCAGAGGTTAAGAGATTATATTATACTCTACTGACCCTATGGAGCACAAATAGGAAAGATAAATTTTCTTATGACATTTTGGCAATTTCTCAATACAGGGCTGTATTAATCAGTCATCAGTATAATCAGGAAATATATCAAAATAAAAATTAATCTTCTCAGACTCACTGCTGAGACTGTTTCACCATGCCTAAAGTTATACTCCAAGTTAAAGCTCCAAGTTATATCTGTGCACTCATGCAATATCCAGGCAACTCACTACAACAGTTTCACAAACATTTCTATACATTTCAGTTTTAACTGGGCCTAAAACAGAGAAAGATAAAATATACAATGAAAGTCTGGTGATGATCTGACTTTTCAGCCTCAAGTCATATCCAAACATTCAAAATGTACTAGCCCCTATTTCCCCCCCCCCATAAAAACCTATACTGTACAGATTTTTATATGAAGAATAGAGGGTCAGAGAATCAAAATTTAGCCTAAAACCATCAGAGGAAACAATGAAACAAATATTGAAAATTTGGTGCCAATATCAGACTCTATTGCTATTTGTTGAACATCAGAAACATTCTTTCATAAATATTTATAGACTTCTGCTGGGAAGGAAATCGGGACCTGACACTAGTGAAAATGGATGTAAATCCTGTTATTTGTAGCACAGGACCACCTAGTTCTTTTATATAATTTTTCAGCCTGTAATGCTTAAACTGCATGGGGAAAACACAAATTTCATAGTAGCACAATCACCAATTTTTGATAAGCCACCTAGGTACACACTGCACTGCCTTCAAAGAAATGGCATCCCCAACAAGTTGTTATGCTATTTGTTTAAAAGTTAAGATACTGTGTTTTAAGACTTGCTTTCAAAACTCCAATATTGGAGCTTTGAATTAAAAAAACATGTGCATGAGCATAAATAAATACAGAGTAGAGCAATGTTCAAAAATAAAAATATTATAAGATGCAATCTAATTAAAAATTAAATTCACCTGTAATCTGACAGAGTGTTTGAGAACGACAAGACTCATTCTTCTGTTGACCATTATGGAGATTAGTGTATGCAACAAGGTATTCTGTATTTGAGAAGCCCCCATTGAATCCTTCATGCCACCTCAGAGTAATTTTGTCAGAATTTACTTCAATTACTTCAAGTTGGGTTGGTTCATCTGGATGACCTGAAAGATTTTCACATTAAAATATTAAAAATGAACTGGAGTCATGAGTTTTTTTTTTTTTTTTTTTTTTTGATTATACAAATACTGTACTTACATAAATACTGATTATATTAATGCAAAATGATAAATCTCCTTATCTTGTGTAAACCCATTACTTCTAAATGTTTGGTTAGTGAAAGTCAACAGTTTGCTAGAAAACAATTTGCTAGTAAATAAGACAAACAAGCAAGTGCATTCTTTGGTAGGAAACATGAATGAAATTATAGAAAATTGCACCAGTAGAGATAAGAATAATGAACAATTAATAAGTGCATTATCAGTTATAAGTGAAAGATATTCCTCCTGACAAAGGCACTCAGATCCACACTGACTGCGGCCAGCAGGCAGTTTAGATAGCAAAAGTAGTGAGGAGCGACTGTTTATAAAAGTGATTTTTCTATCAGAAAATGTGATTCTGTTAATATAAAATTAGTTTTAACTTCATATGATTTATATTTTAACTCAAGTATGAGGCCTACCTCTCAAAAGCACGAGGCTCCAAGCAATTGCTTGGTTTGCTTGTGCTTATAGCAGCCATGCTCAGCTGAGCAAACAAAAGAAAAAATTTGTGATTTATCAATCAGTTTTTGAGTCAATATTCTTAATAAACTGATTATGCATTTATTTTTCCAGCCATTTTGCACATAAGAGGTTAGAGGTTTCACCAGTTTTCTATTTACTTGCATTAGTGGATCAATAATATCCTCCCATTATTAGTGTGTAGATTATACATTTTTCGTTTGCTTTGATCACAGGAGGTACTTTGATAAAAGTGCAATTCAGACTGAATTTAACAGCTTTAACTGCAATTCAGGCTATAGCAAAAAATTGGAATAATTACACATACTAGACTCAGGGCCAGTTGAAATCAGCAGTTCTTTATTTATAGTTATTTTTATCATCATGTGCTTCATTATATACATAAGTAAACAATCCATCATTGCATAAGCAACTGATACAGACCAATAAAAATGTACTGTTTAAACAATGAGAGTGGCACCAATAATAACTCAACATGATGGAATGGCAGACAGATTAATATATTTACCAAGATACATTGCACATGTCTGTAACTGCTTCCATTCACTCTCAATTTTGATAACCAGAAAATGGCTTACAAAATAATATATACAGATTTCCCAATTCATGAATACCATGCATTCTTGAGTAGTAGTTCATAAATCAAGAGCAATTTTCCAGTAGATATAATAATATAATGGAAGGATTCATCCAAAAAAGAAATGTTTTTGCATCTTTGTTAAGAGTATGGTTAGTATTATGGCCAAATGATGTTGCATTCTTTATTATTGAATACATTGCAATTTATTTTTTATGTATAGTACAGCATTTCATCAGAATAAAAACAAAATGAATTATACTATTATGTTTCATTGCATAGGTAGGGTGGTGGTACAAATGTTGATAAAGTTTCATTATGAAAGGCAAAATGATCTGATGCCAAGGTTGCTGGATTTGATAGTTTTTACTTATATTTATTTTTTAATTTTATATTTATTTTGTGAAATTTTATTTTACATGAAAATTTCTGGTAATAACAATAAACAATAGTGCATGACAAATATTAGAAGCATTTTTATGCCAGACAGAGCTGGCAGAATATTTGACAAACAACTCTTGCATTTGTCTTTGTACCTTTTGTGTTGTCACACAAAAATAATTCTACTTTTTAAATAATACTGAATAAATACTTAAATTATTATTATTTGTAATTTTACAAATTTTCATGCCCTTGGTCTCACAAAGGTTATGTGCCAACCCTGATGGCCTATAATAATAAGAAAATAAAGAAAATATCATAGTATAAAGATTGTAAATTAATTTTACAAAACAAAACTCTAAACTATTTTACATGTATGTGCCATCTAAGTTAGATACATAAATGCTGAAAGTATTTCATTTTCATTCATTTTACTTTCAAATGGTAATGTACTGTGTAGTTGCTGAAGTTGAGCAAGAGTTCATAAGATCATGTATTGAGTTTGTAAACTGAATTTTCAGTGTCAAAAATCTTGTTCGTAAGATTAAATGTTCATAAATCAGGAGATTATGGTAACTGACATAAGATAGGGCTAATGTGTCTGATTAATTGTGAAATGATGAATGCACTCAATCATGACAAATGCAACTGAAGAAATCTGAACTGCAACAAGATATATGAAGCTTATATTATAAATTTACAGTTTACACATTACAGCAGTTGTAAAAAATATGTAACAAAAAACATGAAACAGACAAAGCTTTATAATAAACTCAACATTTTACTCTATAAAAATACTTCTCCAGTAAATAAATATATTAAATTTTATTTTTCAAACATCGTTGATATTAAAAATTGATGTGGAGTACTTACTTTTTCTCACTAATTTTATAATTGTTTTCTTATCGTAACCAATTTGATTTGAAGCACGGCAAGTATAATCTCCATAATCATCATCTTTCATATCCTTAATGGATAATATTCCTGCATAAATATCTTCTCCAAGGTCTGTTACATTAGTCCCATAATTTCCATACTCATCTAAAACAATACCTTTGAAAGACCATTCAAAAGTAGGACTTGGATAAGCCTGCATTTTACACTGAAGAACAGCAGTTTCTCCAACCTCAAAGGCAACTCTGTTGTAAGTATGCCTCACTAAAGGAGCATCTGCAAAAAAAAAAAAAAAAAATAGACTGTTAAAACAAGTAATGATAAATATTAAAAACACAAAGCAGTAATATATCTGTAATATAGCAGAAAATTCTTTTCACATTTATGCAAATTTGTTTTATTAGTTTTAGATAATAAAAAAGATTCTGACCAAAAACATCTGATACTTGAATTTTACTTTAATGTTAATGTAGAAATATTTTATATGGAACATTTGCTAACAGGTGCTGGGTGAAATTTTTAACTGGCCCTATTAAAAATTACATTCAGCAGTACATTTTAATAGTTCTAAAGAACTAATGATCATTAGATGCCTCAGGTATCAAGTTTCAGTTAGGTTTGTTGTTTGTTATTTGGTTTTTAGGAGCATTAGCAACTAAGGCCATATTGCTCCGGGGATATGCGGTGGTCATTCCCTGACCTTTCCGCATCCTCTGTATTTGGTGGTCACGGGCTCGAACCCAGGTCTAATCAAGAAGCATGTGCTACACACTGCTGCTCCTGCCCACCTGGCTATGGAGGCGTCCCGTTTCAGTTAGGCTTCTCAAATTCATTCCAGAAATTCATAATTAGAGAAAGGTTTGATCTTTGAGATGACTACATTACAAACTTACTGTTTGCACTTTTAAATCATACCTTCAGAGATTTGTTTATAATATAGGACAACAGGCATTTTGGAAACCAAAATATTAACTCCAGATAATATTATTATTAAATGAAATTGAAAAATTTCCCAGGTATGAAACCCTTATAATTGGCCTTAATGGTTTGATGCACTTGCTCAGTGCTTCCTTCAAAATAAGTGGGTACATGCCATCTCTCTCAAGGACCTTATCCTTCAATCTCAAAGTTTTCTAGTAAATGATCCTTAGTAATTTCCATATCACTGATTTCACAGTCCTCAAGGTCACTAGCAGTTTCTTCTTGAAACTGTGCTAGTGAACAACTTTCAAATCTTTCCTGATTGGATCTAATGGCAAGATTCAACATGGAATCGAGATTTGTAACCAGTTATTAAGTAGTTCTATTATGTGGGAGTTTCACTTACTTAATCTGGAGACACACAAGATCTTTAAGACTCCCACATGATTTCACTGACGTTAGGCATCTACCAACATCAATAATGTTGGTCATCTACTCAAGTCCACACAGCTGAAACTCCCAATACTCTTCAAGAAAAGTGTTTTCTTTGGAGAAATCAAAGAAAAACTTTTAAAGAAAAGGGTTTTCTTTGATTTCTCCATCAAAAATTCCAGAAATTTCTGTTAGTTATCACATAAATAGGAAAAATGCAAATCAAGCTAAACCTATTCTCGATAATTATATGCACATGTTGAAAAACAAGAATTTAAAATCAGTGGCTTCTCTTGCATCAAATTAATGAAGCATACTGGCTTTAACATTTTATGGCAGTGCCTCTGATTATCACATTCTCTGCACTTGTGTTAATGAAGGGTCTGGGAGGTGATAACAAAAAAAAAAAAAAAAAAAAAAAGTATATTTTTAATAAAAAGAAAAATAGGGATTTTTCACAACTTTGTTTCTAAATAGACTGAAAACAAAGGTGAACTCATTCAAAAGTGAAAAATTATTTCTTGCCAATTTTTAAAGTTATACATGGGGTAACTTTTCCTACATGTGCACATGATCCTTGAAATATACTGGTATGCCTGGTAAATGCAATACTTTGTACACAAAATTTTCTTGATATTAACAATTCATGTAGTTTAATTAGTATTATTCATATTTAAAATTTATCCTCTATCCAGTGATTAAATTTAAATCATCTTCTAAATCATCTCTTCATGCTTATACTGAAATAATAAATCACTGCAGTAACAAGTTGCAATTAATAAGTGAATAGGTTTATTTATCAATACATAACCAACCTATATATTTTTATTTTATGATACACTTACTTTATAAGAATATAATAAGTATATTATAAAATTTGGCAAATGAATAATGAATTATTATAACACTCCCAAATGAACATCAAAGAATTTTAATTTAAAAAAAAAAATTACTTAAACTGCTCTAGTTTCTACATAACATAACATAACATAACATAACAAGGGAACCTTGACAACCTGTCTTGCCAAAATTTGATGGAAAGGATTAATTATGTATATATTATTCACTTAGGCAGTTAAATGAAAATTAGTTTCTTGACAAAAGAACAATGGGACTTTAATATTTTATCAGTTTTATGGGGAAGTATATACACTAAAATAAACTAGATCTCTGAACAGCTGATTTGATGAGAGAGAGAGAGAGAGAGATTCAGAAATAAACCTATTCAGCTCTGAAAATTTTAAGAGGAGAAAAAAAAAAAAAAAAAGGTTAAAATTCATAAATATCTTAATAAATACACACGAAGCAAAGTATTACCATTTGGTACATTTATAGTTGCAAAATTTCTATTAATTTCTATTTTTACAGTTGTAAAATTATTATTATGTAGTATTTTGACACAAAAGTTTTTTGAATTAATTCAACATCGGATAAGAAAAAACAATAAAATGGGACTAAAATACAGTAAACAACTTAATTTCTAAAACAAAAAAAAAAAAAATCCTAGCTAGCTTGTTTCTAGATAAAAGGTTATTGAAATGAACAACTAAACCAGGAAAGAGACTTCTTATTTATTTATATTGATGCAGTACAACATTTATACTTAACACTTATAAAAAAATACATAACACAAGAGGAGATGCAAATTTAACTAAGAACTGTAATAGGATTTCATCTTGGGATGAGATTTTTTTAACTTATTCCATTGGCTTCAAGAAAAGTAGTTTAATACCACAGAACAAAAGCTACCAAGGTTGACATTACATACACTAATCTGCATTTTATATAAGCATCGCTCTCTCTCTTTAAACAAAATAAATTCTGCACTATTTCTAAGGAAATAGCTTTGTGTGAAAGGGAGTAATTCTTTTCCCATTTGCTGCAGCAACCTACTTATAATGTCAAAAGTTTATTATAATGAAATAAATGTAAAAGGGAAAGGTTCCTAACACTCAGCTTTCATTACTCTACAGAAAATGCTATCATTATATTTAATTCATTTAACACCAATTCCCTTATCAACATTATGGTTACTCATAATTGACTTAATTTAGCAGAGTTAAATTAGCCATAACAGCCTTATTAGCCTTATTCAGCATGTTTTAAATGAAATATTTACAACTGTGAAAATGAAACTTACGTTCGATCCTAAGCACCATTTCTGAGCGTGCCACTTCACCAAATCCATTTTCAAATTCACATGTGTAACGACCTCTATCTCCAGGAGAAAGATTATTATCCTTTCGACCTGGACCAGCAAATGATAATGTGCTTTGTACAATAAAAGCATTATTGCCTTCAATGCTGTCACTTGAAACCATCTTGAATAAACCACTGGCCTCGGAGATTTCTTGCCCATTCTGAAGCCACCTTACCCGAGGTTTAGGCTTCCCTCGAGCTCTGCATGTAATACTAAAATTCTTGTCACCATCTTTTTTAATTACCTGAGGTCTCAGTGGAATAGCAATAGCAGAAGGTTCTAAAATAAAAATAAAAAAACAAGAATGAATAAACATTACATTCATTGTGACATTTTTAAAACACTGAATTTTTATCATTTGGTGTTATCATTATTACTTGCAGAATGTTAATTATTATTTGCTAAATTATCACTATACTGATTTATTGCTTTTAAATTTAGAAAACAACAAAACAAAAAAAAAAAAAAGAAAGAAAATAAAAGAAATACTTCATTTTCTCTTTATATTTAATTTGTTTATTCAGTTATAAATTATGATAAAATTTATTTTTGTGGGTAGTTATTACACTAAATGAATGTTAGTAAATTAAATGAATATTACTAAAGAATCTTTTTCAAAAAAAAAAAAAACACATGCAATTTTGTAATTGTATACAAAGATTTTGTTTTCATTAATAAGTTTACATGGATTAAAAAGTCACACGATTTAAGTTTTGCTAAACTTCTTTTCAGCTTCCTGCATCTTAAAAAAGGAGCAAGATGTTTCCAACCAGCTTTTTATTTAAAACAGATCCAAACAATTATTTTGTTAATAATTATAATTAAATACATAAATATATCATATAAAAATCTTAAACTGACAATAGGGTTAATATTATATAAAAATTTGATACATACCATGTACTGTTAAGTACACTGATGTAACTGCTCCTTGGCCAAGGGGATTATAAGGTTGACAAAAGTATCTTCCTTCTTGACTAACATGAACAGAAATTAAAGTGTAATTGGCCCTCCTGCCTAGCTCTGTCTTCTGTTGTCCTTCTTTCCACCAGCGAAATTCAGGAAGAGGCCAACCCACTGGGTCAGCAGAACAAGACAAGGTAAAAGGTCGCCCGGCAATGGCTACTGGTTGTATAGGACGGATTTCTGCTTCACCAGGCTTATCTACACATAATATATAATTTTGATATATATATCCCTTCTCTTATAAAAATACTTCAAAAAAATACTATGAAAATAATTTTTGCAATCATAAAATTATTAACATGCTTGTGGGCCTGATTTTAATTTTCCATGCAATCAAGTGATCTTTTTCTTATAATGATTTCGATAAGCAAGGAGAACATTGCAGCAATTTGGCATAGAGCAATATGATATTTTAGTATTTTGGCACCCCATGCTTTACCTGGCTCAGTTTATGTTGTCCAATGTATCTTTGTATGCATTCATGGCACACATTATAAATATAGATAACAATAATATAATCAGAAAGTCAAATGAAATCTTAATATTATGGCACCACCTTTAACATATATATGACAAATATCATTATCAGAGGTTAATTACAGCTTCAAGTCCAGAACCTCAACTCAAGTTCACTATATTACCTTAGAATAAATTAATTATTTAAATTTAAATTTAAAATATTTTTCATCTTTTAAACAAATGGTAATAGACAAAATCGATATTCATGTGGTACAAAATAATTCTGATTTAAAAAAAAAATAACCTGTTTATGAACCATATTCAATTATTATTAATAAGGCTAATTTCCCAAACTTTTGGATTGAAGCCCAACCCAACACAATTTAGTTTTATTATGGCTGAAACTGTTGTTCAATTTTGTGTAACATCCATATTATTATTATTATTATAGATAATATAGTGATTTCCTTTTCATGTATTATTCATATTTCCTCAGCTTCTAATAAACAAAAAAAAAAAAAAAAAATCAGGATTGTTGGTCATACAATAACTTAACAACAGAACAATAAGACTCGAAGAATCAAAATCTGATTTTTGGTTACAGATACACTAACAGAAAATGACAAAGCCAAAGCCTATTTGCAGTAAAAAATTTTTAGTGCTCTTAACCCACTAATTTACAAGAACTAAAAGAGAAAATAATTCTATATTTGAATTTTTTTTCTGTTAATTTTTTAACACAAGTAAGAGCTAATTAACTCTGTGAAAAATGCCTATTTGCTTGTGTGAAGAAATGAAAGGGCCAAAATGGAAAAGCAAATTAAAGTAATTGCAGTTTAGGGCAATACATGCCAAAAATTATGTGGAATTATTCAAACAAAATTAACTAATTAAAATATCAGGACTTTCATTCTTTTGGTCAACGGTAGAAAGGTCTAGCTATATCCTCAATATTTTGTTTTAATGAGCCCAAAGAGAAGCTTTTTATTTGAAATTGCTAATAAAATATAACATTTTAATTATATCTGATCTCTTCTGTTTGTTTAACTTAATGAATAAATACATGAATAAACAAATATGAAAAAAATCTTTGCAACAAAAAACCTTTATCCCAATCACACTATTTAAATTGAAACTTCACTTTTGTCAAGCTTCTACATTTTAAACAATGGCAATGACAATAAACATTCAGTAATAAAAAAAAGGGTAGTTCTATGCAATTTATTTTGCAACTAAAAATCCATATTAAATATCATAATGGTCATTTATGATTTACTTACGTCTCACTCGAACAGATACTGTTGAATTACCACTTCCTTCTTTCTGTAAACTGGATCCAGATGGCCTTAGAGTAGTAGAAGCCTGACAAATATACTTCCCAGAATCATCAACAGAGACACCATCTATTCTTAAAGAATCACCTGTTTGTCTAAAGAATGGATCATTTTCTTTCAACCACTGAATTAAACGAGGTGGGGGATTGGAAGCCACATTGCACTTGATTGTTAAAGGTGTTCCAACTGATACTTCCTGCTGAGGTACAACACTCACTCGAGGACCATCTAAAAATAAAACAAAAATTATCAGTACAGGTCTATTTTTACCTTAATTATAAAAAATGCAAAAAATAAAAATATCTAATAAGCATTCAAGATAAAGAATATATAAATATGGAGCAATTCCTAAAATCTTAACCTCATAATCAATTTATTCACAAAAAATTGAGATAATACTGTTATACTGTGCATTATTATTTTCTTAATCATACAAAAAAGTTCTTATAAAAGTAAATTAAATATAAAAGGCCCTTACATAAAACTGATAATTCCAAGTTTGCCTGTGTAGGCTCTCCAACACCATTATCAGCCACACAGGTATATAAGCCACTGTCTTCTGGTGTAACTGCTGGAATTGTATGATTAGCAGATCCTGAAAGTATATGGCCATCTTTCATCCATCGCACTGTCCTGACTGGGGGGCTTGCAGTTGCTGAACAAGTCAGATGGGCATCGTTGTCTGCTAGCACATTTAATGGATTATATGGGCCAACTGTTACCCTGGGAGAATCTGTTTAAAAAAAATTTTTTTTTAAATTAGCTCTATTTTAAAATATGGTAATTTATACAAGTTGTAGAACATAAAAATCTTTTAACACACACACACACCTGCCAATCAGTGGCACAAGAATGATAGACATCAATATTTTAAAGAAATTAGCAATAACCAAAATTATTCATTAAGATGAGGTAAGTAATTCAATAAAATTCCTTGTTTAACGTGCTTTCAAACTGTATATTTTCTTTAAGGAAATCTTTTCCACATAACATGGAAGGTACCCATTACAACACAGTTTTCTCCAACTGAAGATAAGCTAATTTCTTGCATGTTGTTAGGTGAAGATTCATATTACATCTGTCCTGCTGACCTGTTTACTATTTTAAAAATTATCCTAAGGATTACTCACTTAGTAAATAAAACATAAATACTTATTGCCATATCACATCCATATATTGTTATTATAGATATCTTTCAAAGTAACAATTAAACAATTGATAGGTGATAATTTAACAGGAGAAGAATACTATCCACAATTTAACATCGACTGATGGAGCAAAGGAATCCCCAAGTAGGTAGTTCTGGTGGTAAGAGACCAGCAACCTTTCTCAGAGCACTAAATATCTATAAGGTATAAGGTATATATGTTTAGGGAGATACACTAATAAAAAATACTATATTACTCTCCCTCCCATTTCATCACACATGGTATATTTAAAAACAGTGCTCACAGTGAAAACTACTAACAACCAGATACTAATATTTGACAACAAAAATTTTCATCACAGTATCCATCACCAGTTTTCCAATAGTTCTCACATTTGAATGCTAGGATTAATTACAAACGTATTTGGACTTTGATATATTGCAAAGTAACAATTAAACCACTGATCAATGATAATTACAGAATTCAAACTTAATCGGTAATGACCATTTCAAAAAACTAATGCTAATAACTAAGAGAAAGTTGTATTGTTTGTTTGTTTGTTATTGGGTTTTTAGGAGCATTAGCAACTAAGGCCATATTGCTCCGGGAATATGCGGTGATCATTCCCTGATCTTTCCGCATCCCCGTATTTGGTGGTGACGGGATCGAACCCCGGTCTAATCAAGAAGCGTGCGTTACGCACTGCTGCTTCTTCCCACCTGGCTACGGAGGCGCCGGGGAGAAAGTTGCATATTGCAAAGGTTACCTTTGGGCAGAATGGTGGATATTGGAATAAATTTGCCAAAGTTTCCAAGGCAGAGAAGATATTTAAAATTTGAAGTGGAACTGGATGACCATACAAACTTTAACAAAACTATAACTGATTGAGAGACTTCACAATCTTATTGAGAATTAATTTTGTGAAATGTACCCACCCACACAACTACATGCAGAATTTTCAGACCAGCATGAATGTGTTAACTGAGATATAGCAAAAATACAAATCAACAAGAGGTTTGAAAATGAGTGAACTTTTAATGAAATTTAAGTTATCAAACTATCATAAATTTTAACATAATAAAAAAAATTTGTCTAGATTGATAACACTCAAGATTACAGATTGTGATTAAATAAAAATAAAGTATATTAAACTTGGAGATATGCACCCTATATAGAGAAAAAATTAACATTGTAATATATATTAAAATGAATTCATTAACTGTTTTTGTAATACACAGAATCCGATTAGTGTGTGTGAGAGAAAGAGAGAGAGAGAGAGAGAGATCAGACAAATAATATAATAAATATTGCAACCTTCTTTAAGCTTTTCTACAATTGGTTGAGTAATTTTACAATCTCTCATTTCCTGTTACCTAAAAAAAAACAATTTCATTTAACAGTTAACTGGAATTGGCTCATTTCATGGCTCATTTAAAGCAGCAACTGAACAAAGTTCAGTTGCTTTAACAAGTAATAAGATTTTTCTGAAACCTAATTTATTTAATTTCATGGGAATCAAATTGACATTTTCTAGTAAACTTTCTTCACAGACCCTTACATTGTGCAATTTGGCTTTCAAAATGCTATTTTACTTTTGATAATCCATAAATTACTTTTGATAAAATTCATCTGAATCCATTTTTTTTTTTTTGAAAATGGATACTGATAAGCACCAGAGTATTAAAAGTTATTCAAAAGTTTAATTAATCATTAATAACATTGATATGTTTATTAATAGAATTGAAATAGGTTCTTGGCTAATTTCCTGAATATAATTAAGTAAAAAATTTTACCATATTTTCTGAACCACAAGACACCTTTTTTTCCCCTAGAAATGTTGCCTAATATTTCCCAGCATCTTATGGTCTGAAGATATCCTAGAATATACTAGATGTATGCAGTATTTATTTTTTTTTTAAATCAGAGATTATATTGTTATTGCTTCACATATTTGAGTGAGGTTTTGCACATCTGCATGATGCTGCATAAGCTCCTACACTTGCTTTCTTGCATCATGTGCCACTACTACTACTACTACTACTACTATCTCACTAGGAATTTGCCCTTTATTTCTAGCAAAAAAAATTAACTCCTACTTCCTTCTAGAAAATTCCCCTTTTCTGGAAAGGGTTACAGGGATTAACCATGTAGCTCTGCCCTGCTTTCAACATATGAGACACTGATTCCCCTCTACTTCTCACTGTGATCTAAATGTGCAACAATCAGGAGTGGGATCAATCAGAATTATATTAATAATTGATTGAAACAGTCCTCACAGATCACAATGAGTCAATAGTGGAGAGATAAAACATCTCTTCAGTAGCTTGCATTTCTATAGCAGTTTAGACTGTTATAAATTTGTAGTCCTAATCAAATGAATATACAACAGAGGAGGGTTTTCATACACTAAGCTTCAAATTGAATGTTAAATTATCCAAAGAAAACAGTACACCTGAAAGATATTTCTATCCTCCTCCTAACAGAATATATGTGAATGGAGGAAGACAGAGAAAGAATTACAAGAATTAGAGAAAAGCAAACACTCTTTTCATAAGCATGTTGTAAAAAGGACCATAACTAGAAGAAAAGATGGGGAAACTGGATTTGGAAAAAAAAAAACACAGAAAAAAATAGATTTTCCATGTCTACAAAAGCAATCATATTTGAAGCAAGAAAGTGGTTGGCCACATGCACAGTATCCCTGATTTTGGTGGGACAACTTCGTGGTATTATACATTTATGCGCAGAAGCATAGCTTAAATAAGCATTCTTGAATTAGGACAGCATAAAAAATGCTGGCTGAATATGAAAACAAAATTTTGAAATTTTAGAAATTAAGTATCAGTATTAATATATTAATTAATATATATTAATAGTGGCAAATGATGTGTGGAAGCATCACGATTAATGCAAGGAAGAAATCATGTTTCAAACTTTGACAGATAGATAATATGATCAAGTTCCCCTAACTTTTGATATTCCATCAAATACTATGAATGTAAATAAAACCAACATGATTAAACTTCTGACCAAGAGAAAACTCAGTAAATTACTGTTCTAGCATGGTGTAACAATGACACAAAACTGTCACTCTTTTTAATATTCAAAGAGGAAGACAATGTCTAAAGATGAAATTCTGCAAAGAATTTTCATCCATATTCATAATAAAAGATGGAAAGATGAAAACAGAATGATGCTATGGTTAGATTACAAAATTAAATGGTTAAATTGCAAAATTAAACACACAGTTAGCTATGATTGCAGGAAGCCTTACTAGTCAAGTGCTGCCAATGGACATCTCAATTAACCCTTTAGAAGCATTCATGCAAGATAAGCAGACCAGATGGATGGAAGCACCAAATCAAGATTTGAAGCCAATAGAATGAATGAAGAGACTAATTATTTCACAGGTGGTCTGCAAATAAGTGAAAAATTCATGGGAGTAATGAAAGATGAGGTATTTGTCAAGACATTCAAGAAATGTGGAATATGCGATGCCTTTGAAAGCACTGCGGATGATGCACTCTTTGAAGAAACTGAATTTTCTAACCAATTGGATATCACCACAAAAGTGATGATAAAGTTTTGAATTCTATGATGAGTTAAAAGTTTCATTCAGTATTAAATTTTGTTCAATAAACACTTGCACGTGTATTGTGTATGGATTATATGTTTTACACATTTTGTGTACAAAGTAGAATGCAATATAACATTTTTTCTCAAAATTCTCCTTCTGAAACCTAGGTTCATCTTATAGCCCAGAACAGGGCTGGGAAACCTTCAGCCAATGGGCCGTAGTATGTGTGTAATCTGGCCTGTATTCGTTTTCAAAATTTATATAATAAATTGCATATTGCAATTTTTGTTAGTGGAATTGTATTAGTATTTTGTTACTACAATTGTATTTTTGTAATTTTATCTTGAATATGTATTTTGTGTTTCTTATTAATAAAATTAATTATATGTATGTGTTAATTATAAATATTACAATAAATAACATAAAACTGTTTATGACAATTTTTTTAATTATACACTGTTTTAACATAATTGTAAAAATCATGGAAAGCTAAAAAAAAATCTGGCCTGTGTGTACCTCACAGACATTTTATTTTGCCTGCCATTTATAAAGGTTGCCCACCTCTAGTCTAGAAAATACAGCAACTTACTACTGTTAGTATGACTTAGCCTAAAGAATGGTGACACCATAAATCAGGCTAATTTCAGCTGAGCAGGTGGGAAGAAAGGTTGCATGACATTTCAAGCTGCCACATTAGCCACCCACTGAATGCTTAAACTAACTTTAACCTGCAAACGATAATATGCAATTATGCAACATTTTTTATGTTGCATAATTGTTGTGCACTATTAAAATGAAGAAATGCTTACATAATCAAGTGAAAAAAATGAAGTTAATAACATAACAGCAAATGAAAATAACCTGATACTTTCAATTGTTTTATTGTTGTAATATTATACCATTTAAATAGTAGGATGATAAGGTTGATAATACAATAATAAAATGGTGATCGAACAAGACACACAAACAGATATACCAAATGTCAATTGTGATCCCAGTTGCACCTTCAGTTAACATAGTTAAACACAGCAATCTTCAAAACATTACCTATTTTAAACTTATGAAAACAAGTTCAAAATGGTTCTGGGAAAAGCATAAATGTTAATCAAAAACATAAAAATTTACAGAGAGACAGAGACATGTCCACTTGCAAAACAATATGATATGAAATTGAAAAAAAGTAGACTGCAATGGTTTCAAAATTGTGTCAAAGCACTTTAGTATGTAGCAACCTTCATCCACAAGATTAGAGAAAACTCCAAGTATGACTAGAGAGGCAAAAGTTTGAGAACCACTGTGCTTAAAGGGTAAACATTTGGTATATAAACATAAAACTTGCTATCTCAAAAATGTGGTTATCAAACCCGCATTCGGGGAGAGATTACTGTATTTTGTTTTTTAAAGTTGTATCCCCACATGAAAAGTAATATTTAACTTAATTCCATGCTCCATACTTTAAAAGTATTTAGATAGTGATGTCTTATTGAGTGATATATTGATGCAATCCCACAGTGATGCTTTAAATTCTTTAAGGGTACATCGTTGTGTCAAAAATTTGGTAATGAACAAATTATGGTCTACATTTTACACCTTTTTACTGGATTCACTATTAAGTGTTAAGTGCACTGAGAAATTCGTTTAAACTCAGAGTCTCCGAATGAAATCTGAAGAGGTGGCAAACCAACACAAAGTCACATGCTAATTAAAGTAAAGCAGAGGACACATATCACAGCATTTTTAACATCAAACGTGTTTGCTGAAAGAACTAGTCATAATACAACATTTTTATGGTATGTAAAAATGTTATTTGAAAATTTATAAAATAATTCTCTAAAATATTATTTTGAACTTTTCGCAAAGTGGAAATCAAAAATACTTACAGTGAACCCTCAAGGTAACACTGGTCTCCAGTTTCATCTCTTCTCGCATAGCTCGATTCCACACAACGCACCGATAGATGGCGCCATCGTCCTCCATTTTTGGGGTAACAGTAAGAACACTCGACGTGGGACGATCACGTGATCCTCCCTTTTGCAACTGACCCTGAAGTAATGCACCATCTTTGTACCACCGTATACGAGGATCAGGACTTCCTCCTTCGCTCGAGCAGGTGAGAGCAAACGGTTCAGCTTCACGAGCCACAGGTGCTGGTGGTGTTATCCGAGGTTCGCCAGGTGGAACTGCAAGAGAAAGTAACCATACTTGTTTTAAGACTACCAGTACACTTTTGTTGCTTATGTAACAATAACACCTGATAATAAAAAGCAAGAAAATATTGTGATTAATCAAATTCAAATATTGTTCAGGCGATCCTTAAACAATAGCTAAAATAATCAATGGAAGTTGTATAAAGCTGCATTAACGTAACAAAGCCAAAGACTTCATAATATCTCACAAGTACCCTCCTTAAACCTACCTCTAAAATGGTAAAATGCGATTTTAGAGAAGCCTAAATTACCCTTCCCTACGGTGAAGAAGTCAATGAACTATTTATATAATATTGTATAGCCAGTGTTTCATTTATTTATTTATTCATGGAGCGTGAAGCATACGAACATTTCATTGTAACGTTAATGTACTATCCCTTACTACAATGATCACTTTTAAACAGCAGTGTACATTAATTATAAGGAATTATAATTTTAATAATTATTATAATTATTTTCCCATTTAAAATTCGAATTCTTTAATTAAAAAGTAGATTTAATTTTTAATCAGAATATTTCAAAGCAGCTAATGCATAGCTAAATCCTCCTTTACAAATTTTATCACATTACAAAATGGCAGAATAAAAATTCGTTTCGCACTACCGAAGTATAAAACGCTAATATGCATAAAATTATGTTCCTATTAATTATTTGAAATTAAGTGTCTTATGATAAAATATGAAGTCTGCCATCCTTCCTCTCATTTATATTGGGTGTTCATCTTTTGAATTTTACAAACTTCATCAGAAACAGGCGATAACAGCGCCATCATTCGCATGAAAAGTATAATGTTTATATCCCAAAGTGTGATTTGTGGCCGGGCAACAGAAAAGTAAAGAAAACAATAATAATAATTTTTATTATTATTATAATAAGAGAGAGAGAAAAAAAAATGTATACATATACAGTATAATCAAATAAACTGTTCTGACAGACTCCCGCAATAATTTAGCGGTTGATAAAAAATTTGCTTAATATTTGAGAATAATAATTCTATTTGTCACACCACAGTCATGACTGGCTTTAGCACCAAGAAGGGCTTTAGGACCAATAAGTGGTACTGTCAATCGGACATTTGGGATGGATGTTTGCTGTTTTTAGATAATAGTTTGCAAAACGAGGCGCAATGGATGAAGCAGCTGGGATTCAATACAAAAATCCTTTCCCCAAAACTTCCAATGAAGAAATCTAAATTTAAAAAATGTAAATTGTTATCCTTCTACAATGTGTGATAAAGGGATGGATTCGAATCCCATTAAAACGAGAAGGATTTTTATGAACTTTGTACACAGTAACCGAGTTTTTCATTAACAAAAACAGGCAAAGCGACCATAAATTATACGCATTTAATGCTCTGGCGTTAAAACAAACAATTATTTTTTTGCTTCTCTAATTTATTCGACTTTATTTCAAGTCCTTTTTTATTGTACTGCTGGCATCCTTTTCGAAAATATCCCAAAAGAAAGAGTTTTAAAAATTCTTTAGACATATACCGCAAAATCAATCCAGCTAATTTAATTCTCTGACAATTCTCAATGACAATTCTTTCTTTCATGGACAGCATAAAACTAGCCCAAAAACCCATATGACGCCACTGTTTTTTAACATTATTACAATATATGATAATAACGCGATCCAGCCACGAACTACAGTATAAGTGAGTAGGGTGCATCTAATACAGTAAAGCATTCATTACAAACAAACAGAACTCAAAACGAATATACACCGCTGAGCCCAAACATTATGACCACATACCTAATATGATGTTGGTCCTCCACGTGCAGCCAAAACAGCTCGTACTTGGCGAGGCATGGACGCTACAAAATTTCTAAAAGTGTCTTGTGGTATCTAGTACCAACATGTAACCAGCAGATCCTTTAACTCCTGTAAAGTCCGTGGTTGAGACGCCGCAGATCGGAGTTGCTGTTCCAATACAAACCACAGATGCTCGATGGGATTGATGTCTGGGGAATTTGTAGGCCAGAGCAATACCAAAACCAAAAAAAAAAAAAAAAAAAAACCAAACTATTGAATAATTAAATTCATCTGCCGTGCTGTGTCTTGTGTGTGTTAATTGCGTGTGTTCGATGGTCGATTTGTCTGTTTGCTGGACAAAAAAACCCAAGATTCTGCGGCAAAAAACCTTGCTATCTACGCCTGAGACCGACTAACTCAGCCACGGAGTGAAAAAAGCCCACTAAAGTTCCTCGCGTCATCGAAGAGATTCGAACCCGGGTCTTTTCCACCAAGTGAGGGGAGGACGGTGACGATACCACTGTACTACCGCGCAGACCAAGGCAATACCAGGAAGTCTTCCCCATGTTCCGCGAACCAGTCTCGAACAATCCGGCGGTGTGGCATGGCGCATTATCTTGCTGAAAGATGTTACAGCCAGAGTGGAAGGCCGTTGCCATGAAAGGGTGTACTTGGTCAGCAATGATGTTTAGGTATTTGGTATGTTGAGGGTTTAGTGGCTCCTGGGATTTCTCCCATCTCCGCAGTGTTCTCTGTATCGAGTGACAGTACCCTGTCAAGCCAGAGGATCGTGTATAGTGTAGTCTGTTGTGCCCATTGTTCATCTGGCTTATTGGCCATCGGGCCCCTGATGGGACCCGACGTTGCCCATACCGCGCCACGTGGAGGCTAGCCAGGTGTTACCAGTAAGGAATCAGTACTCTGCTGATGTTTAGGTAGGTGGTAGACATCAGAGTGCACGGTACATGGATGACTGAACCCAAGGCATCCCAGCAGAACATCGCCCAAAGCATGACACCGCCACCACTGGCTTGTTTTCGTCCAACGGTGCATCCTGGCGCCATCACTTCCCCAGATAAACGACGCACACATACCCGGCCGTCCACATGGTGCAACGGGAAACGTGATTCATCGGACCAGACGACCTTCTTCCGATCACTCAAGGTCCAGTTTCGATGCTCGCGTGCCCATTGTAGGCGCTGTCGCTCGTGAACACCGTGGTTAGCATGGGCACTCGGAGCGGCCTGCGGCTATGCAGCCCCGTTTTCAGCAGGATTCGATGTACTGTGTGTTGTGACACATTACTTCCTCACCAGCATTCCAATTACTGGCTAGTTGCGCCACAGTCGCCCTTCTGTTGCCACGTACGATCCGGGAGAGCCTTCGCTCACCTCGAGCATCGATGAGACATGGTCGTCCAACACCTTGCCGGCGGTTCGTGGGTTTTCGGACCACATTCTGTAGGTACTAACCAGGGCTGACAGTGAGCACCCCACCAGCTGGGCTTTTTTCACTCCGTGGCTTCGGTAGGTGCGGGATTTGTGCATTACAGCACACACAGAGAATGGTTGATCCAGGTGTTGGTTAGTCCCTCGTGGCGAAATGGCCTGACATAACACTCTTTTTTCAGGCCTGTTTTGCAGAGGTTCTGAGCTTTTACAGGAGTAATAGGTGGAGATGGACTTATGTCTAGGAGCCACCCTTCATATCAGGACACACACAAACAAATGTACAGAAAGACTACAGCATATATAAGAGTATGTATATAAAATCTGTATATAAATCTTGTATATAAATTGATTAATATGTATCTTGAGAATGTATATACAGTTGTGTGTTAATAAACAAAAATAAAAAAAACTCCGTGGCTGAGCTAGTCGGTCTCAGGCGTAGATAGCAAGGTTTTATCCCAGAAACTGGGGTTTTTCGTCCAGCAAAACAGATAAACCGACCATAGAACACACGTAATTAACAGACATAAGACACAGCACGGCAGATGAATTTAATTATTCAGGTGGCCTAAATATAATAGTTTGGTGGGTTTTTTTTTTTTTTTTTTTTTTGGATATGCTCTAACCCAGTCGTCTGGCCATTACAATTTGGCCTGTGTCAAACTCCGTTGCCTTTCCCATCTGAAGAACAAGAATAACACTGATTACCGGAGCTCAGTATCAGGTGTTTTTTATACCTTGTCCCGACTCGCGCACGCGCCGTAGTTCACCTGCAGTTGCTTCGATTTGCACAACGACTCGCTGGGCTCATCGGCGTAGTTTCTTAATTCATTAGTATGAATTAACTGACCCAAAAAAAAAAAAAAAAAAACCAACTAAACTATTATTTTTAGGCCAAGAGAATAATTAAATTCATTGTTCATTGTGTATTATGACCCTAAATTGCGTGTGTTCTATGGTCGATTTGCCTGTTTTGCTGGACGAAAAACCTTGTTATCTACGACTGAGAGCGACTAACTCAGCCAGGGAGTGAAAAAAGCCCATTAAAGTTCGAATCTCGTCGATGACGTTCTTCATGTCATCGATGGGATTGGAATCCGGGCCTTTTCCACCCGGTGTGGAGAGGACGGTGACGATACCACTGTGCGCACAGACACACACTAACGGACCACTTCGTTAGGACCAAGAGGTCCCATGTTGTGTGACATATACAAGAAAGCATGTTGTTATTATTTACTTAAATAGGTTATGCCGCCAACATTTGGCAACCGCCAACGTTTGGCAACCGCCACCAAACTACAGTAGTTCTATAGACAGATGTGATACAATTTAGAATGTCATAGAAAATGCAAAGTGACGTACGATATATTACAAAATGATCATCCTGGATTGATACAACTTAATTTTGCCACAATTTCAAATATCATACAAAATTCAGAGGGCGACGAGTACCTGGAAATGCAAAGTGAGGTACAATATCTTACAAAATGAACATCTTGGATTGATACTATATACAATTTCGAATATCATACAAAATGCAGAGAGCGATGAGTATGATGTTCCAGGACAAGCTCCCACCAGTTACAGAACGAAGTTGCCTCTAATCCTACGCTTGCTTTGTTATCTTACGTTCTATTTTCTTTTCCGTTCCATTTATATTTCATCCGTTTTGTTGCTCATTTTCTAATAAACCCCTTCTTCTTTGAAAAATCTATGTCGCAAATTCTTTAAACGAAATCCTGATATGTTTTAACCATTTGAACCTCTACTCATTGTTATTCATACTTGGAACACTACATTTCAACTCAATCCTTTAGTCCACATACTCTTCACAATCGTATAAAACATGCTCGTATATTTCCACATCCCCACAAACACATCTTATTCTCCGAACTGATCCAAACTTATTCAACCTTTCAAAGAAAGATCCGTGACACGTCATGAAAAACAACAAACTATATAAGTCTGTCTGAAACCATTTACAACTTATATTCTTTCCCATATCTGGTAAAAATTTTCTTGTTATTTCTCTTTTATTCGAAATCTCCCATCGATTTTGGCAAATCTCTAGCAACTTGTTCCACACTCTTCTTTTCTCCCGCTTCATATCTTTTTCTAGATTTAATTCTATTTACAGCAACTTATATGGGTTCCGTCGTCGTAAATAATAGCACAGTGTCTTGCAGTCCAGTAACAAATCCAATGGCAGCTTCCCCGCTGTAATATGAAGCGTCATTAGATACAGTCCTACACGCTACCAACATTTTGGTACCAACTTTGTATTGAATACAGCTTTCGTTTACCCCTTTCCTTCATTCTTTCTGCTAACCATATTAGTGCACTGTAAGTTGTTATCGGCGTATACATTAATTGTTTTTTCCCCCAAAAGCGAATCTGTGTAGTTTATATCATTCATTCAATTCTGACAATACCTATTTGTTGTTGTTTCCAGTTTTGCTCCCGATCCTCCTTCTACAGTTATAACTAATGTACATAGGCAATCATGTGGATATCCTGAAATTCTTTCCTCACCAAATCTTGTAATACTATCGACCATATTGGTAGACCAAAGACAGATCTTTGTGGACATCCTTCTTATTATTACTACTTCATATTCGTTCTTAACTGCCACAGATGTAATAAGAATCTGAAGTAATCTTAATTACATTATAGATTTGTAAGGAACATTTAGCCTTCCTCAACATCATTAGAACACTCTCTCAACTGATGCCATAAAATGCATCAGGGAAACTTATAGAGATTCCAATCATGTGGTTAAACGTTTGCCTCTTGTACTATGTTTTTTAGTCGCATTAACGCATCTTCTGTTCCTTTCCCTTAAGTAAGGCCAAACTATTTTCCTGAAATTGGAAGATTCTGTTCATTATAATTGTTTATCGTTCCTATCAGCATTTTCTCATAGACCTTACCCAAACCAGGCAATAGGTCTATACGAACTTGGCTCGTTTCTCTGGGATGGCGGACCGTTGGACGACTTGAAGCCGGGCAGGTGGAGGTAGCACGTTGGCTTAATGTCACGCAGCGTCGCTTCGGAACTATGGAAGCAGTTTAGAGACAGGTGTATCATCATCATTGTAAATAGCCTTTATGTATCATCATCATTGTCTATAGTTGCTTTAAATTGTACACTATATATACTGTTACCTTTTAGCGGCGGATAAGGGAAACCCTGGAGCCCGCAAAACTTTAATAAAATAAAATACTTTGTCAGTTTGGAGACAGGAACCATTACAAGAAGAGCTGGCCAAGGTCGTCTGAGGGCTGTGTCAATCAGAACAGACTGCTATCTGGCTCTAACAGCAAGACGGAATCCTACGATGTCTTATCATCGTCTGTCCCCTTTGATTTTAAGATGGCAAACCGTTGAACGACTTGAAGTTGGACAGTCGCAGGCGGAGATGGCACGTTTGCTTAATGTGTCACGCGGTGTCGTCTCGGCACTATGGAAGCAGTTTAGAGACAGGTACTATTACAAGAAGAGCTTTTCAAAATTCAAATTATTTTAATAGTCATCCAGAATTTCTTCTTTATGTCCATTTATGTAATGTGTCTATAAATTGTATGTTGTCTGGTCGATTTGCCTGTACAAGAAGGGCTGGCCAAGGTCACCCGAAAGTTACAACCCAGAACAGACGGCTATCTGGCTTTAACAGCAAGACGGAACAAGCTATAACAACACTCGCTGAAACTGTCAGTTGTCGGTAGCGTGGAAACAGACCAATCACATGCATAAGAGTCTCGAATATTCATACAAATGTGATATTGTAATTGTGGCGACAGTTCCAAGAAGAGAAGTGTCCCAAAAAGAGTTGCACCGGATCGACACAGATCATATAACAGCAGCAGATCACCAATATCTGATTCTAACTGTCAGACAATCTAGGAATATGGAGCACAGAAATTCCCTTACATGTTAACAATCACCTCAGGATGGAAAATCTCCTGCCGAATTGTATCTCATTGACTGAGGGACCCTATGAAAGATAATCCATGATTTCACTTCATCGCAGGAAGAAAAAATCCCATTTTAACTGTTGTGGACATATCAGTCGGACTTACTCGCGAATGTGATGTTTATGATAAGTCAAGATTCAGTTTATAGTCCAATTCTCGACATATTTTCATTTGCAGAGAGAGAGAGAGAGAGAGAGAGAGAGAGAGAGAGAGAGAGACCTCCACACATCACGATAGGCATACGATGGTGACTACAAACCTTCAAGACGGCTATGAGATGGGGCTACGCACCTTTAAGAAGCTTTGAACCTTATGTCAGAATTATCTGAGTTGCACTAGACTCCAGTTCTAGTCTTTCTTGAAATGGTAAATTCTTTAAACTCTAAATAAATTCTTTAAACTTCGGTAAAAAAAAGTTCTACACCATCATATTATATTCTTCGTTTATGTTTAGCTCTCATTATACTGTTTAAAGATTTTATTTTCTGAATTACAAATACCAAATGGATTACTTTATTTTTACGTATCACATTTATTCATTATACGCACAATTTTCATATTATATTTTCAAATAAAATTGTAAAGCTTATGTTTTCTGCATTTCTTTTTATTCATACCACAACTAGACAACACAATACTTTCTGTTGACATAATTTTTAAAATTTCCTCCATCCGTTACCCAAGACAAGAAATACCACCAACGACATAGTTCCAAACAACATGGTGAATCACCATTACAAATACGTTTTTGAAATTCGCTGTACTTGTATATTGATTACAATTCATATTCATCATACAGTGTTCACAGATTTCACCTCCCAATTCTTCCGATAAGAAAACTTATGTCAAACAACCATTGTTTGTTTTTAACCCTGTTTTAAATATCAGTTTGGGAGAAAAGTTTGTTTTCTAAAAGATGGGATCAGTGCTTGGCTCGACATCTACCGTTGCATTATTCAAAAGGTTCGGGGGAATGACGTGATCAAGTAAATCATCGCAACACGTCTTTCTTCTCAATACTTTTTATTATTTTTTTATTTTTTCAGGGTTATGACAGAGAGCATCGATATTGGATCGATATTAAATAGCCAGGATGAAGTAATGGAAAAACCTATGTGTAGCACGAAAATGCTTTTCTGAAACAAATGGATGGGGCTGTTTTAGTGAGATAATTCTCCAAGGTAATCGCATCTGGTCGTTACGACCAGTAGTGCAATATAGATAAGTGATCTGCTGTACTATATCTCACTTTGCCCTCATCCTTCCGTTATTCAAGTTCAGAAGCGGTTCCTATCTCCAATAAGTAATGCACTATCAAGTAAGTGGCACACTACAATTCCTTCGGCATATGTAGCGTTACAAAATAACAGATCTCTTTTTCCAATGGTTAAGCCTAAAAAGACCCACCGCGTCATTTGGCCTCAAAACCGAATCAAGCAGCTAAAAATACGCTTTTTAGTATGTTCATACGAAGAGGTGGCAGAATAAAAGATTGCCATTTTAGTCGAAACGTCATAACTTTCCGCCTTGTAAATCAAGTAATACTTAAGTAATCAAAATGGCTATTTCACGTTCCTACTTGAAAATTGCACGACTGTGCGCCCTCTCTCTCGTTTCATTTTAAGGTGGCGTTATTTAGAAATTGCAAAACAAAAAAGAAGAGAAATAAAATTTGTTATTGCTACCATTTCTCTAAAAACTACTGGCAGTCTCTCTCTCTTTGTCAAAATTAAAGCTGAGAGAATTTTCCACGGTAGAGAGTGAACAAACATTTTATCGTTCATGTCAAAAGTGTGTATCGTTCTGTGCTTTAATAAAAACAACAAAAAGTTTGCATGAAAGCGATTCCATGCAATATCTTAAGAAAATCTAGGGTGGGATGGCTGGAGAGTAATGATCCTATATATAAATATGTATTATGCTACCAAAAATTATGGGACACTTGCAGTTGTGAGCAAAACGTATTCAAAGAAATTAACGTGCTGGCACATGTTTGGTCATAATTACTGCTTTAATCAGAACCGGTCATTAAGAGGTGTAGAGGGTGCAACGCACCCAGGTCCCAGATTGAAATGGGCCTCAAATCCCAACGAAGGATCTCTCTCTCTCTCTCTCTCTCCCCCCGAACTATAGGATTGGTCTTGACTTCAATGCAATGTGGAATACTTTCTACTAATTTCTGGTAGAAAGCTGAGCATTGTGCTCAATTTCTTTAAAGAATTTGAGCTATACTAATGAATGTAGCTATGCTACATTCATTAGTGTAGCGTAGCTCAGATCATTGTGAGCTACACCTACGCTTTATCAACCGTGTCTTGAGTCAGTTCATTGAGTGTGCCTTTGCAATTTCAGTTTCAGCCGTCGATATGCTATGGCGGTTATTAAGGTCCAGCCAGATTGGATGAATGGTCGTATCGCCTTCTGTTTTTCGTTAGCGTACGATGTTTCCAACAATGCATTTTTGGTGTCTGGATCTTTCTGCTACCCTGCGGATGGACACATCCACTTGTGACAATTTACTATCATAGCTATAGTAAGATCAAAGTCATTTTCTCATCCCATTCTGTTTATCTACTTGTCACTGTGTGCATGCCTTTTATATCCTACTTTTAAGTGATATTGCCATTTATCTATAGCACTGGTTTTTTCCCTCTAATCAAGTATACAAGCAACTATAAGTAAGATTTATTTTTAGGCCAGTTATATATGCGTAATGCGCCTACTGTCTTTACTATGTCCATCTATCTGTCGACCGCTCCTAATGGAATCTTATGTAATTTTATATTTCATTTTATCAAACCGTCCCAAATTTCATTAAAATTGAAACAACAGAAATCGGTAATTATTATTTCTTTTTCCTAGAATAATTTGTCGAGCCTTGCGCAAATTTCGCTGAAAATTAGACCGACAGAAAGTCGGAGATTATTATATATCTTTTTTCACACATATCACACAGGCTATCCATATACAGTATAGTGTTGGCTGGAGCACCGGATATGTTAGTTGTCATGTGCTGATTGAAGGAATGAAATTCCCTTTTTAAATGCCAACATGATGTGGGACCAAAAGAAAGTGCAACCTCAGTATCGTTACTCTTGAAATGCTATTAACTGATTACTGCTGTGAAGAAATACCGGTATTGCATCCGTAGGCGTCTAGGAACTTCAGTTTTTAATCAATTTTTACTCTCGTCCTACGAAATGGCTATTACATTAGCTGTGATCGAAGTTACAAAACCTAGAAGGTGCAGCATTTCGTCCAAGTGTGTCGTGTTTGTGAGTAATCATCTAGTTTCTTTAAAAGTTTACGGTGATCCATAATGGTGACATTTGGTCGTTCGCGGGAAAGACACTGACTTCATGCTTCAGAATGAAAATAAATCTCTTGTAAACTAATACAAGTATTGTAATATAATGAGTTCATTTTCCTTAGCTCTCGTCCTTTATTTAAAAAGAAAGGTTTTGTCTTCATTTTTTGTTTCATACTATCTAAAAACCTCTGCGATTTTTCTTAGCGAAGGAATGTTCTAGGAAGGGAACTTATTACTGCTAAAATTAATCATAAAAAAAGGTTCTTCTGCATTTTGTGAAGTGGCTCGTTTCTTTGTAATAGTTAATTGCAATTACCGATGTAGTTGAACAAGAAGTAGGGTAAGTGCTAAAGGCAAAAAACAAAAAAGCTTAAAAATAGCCATTAGAAATTCATGCATAAAACTATAGCAAAGGATAATGTTTAGATTGCACATGCTGTTGAGATTTTACCCTTTTTGCATCTCCAAACGATTAATTAGATCTGTTACAATTCAAATGCGATCACCTAACGAAGTATGCTTTTTATGAATACATTACAAAATCTTTCGTACCTGAAAGCAAACAGCCTTGCATGCAAATCATATGCAAATATATTTAGATCTGGTGGGCCTGAATATAAGAAAGATATCCATTAGTTTCCTACATATCAGAGACAGATATACCACTTTCCCTGATACTTCATTTCACCAACGTTCATTAATGGTAAGTTGAGGCATCGTTCGAATCCCTCTTTCTCATTTAAAAGATAACAGAACCAAAGCACCTCATTTTGATCCGACAGACTAACAGATAATTATGTGCATATTATCCCTCCCTCGCTCTTAGCTATTTAGCGAGAATATCAGCCCCTCTATCGAATGGAATACAACGAAGAAGAATAAATTAATCTTTGAGAACGGGAAAAAGTACTCTTATATTTATGAACCGAAATTGCATTCTTTTGATAATGAACGGTTAGGATAAACTAGCGATCAGGTTTCCAAAGAGTGGGATGGGGTTGGGGGAAGAAACAATCGATAATATAAATAAATAATTACGACTTCAGCTTTCTGGTTATCGGACGCTGATAAATTCGGCTCAGAAATACAGGTATAAGGGTGCCAGGGGTGCCCCTCAAGTTTTATTTGATTACAGGTGTACCTTACCGATCATGGGGATTAGTGAGCGTCAAAATCGCGAATGGTAAGTACTTAAACCAATTGAAAAGGGGGATTATGATCTAGGAGGATTGGAAAATACAAAAATATAATTTTTAAACAATATAGGCAAAAAAAATTCGTAATGTAAATTATAGTATAAATGTGTATGTGTTTAATTTACCAGTTATTAAAAAAAGGTCATATGTAAGACTTGGAAGATGACAGGGATGATATGCTGATGAAAGTAACATGCAGAGGGGGTGTACTCAATGGAATTTAATACGGGGGAAGGTATAAATCTGCTTCAAGAATTGTGTGAAACTAATTATCTTTCCCTTTTAATTTTAGAGTTCTCTACAAAGATAAAGAGCAGCTTTCGGTTTTTCAGCTATCACTACGCTCCTACAAATAAATACATGATAAACTATGCGAACCACTTGACTTTGATATAATCAATGCGCCCATAATCTCCTAAACAAGAACAACCGTAATAAAATTTAATTATCAAAATGATAAACTTTATGCCCACAACTCCTGAAAGGCTGTTGGAGTTATCCATGCAATAAGTCGGGTGGGGGGGGGGAAGTGCCCATATCCGTATACAGCATGTTTTATTTATCTGTAGAATTATTTTCACGAGCCAGAATAAATCGGCTAACTATTGCTTGGATTGAAGAAAACGTAAGATATTTCTCTTGTCGTTGACGGAATCGAACCCAGATATCTCAAAAACCAGAGGGCAATATTTGTACTGACTATGCTGCCATGCCTCATCTGTAGGAGCCTACAGATGAAGTATAATCACGAATATAATAGTTGACACATAAAATACGCAGACAATATTTTCAGGGCTTAATACGACCTTCAAATACCAACCAAATAATATTTTGTTGTTGTTGTTGTGGTGCTGGTTTGCCTGTTTGTTGGACAAAAAAACCAGAGCCCTTTCATAGATTGGAGGAATCTTCAAAGATCTGTTCAATCGGGATTATTCTGGGTTTTTAAACCGCACAACATACAATTTTGTTGGCAAATACACACATTTGTACACATATAATACATATTGGCGCAATATGGCCAAAGTCGCTGATGTGCCTAAAAACCAAAAACACGTAACATTGCCCGAGTCCGAAAAGCTCGCCCGCTTTGTGAAAAAATAAAAGCCGTTAAAAGTTCCTTTCGTCGAGATGATATTCAGACCTAGACCTTTTCCATACAGGATGGATGGACGGCGATTGTAACCAATACACTAAAGGAAAGTGCATTCCCAGGACAAACATTATTATTATTAGTAGTATTAACTGAAATATAAAATTTTAATGTAATTACTCTACACTATATATATATATATGTTACACATGTGTTAAATCTTGATAGCTTTACGAGCATTGCATTGGCTGCTATTCAAAATGGCATCTTATGAAGTCGAACATTTAAAGTAGTAGTTGTTAAAATTATCTGTTCTACTGGAAATTCCTACGAGTCGTATTCAGGAAAATTTCGTGCACATTTTAATGTTCGCTGTGACGTAGTTTCTACAGATAGTAATTGCCATTTTATTACGCAGTTCGAAGAATGTCAAGCGTTTTCGATCAGTGGAAAGATCATCAGAGCCGTCCGTCAGTCCATTCTAATGAAATAGTAAATGCACCCGAAACAATTTTTAGAAGTTCAAACAGAAGTATCTGATGCTTATCACAACTGGTGTTTTCGCGCAATATAGCAAGGAAGCAGAATGGATAATTTTATTCTTTATCATTGCTTGAGTTTTATCCTTGCATAATTTGACCGCTGTTGAAGCTTTCAGATGAATCAGATTCTCATTGTGCTTGTGGTTCCTGTTTATTGTTAAGGAGTGTTTTCTGGCCAATTTCTTGCTTTATTTATAATGTGAGTTTTCATTTCGGATTTATATTGTGTCTGATATTCCAGAGAAAATTTATTACAATCTATCACTGTAAATATCACAGTATTCATATAAAATTTAACTGGGGCAGCCTTTATCAATAAACAGCTTGCACATTATGGTTACCGGGTTTTCTGGTGAGACTCACATTCATCTAAATCAAGATTGAAATCTGGAGCTACCCTCTTGGGGTAGCTCCAGATTTCAGGTAGATAACCTGAAGCTAGTAGTGCGGTGTTACCCCTTCTCACGTGATACTTTCACAAACATTTCTTGGAGTTTATGATAAGGGATATCACGACTATCAAAACCACCATTTAGAAACCCTTGAATATTTTGCAATCAGGACATTTAAACAGAATATATACGCAACAAATGCACGGAGTCAATTGAACAAAAAAATTTTTGTTGTTCCTGTGGGAAGATTTAATACGCTGAGAGGGCATCATGTAGAGTAGGCTTTGCAGCAGAGGTTGATTTCTCCAGCTGTAAAGAATACGCAGTAGAACTTTTCCTTTCTTTTAGCGAAAATTTTCCATCCGTTCCCTCTCTTTTCATTCTGATTATAACTCAAAACCAACCTGAAATGTTGTTCGCCCTGAAAATAACAAAAACGTCTTACATAAAAGTAAAATAGCATTTTGAGGTTCGTTTGAATCTCAAAATTCTGTTTTACTTTTAGGTAAGACTGACGCATTAAACGTTTTAATTTATAATAATAACAATCTTCTGTTTATACTCCGGAACGACCACACTGTCAGAGGATTTCACAAGGAAGAGAGAATACAAGAAACAGCACCGTATTTAGCAGTCATGGGCTTGAACGCCGGTAACTCAAGGCCCGTGTACTTATGCAACCGCACGACTGACCATTCGGCTACGGCAGCCTCATTTAATAAAATTCACAAACTTTACTGTTCGATTATCTATCATGGGGTTCATTCTACTCTCATTGAAGACCAGGACCGAGTACTAGAAGCTAATTTTATTTAGCACACCACACCTTTAGGTTTATTGTCAAATGCTTTTCAAAAAAATTGAGATAATTATCCTTGAATTCTTAGTTTTTGAATTTAGCATATCCATCAGGAGATATTGTACTCTATAAAAACTGATTTTGGCGAAAGGAAAACTTGCTGGAAATTTAATTGGTGGGTGTTAAAACAGGTGCCACAATTTCCACCGAATTTTTGCTTCCAGATATTTTTCCTGTTTCAAAAAAGAAAAAAACCTACTGTCCAAATGACTTGCTAAACTTATTGAGAGATTTAAAAAAAGTAAATTAATTTTGCAGATTTTTGAGAATTGTTAACGAAGTGAATGGAGAAGCACGTTCACTAGATAAGATCGACAGGCTATTTAAGTATGTAAACTAAGAGGGGAAAAATTTTACTTGTAATATAAAAAGAAAACAGGTATCAATCATACTTAATAAGAATACGAAGGCAATCAGTGTTGAAGAAATGCAAGACCAGAGCAGTGAAATAAAATTACTAATAACAAAAGCAAGAGCAATAATGTGATTTGTTCTTTGATGAGGTTTCTGGAGGTGGGAGAGTAGCGAGGAACTGTAATTTGCTTTTTGTTTTCTTCCTTATACTACAAGGCTAAAAGAGTACTTAATTTATTTCATGCTATTTGATTATCATCGATGTCACCTTTCTATTGCTCTGCAAGTAGCAATAATAAAAGATACATGGATAGGTATTAAACATCCAGGTGAAGTACACTCGAGAAATGTACTACCTCTAAGGATAACCACTTTCTAAATCATACAAACGGAGACTTAAGCTGGCCTCGGGACATGCGCACAACATATAATTTTCTAACAATTTTCTACTGGAATGAAAAAAAAAAAAAGAAAACACACGAGACCTTTAGGCAGTTTTTCTTTTTCCTTCTTCAATCCTCCCCCCTCTTGCGTTGAAGAACATGAGCGCCGCAGGCTTGGTAATCTCTTGGTAACCTGTACCACCACTTCAACAAGACATGCAGACCCACACACACATACAGGTGGTGTAGTCAGTGTATCCCGCTAGGAAACGATGAACTTCATGTTTCCTTCCTACTGCCACTGCCCTTTATAGACCTTAGCTAAGATTTTTCATTATCTGGCATGACATGACCCTCGGCGCCGGTCGAGGTCATGAGTATACCCTCTAGTGTTCCGTGCCCTATTTCGTGGTCTGCAACTGCACTACCACATACCAGAGGCGAAGTGGAGGACTTAATGTGCTGGCAGATAAGATAAAGTCCTCTCTATCCTTTAATTCGTCTACTAGATCGCTCTCCCCCCCTACCTTCTTCTCCCCCCTTGTGTGTGTACGAGCAAATACTATCACAAACACAGTCTGGTTTAAGGCTACAAAAACAGTAAATAGAACTGCAAAGTTTTTTGGTTTTCTTTTTAATTCTACTACTTGTTTTGTATGGGGAAAAAGTTCTTAAACACGTTTCTTGAAGAAATAAAATTTGCTAGAGGCACAGCCAAACGACTGAACGTGATATCGAAGAAACTTGTAAGCGAGCAGCTGGACTATGCATTCTATGGAAGGGAGGACGACCGGTAATGGTGACAGATATATTGAGTAAGCAGTAAAAGGAAACATTCCGGCACTTTAAATACGCAAAACAACAGCGAAACTTA
Source organism: Mastigoproctus giganteus (assembly GCF_048544385.1). Classification (NCBI taxonomy): domain Eukaryota; kingdom Metazoa; phylum Arthropoda; class Arachnida; order Uropygi; family Thelyphonidae; genus Mastigoproctus; species Mastigoproctus giganteus. The sequence goes on from NC_143583.1 coordinate 27,377,605, forward strand.
GTTTGAAAATTGATACAGTAAATCAAGAAGGCAGGGATGGAGGGCGAAGTGAAATGTTATTTTAATATATCTTCAAGCTGTGAATTTATTGGTTCCTCTATTGAACCAAATTCATATATATATATTTGTTTTTCGTTGTACTTAGTTGCATAATTGTGTACACTTCTAAATCATCTTTAATTACAGACACGTAGCATTCTATTTTAAAATTCATTCAGATCATCCCCCCCCTTAAAATGGTACTGTAAGCTATTGTAAGTCTTCACTGAATTCGATCTCTGAAAAACTAATTAAAAACCAATAGATTTAAAAAATATATATATATTAATTCATGTACAGCGTCACATGCTAAAAAATAAATAATATTTAGTAATATAATTTTTTAAATCGTGAATGTTTTGCGATGTAGATGTTTACTGCAAAAGATTTTTTACAAACATTTACTTCCGGTCTCCAATAATTACGATTTATTTAATTATCGTGGGTTATCAAAAATCAATATATTGAATAATTGATATAATAATATTTGCATAGACTTGGGGCAATAAATTTAGTCCACATCTATGCAATGAATTTACTTAATTTAAAATCTCTAAAGCTGACAAACGATGATCACGACGCGAGATAAATAAACATCAAACAAGTTTTAATGCGTAAGCAGAGCCCCCTGACGGATAAAGTGGCCATTAACTTATGCAGCCAATTCACGTCTGCTTGCCTGCTGCGCTCCATTGTCTGATTTATTAGAAAATCGGACAATGTAATAAAAGAAATCTTTATTTAATTACACACATTTTATGTTTTATCTTATATTAATCTTGGTGTTATCCAGACTTTCTTTCTTAATAATATCAAATGAATTACTTTTTTTTATTTTATTATTTATAGATAATTCACGTGTAGTGAATTTAATGTCAGCTATTTTAAGTTCTTTTGAGCAGAGTTTATCAGGTTAAAAGCTGCACACGTTTCAGCCTTTATTAAAAAGAAAAGAAAAGAAAAAATGCTTCGTCTCGATTTCAGAAAGCTGATATGAATTGGACAAATGAGTTCTGTCAGCAGCGGCAAAGAATACGCTCCACTACTCTTCAACAACGAAGAGTTTCCACTTGAAAAGACAATCACCAGATTCATATTTAATGTAATGATGAGATCTGCAAACGTTATTTTTGTAACGTACCTAAAAGACTCGTTATTAAAACTTCCATCTCAGCAAAACCCTGTCAGATCTTTGTACTCAATAATGAAATCATTCCGAGGCAACAGCAACTACATTTACATCCGACACAACTGCAGTTATGTTTGCCTTACTTCTCCCGCAATTGCCGACGGGTGAGTATACCCCGGCACACACACCGACATGTTCAACGAGACAGATGAAAGCTCTGATATAACTGGAGTAATAAAATACCGTAGCTGGGTGAACACCATACATCCATACAAGCTGACGACTGTTTCGGGGATGTCCACTTATAACAACTACGTTATCTTAATTCGAGACTATGAAATGAAAAAAAGAAAGAAAAAAAAGGAACAAAGGGATAACGTGACTAAGAAGATATATAGTAACTAGTTTCTTGCACGGCTGTCTCCGCAGCATTTTTTTTTTTTTTATATCCATAATAGCCAGCTCCTCCTGGTGTCACAACTACCACCTTTCTTGCTCTCCAAAAATTCCCCAGATAGGCACGTATATAAGCAATACAACTTAAAATATGAATGTCGATGGTAGAACACCATTTATATCTTTCTTTATGCATACAGAAAGAGTCAAATGTGGAAGGAAGACAAATGTAAGCCATATTTTCAAGTGGCAGGTCGTTTTTCTGATTTAGCAGAAGACTAGGTTAGCCAGCACAAAAGCAAATGCTAAGTTTCAAACTTGTGACCAAAATACGAACTTTTTCTGTTCAAAAAATAAATATATTATTTATTTATATTGCCGCCTACAAAATTCCTTTGCTTCTTCTTCTGGAAAGAAGTATCATTTCTAAATGGATGGTCTATGCAAATTATACGTTTGATTTTGAACTGCAAACCAAAGCGTCCAAGCTTGCAATGCATTTGGATGTCGACATATCGCTCGCACACATACAGAAATAATATATTCTTTGTGATGTGGGCACATACTTAAACTTTATTTATTTTTTATTATTTTTATAACAAAAATTGGATTCACGCGATAAATCTCACTTGAAGATCTGTCCATACAGAAACCAATTCCGCATTATTCATTCCACTAACGAATAAAAAAGTTCACAATCTGAAAAGGGTTTAAGCCTATCCTTCCCTATTTTTTTTTACAGAAGGAGATAATTATGTTAGATCACTAAAATCAGAGTAACACCATTTCAAAGAAAATCTGCCAAATACGTATGGTGAGTCTCAACTCTTCCATTTCTATATCCTTTCAAACTGATGGGTTGGAGGTAATACTGTAATCTGTTTGGCTCTGCCCCCATGACTTAGCTGGTAATAGAACCTTTCCTTGAAACGGTAAGAGAGAGAGAGAGAGAGAGGTGAACTATGCTTAAGTTATAAATACGTATATACAAGTCTTCAAAAGTTAGATATGAACGTAAAATTTAAAATATCACGAAAAATATATGGTGAATTCTAGGTAATTTCATAGTGCCCAAGACAATCAAAGCCTAGACCAAGTTCTGCATTGTACACTAGTATATAAAATTAATTTGTTAGGTATTATTCTTTTGAAATGTCCAACCAAACTCGTTACATTTCGTCCAACACTTAGCAAGTTTTTGTATGTTGTCCACATCAGTTGCATCGGAAACATTCTTCAAGCTTTGGGCCAAATCTGATATAAAAGGAGGATCCTTCAGATCCCAGAATCAAAAACCCTGCCCATGGCTACAATGAGGTCGCAGGTGGTCATGTTGAACCAACGTTGCTGTGCATTGCAAGGCATTACCCTACTGATTCTTTTTTGAGCTTATTCAAGTCTGGTTGTACCGGGCTGAATTGATTATGGTCCACAGTCGCTTTACTTGGCTGATTTGAACTTTGATGAAATTTTTGGATGTGGAAATGTTTTATGGGGCAATTCTTTAGGATGTCCCTTCTTTTCCGGTCCACAGTGGCGAAATCAGAATTCATTGAAGGTTTTGAGAAGTCTAACAACATTTTTGCCAGTGAGGAAACTCAATAATTGTATTGTTTAAACCAAGTATTCAAAGATGCTTCCATTTAAAAAAAAGAAAAGCAAAAAAGGTAACTTGTAAACGAACAACCACACTGAAACGTTACGCGGGCGGTTATATCAACCACCCACGTAAAAATAGCCTCAAATTTGCTCAACTCGTTATTTGAATTTTTTTCGCACTTCCCAGAGAGGGTAGGGGAGCGGCACCCTTTGCACCACGTCGATGCAAATCGGATAGGATGTCTAATATTTCGGCTGGGCAGTGTAAGTGGACTTACCTGGAGATTCTTCACCTCCTTTCTCAGATTTTTCGTTGAAAAACTTGAAATGGAAGTACAATAACTGGGTTTCCTTATGCCACACAAATAAACTTTGTTTGTAATGAGATAAGTGCATTTACTCTTTTGTCCTTGAAGTCGTCTTGAGTGTTTCTTAATTAGAAAATCGGTTAGGGTTCCATTTAGGAAAATTGTCCCTTGTGCTATTAGACGTCACAGAAATGTGTCACTTGTGACAATCTTACGATGACACGACGAGAAAAATTGTTTAGTAGCTTCGGCATTAGATGCAGGCCGGAGTATATTTAGAATCGATTTCCTCTGCCCTACTCGATTCTTCCTCTACCCTACCCCCCTCCACTTACCCTACATAAGTAGCTAAAGCGAGCTGAAGTTTGATTAAACGATTACCAAAGCAAGTACTTTATAACTGTGCCTGTATGTTTCCGATAATTACAAGTGTGTATCATTGATAATTACTTCTTAATGACCGCAAAACTTTTTAAACTTTTGACTTGCGCTGTGAGCAACTCATTACAGCAATCGTCCAGTGGAAAATTAAAATTAAGAGGAAACTTAAAATTAGCATTAAAGATTAACACTGCCACTCAAACAGCATAAGGTTACCAGACTTGCACTAAGATACCTCAAGAATGTATATTTGCGATATTTGAAAGACTATTAATCTTTGGCTTCGAAATCCAAATATTTTCCATCTATCTATCTAAGGAAGTTTTTAGTTCATTAAAACTAACTTTACGCAGATTCCAGCTGAAACGGGAGTCCATATGCATGCAAATATCTCCACAATGAATGATAACGAAAACTATCAATCATTGTTGGGAATTAGGTGCGTTAGCATATATCCGTCCGTCCGTACGCATGTAACAATTCTACTCACAGTGTCGAAGCATCACAAATTTTCATTACAGTCGAACTAATAGAAATCCGATAATTATTATCTCTGTCTGTCCGTCCGCATAATAACTCGATTCCCAGCGGCTGTTTTTTTTATGAAATTTTATACTTAATTAAAAAATTGTCAAACCTCAAACTTCAGTAAAATTGAAAATCAACTAACAAAATTAACCAATCCGGAAATTATTTCTTTTTTTCATACATATCACACAGGCTATCCAAATAGTGTTGTGTAGTGGAAACTTGCAGTATATGGTAACTTTGATGGCCCACTTCCATATATTGCACTGATACGAAGGAAGGAAGGAAAGTTCTTTCAACTATCACTTTATTACTCCGAAATTTCTATACAAAGTATACCAACCATTGAGAGTCTATACCTAATGGAATGGTGGACATGGATATCAATTGAGTAAAATAAGCAAATAGCTATATAAATATGAACAAAACAGGTTCAATAGGAAAATTGAATCTGTTTTGTTCAATACCTTCTATTCGCAGTGTTTAGTGAAAGTATTAACTATTTAGAAAATTATAAAAAATAAAATAAAAATAGATTGTATGTGACCTTTGTATGAGTCGCTTTGTTCAATCTTTTCGCCTTCAATCTCTGTTTGATTTAGACTATTGATATAGCCATTGATGCTTGACACCAGGGAGCACTGCAGTCTCACTGCCTTATAATCACCTGTTTCTGCTGGTTAAATTCCTGTGTAATCATTGACAACTTCATGGACTGTTCTAGCATCTGTTTGAACTGCTCAGAGATTTTCATTTTGGACTGTACAATTACCCTAGATCCTTTCACATTCTATTTGAAATTGGTATATTAATGGTATATTGGTATATTATTCCGGGAATTACTGCTACCCAAATTAATACCTTCCATTTATCAATGTTAAATCGTAATTGGTATTTTTTGGCCTATCTGCTTGGTTTATTTAGATATTCTTAAAAAAGTAGCGTATCCAAATTACTAATATTAACCAATGTATCATCAACAAACGTGACATCAAAGTTTAAACACATCACTATCATAGATGTAAGTATTTTAAGGTGAGTTCGAATCCCGTCAATGACGCGAGGAATTTTTATGGACTTTTTTCACACCGTGGCTGAATTAGTCGGGCAAGGGTTGCATGGTTTTGTCTTGTATGTACACTAACACCCCATAACCTTAGTTGTTTTGGCGCTTAACACACAATAATATGTCAACAGAACTTGCTTGAAATGGATTCAACAACGTTGTGGTTGGATTAATGACGTCTTCACCAAAGACGATTTCGTGTTGTTTGAGTTTCCATACCAAGCAACTGACACGTGAGTCCAGTCGTTCATTTCCAATGAGTAGACGGCCCCTTAACCTTATTGGATTCAATTCCAGTGTCCACCAGCGATACTTTGTAACACCATTAAAGTTCATACCACATCCAGCATTCGGTTTATTAATGGCTATCCAAGACTGGGTAAATCAAGTCCAGGTGATATTTCATAAACTGACCACGATTAAATATTATAGATATTTAAAGTGATCTGAAATTGGATCGATGTAGTCAACATAAACACGATGGGGAATTCATTATTGTACTGAAGGTGATCTAAGAGAAAGAGGGATGCACTGTGGTACAGGCATGGCCCCATTACTTCTACCTATGTTGACAAGTAGGCGATGCCATCAACGGAATTATAGAATGCGCGAATTAATCCAGCTTACACATCCCCACAATCGATCGCCCACAGAGGGGAAAAAAAGGGTGGAAGTATGTACTGGTAATAAATTCTTTCTGTTAAGAATGTTTGTAATATAAATAAATACCGACCAAATTCTCTGCTCTGCTTCTACTACGCTTCTACTATGCTTTAATACTCAAAAGATATCAATAAAACCCGTATTTCTTCAGAGATAAATCAAATTAAAAATTTCCTTTTAATAATATTTTTAAATTCCTGATTTAAAAATTAGTTCCCGGTGGATGATATTTACAAACCTATTGATTTTACTGTAAACAAAACGTGATGTCGTTAGGTTTTAGTGCTTTCCCCCATCCTTTATATATCGGTAAAGTGTTTAGATAAGCTGAATAAATTTTCTCTTCATTTAATAAGCTTTGGTTCATCTTTAGTACAGCTTTGGTTCATCAACATTGCAGCATTTGTCCTTCTATTGCATTCACTGCTAACATTTTTAGTCACGTTGGCGTCTGCAGCAAACAGAAAACAGGGCTTAGCGCGCAAATCTTCCTAATTCCATCAACTTAAATCGCTTAATGGAAGAGGTTGCTTTTGATATTATTCTTTGATATCATTTATGAAAAGCTTAAGTATTGATCATTAAAGGCAAAAGCATGAAAAAAGCTCCCAATGACACGTTTTTAAAATGTACGTAGACGTGCGTAAAACACCAATTTCCAGTTCAGTTGTTTTACAGTGATTTTCTTCTTCTTAGAGTCCGAAAAACAATTAAAAAAAATAAAAGAATTTAAAAGTGTCTGCGTCTCTGTCAATGTCTTACTTTTGTCTAAGGCCATTCAGTCTGTCTGTCCATTTTTGGAATGGCAAAATCTCAGACAAAACCCCTGTTTCAAACCGGTTCACTCAGGCCAGTTCGAATCAAGACCTTATTAAGACCAGTTGTGCTGTTCCTCCCGAATAGGTGAGGGTTGATGAAACAACTGAGGTTGTGAGTAATCAATGTCTTGGATTTGTCCAAGGTCATTCAATCTACCTCTGTTTGTGGGATGACAAAATCGAGGCAGAAACCATGTTAGAGACTGGCTCATTCAGTCAGATTCGAACCTGGATCCATCCAAGCGAAGGATACGGCCATTTTCTTGCCACAGAGGATTATTCTAATTGAACTACAACTATTATGATCTACTGTTAGTACTAAACGAATCATTTGATCTATTCGGATGAACTTTATTAAGAAGGGGAAGGGTGCACTATTCTACAATATCCTACAATGATTATCCTGGAAATGTTCGATACTAAGGATGCCTGTCTACCAAACTTTCTAGACAATGTCAGCCAATCATTTGCCTCTTTTGAAATTCATTAGATTTTACCCGTTAATCTCAATACTCGGTGTGACAATGAACATGTTCAAGCAATTATCTTCATTTGCATGGGGGAGTGCTCACGTTATCCGCACCTAAATTGTACTCCAGAAAATCAAATTCAACAGTTAAACTACTCTATAATAATTGCATTTAAATCGGACTGCATAGAATCGCAAATTAGAATAAACTATTGCATAACAATCGTGTTCCAGAGAGGATGGCCAAGACAGAATCGTAACCATTAACTAATGCAATATTTGCTATTAAGCACTAACAGCGTCTAGAATCGCATTAACTCGTAATAATACAAAATATTAGTTCAGAAGTATCGTAGTAAATATTATAGAAGTTGGTATGGAATGAAAACAGGGTAATGGGGTAACGTGACTAGATCTGGGACAATTTAATTTACTGGAACAATGAGAACTTCGCCATGTTTAGGTAATATTTACATGTACTGTAAAAATGAAAAGTAAATGTTCATAAAAGAGAAAGCATGGTTTAATATATAATAAAAGCCTAGCATTAATAATAATGTTACGTGGGTTAGCATATACACTCCATCCTAAAAGTTTGGTACCACAGCGTATAACAAGTTTTCGTTAATTTTTTTGAAATTAGCTGACAAAGTAAGGTTTAATACTAATTTTTCATCAAAATATTCTCCACGAGATTTTATATCACTGCCTTACATAGACGTGGCATTCTGACGATTAATTTTATAATAGTGTCTTGACCAACATTAATCCACAGGGCGAGCCCGATAACATGGTGCATTATCGTCTTAGAAGATCACGTTTCTGTCTATGAAAAAACACAATATGTAAGGGTCCATGGCACACGGTCTCCTAAGAGCTGCCGGTAGACCTCACCAGTGAAATGTTGGTCATATGGACCGGGATCCTAGTTCTTGACAGCAAAATATGTCCCATATTAAGTAATCACCACCACCTACCTGGATAGTGGGCACCATGCACTCATGTTGCTTATATCACTCATGAAGGCATCCGTCGACGCGTTGCACCAGGTATTTGAACTCATCCGACCAGCACACTTGTTCTAGTCTTCCAGTGTCCAAACAGCATGTCATTCACACCACAGAATTCGCTGTTGAAGATGATCAGTGGTGAGAAGAGGGTGTCTCTTAGGTCTTCTGATGTGGAATCCTATAGTTTGAGCGTGTGGCGCATCGTCATTTGGGATATTGTTCTTGCATTCCCCATACTATATTGCGATGGCAATGGCAAGTGACCTGCCGTTGAGCCCGTACAACGCACTGTACCTTTCGCTCACCACGAACATCCATCTTGCGTAATCCTTTACAGTTCTGTCTGTGGGGGATCTGACCCGTTAGACACCACTCTTTGTACATCTTAACCTCAGTGGGCCGTGAGCAGCTGACAAGATCAGCCAGTTCTGATATGGAAGCATCCAACTCACGAGCTCCTACAATCATGCCCTTTTGAAACTGCGTGATATCTTTACTACATCCTCCCTTAACTTTATTACTTTGACTTGCATGACCAGATGCAAATTACCACTGCTCTGGCGTACAAAGCGATTCATCTTTTTATACTGCGAGGTATGCAAGACATCTTAACTTCCAATTGTGTTGTATTATCCCGAGAAATTCAAATGTCTTTATGAAGTGGCATTTGGTACATTTGAGACTGACAATGAATTCGAGCAAATGGAGATCATGAAAACTGCTGAGTAAATCATTGCAATTCAGATTGCTCCTTCTTAATGAAAAGTGCCATTTTTGTATATTATTAGTAATATTTGTAAATTCTTTTAAATACTTTTTTCTCTTTTTTTTTTAGATGCCAACTTCACTCCCTACATGAAATGGCCGGTGAGTGAATGGACATCATATTTCATTGCACACGAATCCTCTCCCAAAATAACTACATATTGTAAGAGAAATTATACATTCTGTGGTTCAAAAAAGACATCACTGGTTGTGGTCAATATGGAAAAACGTGTCCCGTTATTTTTAAGATTCTTGTGGAGGAGGGGAAAGAAATCAGGGGAAGGGTCTGCACTCTTTAGTGGCACAAGTCGGTGCGAGATAGCTACTGGCAAAACAGCGACACATTCTCAAGAATCAATATTTCACAGAATTGCTGGAGCGGTCGACATGCCCCGGCAGCCTTATCTTGAGTTCACAACTCTGACATCGGCCCTCGGTTGCACTTTTCGCCTCGGCAATTTGTCGTTGGAGAGGTTTTTCGTAGCCATCATCGCCGGACCGGGTGCACCATTACATCATGGGATCTGGTAGTGACAAGCAAAGCACAATACCTTGAGCCTTACACCGATAGAATTAGTCTATAAACAGATGACGTTGAACGGTGAGAATTCTATTGACATCAATAATTGAACGAAAGAAAACAGTCCTAGGAGAGATGTCAAGAAGTCAAAGACAAAGCAATAATATAGTAGCGATTGGCACACGAGCGAACAAAATGGGAAGTGGGCCGTAAAAATCGCTGGAGTGGATGGAATCTGAAATCTAGCAAAAACAAAGAAAAATTATTTATTCCAGATCCCGATCCAGCAGAGGAAACATTAGTCAAATCTCCGTTGCCTTTACAAGAGAATTTTCAAGAACTCCTACGTGCCTAGGAGCAAACTGAAAGCTGTAAAATATCGGAAACACTTAATATAACCTTGTTAGTGATATCGTAAAAATTGCTCAATGATTGTGACCATCAGCATGCTGTTCGAAAGTCACACTGCAAATCAGGAGTGTGTATAATTCTTTATAATGGCATCACATTAGTTGCGTTCATATCTCATTTATTTATTTAAATAAATAATGATGGGAGGAATGCAATTCACTCTAAATTGCTTGGAATTTTTTATTTTATTTTACTAGAAGTAATTTTTTCAGTTTTGTAAGTGATCTTACATCCCAGTTTTCATACACTTCTACACCACCCTACCATTAATATCTGGACACGGAGCATTGTCCTGCTTATACAGGTATGGGCCTTCTCCGACGTGCTCTCATTATTGTCCAGGACGTCTAGATAGACCTCAGAATTCGTGTTTTTTTTTTTTTTTTTGTTTTTTTTCCAAAATAACCACAATGGACCCAGACCAAACCATCAGAAACGGCCCCAGATCATCACACTGCCTACACTTCATTTGGGACGATCCAGTCCGACAGGTAGCTTTCTCCGGGCAACCGCCACACCCAGACACTGCTGTCAGACAGATAGATCATGTACCGTGACTCATCACTCCAAAACACAGCTTTCCACTGGTCTATGGGCCAAGAACGACGGGCCCTACACCAAGCTAGACAGTGTTTGGCATTAGTCGGGATAATTACTAGCTTGTGGTAGCCCATATCATGCGACATTCTGTACACTGTACTGATGCTGACATGTGTTCTAATCGTCTTACTAACGACCTGCTGCGACAACGTCGACCCGCGTTCCGAGCGGTTGATTCCTTGCATGGTTCTGCTGTCTTGTTCCCGTCGGCTTTAAGGATTTCCAGGTCGTTTTGCGGCGGTTTCCACTGCAATCTAGGGATCTTCATGAATTGCCACGTACAAACCGACTGCATATGTGGCGCCCTACAATCATTCCACACTCGAAGTCTGTTAATTTCGTCGATCGCAGCATCACAATCACACTACTCTTTTTCTCGAAAGGCTACGAGCATTTATTTGGAGTTCTGTCTAACACTATCTGACCAACTATCAACAGAAGGATATCCAGAAATTAATGGTAAGGCGGTATATCTCCTATATACAGAAGGTAGACAGAATAAAGGAAACACCTATGAAAAGTCGGTGACCAGGATGACACTGATACGCCACGGCACGGATGTCATACTGTCGCTCCAGAAATTCCCGCAAATGTTTTATGGGATTACTGTCATGTGATTAAGAGGAGCAGTAGATGGAAACTTTTCCTCATGATCTTCACACTACTCATTGACAATATGGGTCACGCAAAATATGAACAGACTGGAAAAGACACCAGTCCTGCACAGACAGAAATACTACAATATGGCGTCAGTCTATGACTTAATAAACCACTGCTGTGAACACAAATGGTTTGTCCCAGAACAGTGCAAGTCACATGACCATAGTTGTGGATATAAATGCAGCAGAACAACCTTTCTAGTATCAGTTAAGCGTACAAACCATAGCAAGAATGGGGAAAAGGAGTGATCTTACGGACTTCGAAGGTGGCATGGTTGTAGGTGCAAGACGTGTTGGACAAAGCATCTCTGAAACGGCAGTTCTCCTGAACTTTTCATGCACCACAGTTTCAAGGGTGTATCGAGAATGGTGCAACGAACAGAAAACATCCTCTCAACGGCACTCCTGTGGAAGAAAATCGCTTGTTGATGAGAGAAGTCAGGGGAGGATGGTTAGAATTGTGCAAGCAAACAGACGGGCCACAATGTCGCACATCACGTCACAATGCAACCTTGGTGCGCAGAACAAAATATCGCAGCGGACCACGAGTCGCACTTTGTCGCGAATGAGCTACACCAGCCGATGGCGACATCGCGTACCTTTGTTATCAATGAAGAACAAGAGAGTACCTCTCCTGTGGGCACAGCAACACCAGCACTGGACTATCGAGGATTGGAAAACAGTTGCTTGGTCTGACGAGTCGAAGTTCCTGGTGCATCATGTTGATGGAAGGCTCAGAATTTGGCGAAAACAACATGAATCCATGGACCCGTCATGTCTGACGACTACTGTGCAAGGTGGTGGGGACAGTATTATTGTGTGTGGAATGTTTTCTTGGCACACGTTCAGTCCATTGATACCCATAGATTCACGTCTGAATGCCACATTGTACCTAAACATCGTTGCTGACCAAGTGCATCCATTCATGTTGACAGTTTATCCTCAGTCAGATGGTTACTTCCAGCAGGATAATGCACCGGTGCACAAAGCCCGAATCACTATGGAATGGTTCCAGGAACAATTACAATGACTTTTCTTAGCTGCAGTGGCCCGCTCAGTCCGCGGATCTCAATCATATTGAACATCTTTGGGATGAGCTGTTCGCTGCACGCCTACACCTCCGTCGAATCTCAAGGAACTGCGTGACACACTCATGTCTGCATGGTACTCCATTCCTGCACAACGTTTTCAGCATCTTGTTCAATCCATGCCTAGACGAGTTCGGGCTGTTTTGAAGGCTAAAGGATGTTCAACACGCTACTAGGTAGGTGTACGTAATAAAATGCAGCACAGTGTATTTGCAGAGAATAATAAATTCGAATAAATAAATAAGATTGTAAAAATATTCATATATAATCGCTAATAAAAGCCTTGCGAGTTAAGACTGGAATTAAAATTCAGAAAACACGCACTACCGGATAAACATGATAATACAGACCGTATCTCAATAACGGTTGAGAGGGTCCTCACCTCTGTTGAATTATACAGCCCTTTTACACTCCTGGGCCCGAGTGCATTACACCTAGGCTCTGGACTGAAAATAATTCCTGCGAGGACTAGTTTTAACGACTGTCAGGAAGGCAGTAGGTGTAGCATCGCTCCCTCTGGGCTATTTTCTGTGATAGTTATGTGACCTTTGGCACAATTAAATTAACGATTGTGGCAACCAGCACACTGTTCGAAAGTCATGGTCCAAGACAAGAGTGTCTCTAACAGATGGAACAGGCTTCCATCTGTTGTTGTGGAAGTGGATGGTTAGAATAAATTCAAAAGAGAAGTTCACAAATTCTTGGAGGGTACGGAACAAGACTACTGCTTTGTAGAAAGGCCTTCGTAGTGCGCAAAAATTTTCCTCCGGAAAATCCGGGTTCGAATCCCGTCTATTACGCGAGGAAGATTATTAAGGTCTTTGCAAACAGGGATGAATGAATTTTTTTATAGCAGAAGTATAGGTGTTTGTGGATGTTTCCGAATTTTTTTCAACCCGAAAAGAGACAAACCAGCTTTAGAACATATGCAATTTATGCTACAGACATGCTGCGGTTCCTCGCGGTTACAGTCACCGTCCTCTCACACTGGCTGAAAAATGTCCAGGTTCGAATCTAGTCACGACGTCTAAATTTGCGAAACAAAGTTGTAAATACTTGATGACTGAGTTCATAAGGGAATATCAAATAATGCGACAAACAAGCCTTCACAACAAAAGCATCGAGTAATTAATTAAAAGAAGCCAACATCAATACTTTCGTGTAGTTCACGCGCACAAAAGCAACACAGAAAGTCGAAACTGCAGGCACTGGTGTTTTATTATTATTATTTTTTTAAATATTAATGCGCATGTAAACGATATACAATGATAATCCTTGTTGAAGGTGTGCATTGATAAACAGTGTTTTGTCTTTCAATCAATCATCCATGCGTGTCTATCTCTTACACTTCTTGCTTACTGTCACAGCAGGAAGAAAAGCCGCGGTACTAAATTGGGAATACCTGCCCGAACAAGAGGAGTAAATAGAGTGAAGGGTGGAGGTACGTTTTGCTGCAAAAGACAAAGACAGGGTTTAAGCCACTGTTGTAAGAAATACAGATTACCTTTGTTTCTGAAGAGACGAGAAAATCCTGCTTGTCACATAACATCAAAATGAATAAAAACGAAACAGATTTTGTTTGGTGAAACTCGTACTTTCTTTATCTTTTAGGATTCTGGCGTATCCTGGTAATTACAGACTTGGGGGGGGGGGGAGAAAAAGAATAAAAAAAAGTGGGTGGTTGAGTGGAGTTCAATGAACTAATCAAGCTAATCGATTTGGTTTCGGAGTGGCTGACTTCGATGGTAAGTGAATTTTATATTAAAGTTTGTTTTTTTTTTCACAAAACTTGTAAACAAAGCAATGCTGTTTACAAGTTTCTTTTTTAACCCAATCTTCCAAATTAATGCAAGCTAGCTAACTATTTATTGTTTTAAATCCCCTAATAATTAACTGCAACTTAGTCGCCAAGGTACAGCGCCACCTGCCACACTTGAGATGTTTTCGTTCGAGTCCCGTATGCTGGAGGAATTTCTAATGTCCTCTTCAGTCGAAGATGTAGTTAGCCGATCTCAGACGGAGGGAGTATGGGTTTTTCCTTGTTAATTACTCCGGGTTTTTTCATCCCGCTTAAATATTCCACAGCTGTAGAACGGTTAAAAATAACAATTGGATTTTATTTGAATTATTGCAGCTTTTAAAGTTGGCATAATATTCCCGTGAGTCTTTTAGGGGCAAGGTACTCAATTAATAGTAATCTATTTGAGTCCGAGAATATTGAGGCCAATACTTTTCCAGTTCGAAACTATTTTGTGGTTGAAGATTTCTGTGCTTCCACTGCATGCTTTCCAATCTGGATTCAGGATCATAAAAAACGTAGCTAAGTTTTATTACCGGTTACCAAACGGGACTCCACTCTCTAATGTTTGCCATGAATGGAAAGGTTTTCTGGGGAATCCATCTTACACTGTCCAAACTTTGGATATTCCCAAATGCTCATGTATTATTGTTAAAATTGGAGATGTTAATATTTTTTCAAGTACTGTACTTCAGTTGGCCGAGCAGACCTTGCAACATCCTCAACTGAACTGCTTGCTATTTCTAGCCGAGCTGCAGGTTTTAAGACCAAGTCAACTGCATCATATCGACTGCAAAATTGACTCGTGCGCACGGTGTGACCTTGGCGGTCGGTCAAGTTTATGCCTGCTTAGTTTTGCCTAAGTAACGATGGCCGTGACATGCAAGGAACAGTATGCTGCTCTCAAATTTTGTTTCCATGTCAAGAAGACATCAACTGAAACGTATGAAATGTTCAAAGAGGCTTATGGTGAATCTACCCTTCCATATAGCAGACCTCGCAGGTGGTTTAGAGTGTTTAAAGATGGACGTGATTCGATCTCAAAAATTGAGTCCTGGAGCTCCAGTCGTAAGAAGTTGTAAAGACATCGAAGGAGATTCTCAAAACAAGTTGAAAAATAAGGCTTCCGCGTGTTTTTGAAGGATGGCACAAACGTTGGGGTAAGATGCATTTCATCAAATAGGGACTCCTTTAAAAAGGACCATCAAAATATGGATGATTAAAAAAGATATGTTGCGAAAAATAATTATGATCATTCTTTCTTTATTCAACAGCCCTCGTATTTAAGGTTTTTATTTCAACGATGGAGCTAAATGTGATGAAAAGTCATGAGAGAAGGGAAATATGTACTCGGATGTAATGAAACCTCAATAGAGCTTACTGTAAGTAGACCAAACTAGTTAAACAAAGCACAGTCCCATCTACATTTATTTCCAAATCGTGCAAATATATAATGACAGGAATGATTGAAAATACCAGAAAAAAATCTGATTGAGTCATAACTTATCTCGTGATTATTACAAACTTAATTAAACGAATGGTTCATGACCTTGATCTTTATATATTCATAATAGCGAAAATAAACAAATGTGAAACTTTAATCACACAGAATGAAGTATAAAAGCAATTTCCCCTGAAGAGCACGCGAAACATGACAAACTCCTCCTTTGTAACGCATGCTCACTAAATAACGAGTACCTGTAACCTTCGGCTTCAAGGTGGAAACAAACCTTTCCAACTTGGCCACCATGATTTCAAGAGTTATTAGTTATATACATAGTACGCTAGTAATAATATCTATGTAAGGTATTTTAATTTTCTATTAGATTAAAATGAATGATCCAGAAAGAATAAAATCACTCTTTACACTGAGTTGGCTTTGCATTAGCAACATCCCCCATTTGTAGGACTGGACTGGTCCGTGATGGACTAGTGAAGACTCAAAGTCAGGAACGGCTGTTATAAGATTCCAATTCACACACGTGACAATCAGCTTTTGAGTGTCTGGAATCGAGATATTTCGGACTTCGAACGTGGAATGATCATGGGACAGTCAAATATGTTACCATCTTGTAATACAGCAGTGACAGCACAGTGGCTCGGTTAACTATCCAGTACAACGTAGAAATACCAAGACCAATATCCACATGTACTATGTGCGGACATTAGCTCGTACAGACTATGGTAGTCGATGGCTGTTACAGACACAAGAAACTGCGCCTTGCATGAGCACGTCAACTCCAACATTGGATCACCAAAATGTATAAATCTGTCTCCTGGCCTGAAGAATCCCGTTTCCAACTCTATCATGGTGATAGAAAAAGCAACGTGAGGTCATAGCACCTGGATGCACTGTTGGTGTGCGGCATACTGGACGCGGTGACAGTTTTCGTGCTATGCCTCGGGTCCTCTTATCACTATTAATCTATGTCTCATTGGGAACGTCTTTCTATCAAGAACACCTCTTACGATGACACTATATCCAGACAACTCTGGCGTCTACCAACAAGAACATGACACTGAATTCTCCGTTCTCCCATGGCCGCTCAACTTGGCGATCTCAACCCAATTGAGCATGTTTTGCAAAAGGACATTCCATGCTACCACCATCCAGTTCCCAATGTGCGAGCATTACTGGATTCATTGTGCAACGCATGGGTAACACTACCACAGGGACACTCTGAAAAACTGTCGAGTCTATGCCTAGATGTGCAACGGCTGTATTATGGGCAAGAGGAAGGTGTTTAACTAATGTAAACCCAACTCGTGTATAAATATCATATTTTATAGACAATATTTTGGTATTGAAAAGTAGACTTCGCATTCGCATAGTCGATAAGAAAGTAATTCCATCATCTATGGATCACTATTTGATATCCTGTCAATTCTTCTCACTACCTATTTATCCTGAAAGAACATTAAAAGTGCTCACAACCCCGGTTAGCCATTATTAAACAAATACCACAAGAAGATACTTACTTAGGACGGTAACAACATAGGCAACGTTATAAATATCCACACCACTGCCCCCTTCTTTTAGCCAGCACTCGAATTGTCCGTTGTCTTTGTCGTACTGGGCCCGTGATATGAGCAAGTCGTATTTGCCTTCCTGAGGTGAGAAATCTATGCTGTAATGGGGGTCGAGGGCGGCAGCATTGATGGCAGCGTTGTCTTTACCATTCCTATTTATTCGACTCCAGAAGTAGAGAGTTGTGCTAGAAACAAGTGCTGAATGGAAGCGACACTGCAGCCGTAACGTCTCGCCTTCGACAACATCTTTATTGTCGCCAGGCAGAACCTGAGCTGACGTTAGTAAGACACCTGCAATAGAAGAAAGAAGAAATTTAATATTATGTTATGCATTATTAGTTAGGGTAGAGCTTTATGCTTCATGCATATTAAAATTTCAAATAAACAATATATTCTACCGCACTAGAATTTCCTGACGCGAGCGCCTCCTATCGTTTTATTATAGAAAAAGCAGGTGATCAACACTAGCTCATAAGGCATGACTATTGGTGCTCGCGCTCTCTAAGTTTCATAGAAAATGGAGTGGAGGTGACACGTATATCGATACAAACTGGGTAGATTGAAAAACTCGGTATGGACAAAGTGCATTTCTCAGATATCGTTTGCCAGTTATTTTAAAGTTAATTCATTGATAGAGAGAGAGAGAGAGAGAGACTTCAGTTGTTATGGTAACAGTTGTTTTTTAAGTTTTGTCTCCTGGACTCAACTAAAAAGAATATAAAAGTGCATTTTCACACTAGGTTTCCCCAAAATTATAGTGCCAAATCAGCTACTGTTTCATAGAAAGCACTCTATACCCCCACTCAGTAAGATGAACATGAATTTTACATGACTGAAGCACGCCTTGTAAGTTTGAGCATCAGCGTAAAGTATTTTCTTCAAAGTTCTGACTCAACCGAATACCCTCCAGCTGACATAAAACACGCATATAAATGTTTTACATCCGGGTAGTTTAGAGGTTCCAATACAGTGCAATTACTTAGATTATTCTTTCTTCTTTTATTGACCAGTTCCCAACACAATTTGTATAGATGGGGCTATCGTCAACATTAAATTTAATCCTGACTGGTTGATAATTTAGACGTCCTTCGAATGTTTTTTTTTATGATGCCTTCGGTGATTTTAATGACATGCAATATCTCTGACAAAAATCTTAGAAACCACATAAAGTCAACATCAATCCTTGGTTAATTATGAAGGCGTCTTTTTGGTTATATTAATGTGGTTTATATTTTCGAAAATTGTGAAATGTTGGTGCCTTGTGGATGGGTGAACAGAATGCATATGTATAGGCGAGCATTTCCAAATTGTTTGGGTCACGTGAATTGACGATATGTCGCCACATTGATCATTTACAGTACATGAAATAGGAAATGTCCTGGACAAGAACCAATCTGGCCAACCATCAGTGCTCGGTAATAACACGACGCATAGCATTCGTTGTAAGTACCACGAAAACTCTTTAAAAACTTTCTGAACAAAGCAAACTGTTCATGGGAGTGTCCAGGATGCTACATAGTTTGAAATTTTATCTTTATCCCATTCAAGTTATGGGCAAACTTAGAGAACACGAAGCAATCTCTTTAATCTCTCCTTTGGGGCTATTTAAAACAGAACAAGCCTACCACGTGAGAGAAACTTTTCACACTGTAATATATCGGTATTTTAAAAGTTAAACGTTTTCTCCTTCTGGTTTGGAAACCAAGAAGGCGAAACATTTTTGTAAATTCAGTCGACTTCAAGAACTTTGGGCTGAAATCCAAGAATGCTAAGCATTCTACCTTAATAAAAATTAAACTAAAAGTAATGAGCATATTTAAGTGGAAAAGCTAACTTCCCAAAATTCCAAGTGAACTTTTAAAACTGCGCCAAAGCTCCCATCCTGGCACTTCATCTCCTAGACCATTACCGTCCACTGTGCACCAAGCATGATGTTGTTTCAGTGCTTAATGCCAAGAACCAGACAAGTAGAATCACTGAGATGAATAAATGGTAAAGCCTTGGGTGGCAGAATAAGCAATTTATGAGCTAAATCTCTTGTATTAAAATATTTTCTTGAAGGGTCCAATGTACAGCGTGACATACACACATTTCCAAAATAAAGGACAAATGAGACTGATTAGCAGAATGACAAAGCAAATACCCACGACAGTAAAATTCAAATCCTACCTTAAATGAAAGTACAGGAATGAAGATAAACGCACAGACGATCTGCCTGCAGTTAACGCGGTCGCTTAGCAACCAAACAACTCTGATAATTAACAATATATCAGTTGAAGTAATGAACGAACCTAGAGACGCGATGAGTTGAAAGGGGAGGGTATAAGCTGACGAAATATATAGAAAGAGCGCAAAGTGCGCATTAAATTCTTAATATTTCGTTTGTCGCTTCTCCACTAATACGGCCCTTGGTATTTAGGGGTAAAGAAACCCAATAAAAATGTACCTGCTCGCTACTTATAAGCACCGAATTAAGACTAAAGATAAAAATCACCTGATTTGTGAAAAGGGGTTTATTTTCTATTTTTTTTAATGAATTGTGTGCAAAGTTAATAATATTCTTACATTATTATAATCATATAATTAAAGCATAAAATTAAAAGATTAAACCATTTGTCATTTTTTTAAAGAAAAAAAACTGGTGTACCCGAACGGAAACAAAACTTTCCCAGGTCTAAAATGTAAATTCCTTTGTTCTGAAAAGTTGTTTATTTCGTCGTCCAGAAATGTGTTTATTTCATAATTCAGAAATGTGTTTATTTCGTCGTCCAGAAATGTGTTTATTTCATTGTTCAGGAATATGTTTATTTCATCGTGCAGAAATGTATTTATTTCGTCGTCCAGAAATGTGTTTATTTCATCGTTCAGAAATGTGTTTATTTCATCGTCCAGAATGTGTTTATTTCATTGTTCAAAAATGTGTTTATTTCATTGTCCAGAAATGTATTTATTTCATTGTTCAGAAATCTGTTTATTTCATTGTTCAGAAATCTGTTTATTTTATCATCCAGAAATGTGTTTATTTTATCATCCAGAAATGTGTTTTGTTTATTTTATTATCCAGAAATGTGTTTTGTTTATTGTATTATCCAGAAATGTGTTTTATTTCACCATTCAGTAGTATTATCGTCTGACAGATACTTCAGACGATAATAGTTCAGCAAATGGATTACACTAGTTTCCCAAAAATTTATACCTAATCGGATTCATTAAAATACTGCTTGTAATCTCTAAATGTGCTTTTAATAAGAATTAATATTTTAAAGATTAAAAGCAAACAGTTTTTATCTTTTATCTTAATTTATTATTATAAACAAGTTAGTTAATGCACGAAGTGCATTACATTTCCGCGTTAGAAAAATAGTAATAATACATGTTTATAACAAAAAAAAGAAGAAAAAAAAAAAGACACTTATTCACAAACCGAAAGCATTTCGTTTCTGCGCATCCATCACCATTCCAACTGATTTCACCAATCAGCTCCTGGCAAAAAAAAAAAAAAAGTATCCAGTGATTCAACTACAATATATGGTATATGGATAGCCTCTTCGATATGTATAAAAAAAAAAAAAAAAAAGGAAATTACTTAGTCTGATGTTAATAAAATTTGATTCCAAACCAGTCAAATACAAAATTTCACGAAAATCCATCCACTGCGAGGCTAGTTATAACAAGCGGACGGACAGGCGAACAAATAATTAAAGAAATAATAATTATCAGATTTCTATTGGTCCAATCTAGATAAAATTTGGGATTGCTGTAGATGTTTCTCTAAGTATAAAATTCCAAAAAAAATCCACCTCGTCCAGTAATTACATGCGGATGGACGGACAAAGAAAGAATAATTGCCGGATTTCTATCGTCCCGATTTTAATGAAATTTGGGAGGACTTGTAAAATTTTTCTAAAAGAGCCAAAATGAAATTTTATAAAAGTAAAATTTTTCTAAAAGAGCCAAAATGAAATTTTATAAAAGTAAAATTTTTCTAAAAGAGCCAAAATGAAATTTTATAAAAGTTCGTCCAATAGGAATCGAGTTATTACATGTGGACGGACTGACGGACATGGTGAAGACAATAGGCGGATTACGCATATATTCTAACGCGTCTAGCAAAACCCTACAATACCGACATATATAAATCGCTTTTTTTAAAAAATTGGTTTACATTAAGTGTCACAGAGCGCCACCTGACGGGTTATTTTTATCTCAAACAAAACCTGAAACAAATTCTTGAAATCGTGTAGAACCAACCTTTGGGTCACAGTTTTAGCATTTAAAAGTAACTATCCTATATTAATATAACATTAAAATAAAGTTAAAATTAAAAAAATATATTTTGTCGAATTTGGTTATAAAATTTAAAATAGTAAATCTTAAGTCCCCCCCCCCCTTTTTTTTCTTTCAATCGATGGTAACGAAATTTTAAAAGTAACAGATACATAAACAGATCTTATTACGATGTTTCTGTCTCAAAGCTAGTGCAATATTAAGGCAACTAGTCAAAAGTGAGGAGTGCTTCATTTGAAAGGTCTATTGTAGTTGACGAATCTAGTTATTACATGTGGACGGACTTACGGACATGATGAAGCCAAGATGTATTAATTTCCTTAAGGATTATTAATACATATTAATAATTCTTAATGAAAGATCTATATAGGTTAGGAACCCATTTCGTTATATATTTGATTATTAAAATAAAAAGAGTTAATTTTAGAAGGTTATTGAACTTCATTACACAATCTCCGACTTTGTTCTGATCACTTCATTACTTTTGTTGCATCAAGCAAGAAAAGAAGAATAAATTAGACACCGCATTGTGAAGTCATTGTCATTCAGTCGTAGAAAACTATAAATATTAAAATATGTACCGGAATGCCCTCATAAATTCAAATGTATTTGTTTAAGAGGGTTTTATTCAGCTTTACTGGGATTTATATATAATTCATGGTTTTATGAAGCACACAGCATTATTGATGAGTTTTCAAACAACAAACCTATATAATATTCACGCAGTTTGGACCTAATTCGACATTTTCCAAGTGAGTTGGCATGCTTTCAGGATTTGTATCCACTGCTCGCAGCAAGAATTATAAAAGGCACAGAACTACATTTAATATTTAAAGACAAACTCTCTTCTAGCACTTGTTTTGATTTTTTTTAAGAAGAAAAGAGATTTAAAAAGATTAAGCCAGTCAATGATCACGTAAGTAATGGAAAACCAGCAATTATTATAAGGATTTTTGAAACTGGAATCGATTTACTGGTAAGATTTTGATTTATCCTGTTTTGTGTTTTGTTCTGTGAGATACAGGACACACGACAAGAAATATGGCTCTATAAATCTTTCTAAAAGGCCCAAATATACAATTTCATGAAAATTCATCCAGTGGGAGTCATGTTGTTACGTGAGAACAATTAATAATAATAATAATAATTTTAATAATAAATAACTAGAGGGCTTCGTCCTCCCCCCCTGCTCGCCCACCTCCTCGCACGCTTTTCTACATAAAATGTAGAGGTATACAGAGTAAGTCAAATCTTTTATACGTAAAACACACACCTGTCGAAACGCACTGATCGATATCTAATCAGGAAATGACCTATGTAATTATTTATTTGTGTGCGGCATTCTCAAGGTGGAATAAATATCACTATGTAATTATTTACCTGCGTTTACATAGGTCACTTGGGAATAGGCCTTTTGCTTCAGGTTCGTAATGCATGAGAAATATTGTTGCATCCGAAAGAGAAGGACTAAAATATTTAACTGAAGTATTTACAAACTATACAAATATTTAAAAACTACTAAACTATTTACAAATATACAATATTCATTAATATACAAAAAACGTTACAATGGAATATGAAATGTTAGACAGTGAAGCACGTGCACGAGGTTGGTGAACGTTATGGAGGCAGTTGTCAATAATTAATTTCATTTTTAGTGACGTAATTGCCTCGTTCTCTTCTCTCATTGGCTCGAATAAATATCATTACAAGGAAAACTTTTCCACTGAGAGTCGAGTTGTTACATGCGGATGGACATGGTGAAGATCATGGGTGCATTATGCATATATACTAATGCCTAAAAACGTATAAAAAAATAGACATAAACAATTTGTGTTTTTGTATTATACACGTATTTTATACGGAAACTAAATTGACTCTGAGATAAGCAAAATATTTTGATTTCTTCGTTGTTGGGTTATTGATCAGAGCGCATCAAAACAACTGTCCAACATCCAATTTGATGCAAAGAAAAAACGAAATAACCTCGTTAAAAAATAAATAAATAAACCGTCTTCCATCTTCTGTAGTGTGTAGGCAATAGGATTGTTGAATGAGATGACAGTTCACGCTCGCCTGATGTTGGACGCCCCAGAGACATTTCTTGACGTTTGATCTTAATCGACGTACTCAAAAATAAAATGCACAGATTTCTTTGGCTAAACGACGCATAAAATGAAGTAAAACGAAATACGAAGCTTTTTAATTTGAATAAGGAACATCATTTTTTCTTATCACAACTATAAGAACCTCTCCTGAGGACAAAATCTCATGTTTATTCGGTAAATACTGTACAAAAGAACATAAAAAAAAGCAGACGAAATAAGAAATGCCTTTTTTTCTAAATGTTGCTAAGCAACTGCAGCTAACCGATGTAATTATGATTTAAACTCATCAGACGAATTTTTGCACTTGCTGTTGAAATTGTTGCACTATTGTTGAAATGTACAACTGGTTTATTTGTTGAACTGCTCGAATTGTTTATTTGTTGAAATGTGCGAATTGTTTATTTATTGAAATGTACTAATTGTTGAAATGCACGAATTATTTATTTGTTGAAATGTACGAATTGTTTATTTGTTGAAATGTGCGAATTTTTTATTTATTGAAATGTGCGAATTGTTTATTTGGTTTAAATGTACGAATTGTTTATTTGTTGAAATGTACTAATTGTTGAAATGCACGAATTGTTTATTTGTTGAAATGTGAGAATTGTTTATTTGTTGAACTGCTCGAATTGTTTATTTGTTGAAATGTGCGAATTGTTTATTTATTGAAATGTAAGAATTGCTTATTTGTTGAAATGCAGGAACTGTTTATTTGTTGAAATGTACTAATTGTTTATTTGTTGAAATGTACGAATTTTTTATTTTTTGAAATGTGCGAATTGTTTATTTATTGAAATGTGCGAATTGTTTATTTGGTTTAAATGTACGAATTGTTTATTTGTTGAAATGTACTAATTGTTGAAATGCACGAATTGTTTATTTGTTGAACTGCTCGAATTGTTTATTTGTTGAAATGTGCGAATTGTTTATTTATTGAAATGTAAGAATTGCTTATTTGTTGAAATGCAGGAACTGTTTATTTGTTGAAATGTACTAATTGTTTATTTGTTGAAATGTACGAATTTTTTATTTTTTGAAATGTGCTAATTGTTTATTTATTGAAATGTGCGAATTGTTTATTTGTTGAAATGTACTATTTGTTGAAATGTGAGAATTGTTTATTTGTTGAACTGCTCGAATTGTTTATTTATTGAAATGTAAGAATTGCTTATTTGTTGAAATGCACGAACTGTTTATTTGTTGAAATGTACTAATTGTTTATTTGTTGAAATGTACGAATTTTTTATTTTTTGAAATGTGCTAATTGTTTATTTATTGAAATGTGCGAATTGTTTATTTGGTTTAAATGTACGAATTGTTTATTTGTTGAAATGTACTATTTGTTGAAATGTGAGAATTGTTTATTTGTTGAACTGCTTGAATTGTTTATTTATTGAAATGTAAGAATTGCTTATTTGTTGAAATGCACGAACTGTTTATTTGTTTAAATGTACTAATTGTTTATTTGTTGAAATGTACGAATTTTTTATTTTTTGAAATGTGCTAATTGTTTATTTATTGAAATGTGCGAATTGTTTATTTGGTTTAAATGTACGAATTGTTTATTTGTTGAAATGTACTATTTGTTGAAATGTGAGAATTGTTTATTTGTTGAACTGCTTGAATTGTTTATTTATTGAAATGTAAGAATTGCTTATTTGTTGAAATGCACGAACTGTTTATTTGTTGAAATGTACTAATTGTTTATTTGTTGAAATGTACTAATTGTTTATTTGTTGAAATGTACGAATTATTTATTTGTTGAAATGTACGAATTGTTTATTTCTACCGAATTTTTGAAAAATACAATTGGTTGGCGTGAAATAACTAATTTATATAAATTTGTTCCTCTTTTCTCCTACCTATGGAATTCTTTCTGTATTGGTAATTACACGCATAGCCAGCGGCCATTTTTGTACACAACAAATTTGACATAAGCACTATTAGAGAAAAACAATGATTGCTACTGGGTGTTTTTAGTATCATTATACGTTTGGCCGCACGTAGTCGAATTTTTCGAGGACAGGTGGTATTCGGGATGATGCACTTAATCGCCTCTTCTATTACCCCCTCCCCCGACCCCCTTCAAGCAATAACTCATGAGCTACGTCAAAACAGCTTGTCACTGAGCTAACGTGATAGAGGCTATGCTTCAAGGCAGTGAAGGAATGAGGATTTCTGGGGGGTGGAAGGAGGGAAGTAAATTCGGGTGGCACTTTTTTCATGTCCGCCCGTCTCAGGTAGCTGTGTTTTAACTGTAGCGAGTCATTAAAAGGGCAGAGCCAACGCCCATCAGTCACGCTAATTGCGGTCGGCCGACAGATGTACACCACAGTAGCTGCCCGATTGTGTGTTACACAAATGGCGTCCCACAGACGCTGGAACTTCGGACTCATTTATCTTTTTTAAGGGCAGTGGGCCTTCCAAAAATATCGTGTCTACCTGCCGTAACAACAGAACCTGTTTTTAGGTCAAAGGTTAGTATGGGTCGGATGGAAATGAGAGAGTGAATATTGGAACGGAATAACAAAAGAAGGCAAACAATGGAGGGGAGAGTTGACGTGGGAAGGGGGAGTAAGGATGCTAAGGAGGTGCTGGTCTAGTATATACGTGCTGTCTGTCGGCACGCGAAAACAAATGTTTCTCCAGTATGGATAGAAGCTGAAGTGGATAAATGTATTACAGTCTCCCAAGAGGCTTTCTAGCATCATCTACTGGACACGCTGGGAGGTATCGAACCTTGGTTGAGGGCACTCGTCTCTTGAGACTACGCTACCTGATTGTAATTCAACCACTAACTTTCTTAATTGTACACAAGTCATGGCCCCTGCAGGAAATTGTTGACCACACACTGCGTATCGTTGGAAAAAATCTGGCCACGAAGTTTAACTTTAAAGTGGGAGTACACAGAGAATTTTAATATCAACCAAACAACATTATCATGTAATCCCTCTTTCCTTTTGCTTGGGGAAGTATATGGTGGGGGGGAGGGGGAGAAGGAATGATATACAAATACAAACCCAAGTTTCTTAACTTCTAATATATATATTATACGCTGACCTCAATATAACCAAAGACATTTTCTCTACTACGGTAGAAATTACAAGACTGGAAAGAGCTAAGGAAATTAGATGCAAAAGCAACCTTTCATTTTTTCTCGTAACCATGACAACTAGAAAGCGAGCATAATGAAGAATTTTGGATCCGGAACAGATGGAAATTGATCTTGTAGATGTGTTTGCCTTATGTAGTTTTTTCTTTTGCTGCTCAGAATAAATAATGCGGCCAGTGGCTAATTTTTTGTTCGAGGAAATTAATTTCTTATGGATATGATTGTATTGTTTTATTTATTTTTATTATTGGTTAGCGACAAAACGAGCTCACAGAGCCGGAAGAAGCTGGTTATGCTCATTCTGATGACATCTGTAAGAACTACCCATAACCGAGACTTATTTCGTCACAAAAGTTTAAAAAAAGGACTGAAATATTTTAATGGCATATTGGGGCGTCTATTTTGTTGGCATGGCAGTGTACGTTTAAATTACTGCTTGGAATTTCCATCGTCAAACTTTGATTTGATCGTGACCTCAATATTTCGCACCAATTCAAAAAGAAATAATGAAAATAATTTTTAAAAAATCCCTACATATTATAAAGTATTCGATACGTTGCTGGGACTTTCTCCTACTCTTCTTCCCAACCAATTTGCTAGGTCGTCTGATTTAAGCCTCGACGGGATCACAAAACAACTTGAGCGAAAGGCAAGAAGCGCAGGAAAAACAAGACATCCGAAATCACCAACACGTATACAGATTAAATTCTCACTTTTACAGCGAACCAGAGGGAGGCGTGGGCGGGAATGGGGGAAGGACAGGAGAGAGAAAAGTACGACAACGGTAACACACGCCGTACCTGCAGCTAAATGGCATCTGTTCTCGCCACTATTTGTAATGGAATAATGGCGAGGAGAACGGCATCTCCGTATCTCAGCAAACAGCGCGCGCTTTAACACGCCACTTCTCAGGTCGTAGCGTTCAACCCCCTGTAAATGTAATTACTTGTACTACTTGTTTTCAGGGTAGAGGAAAGCCGAAGAAAAGCTACAGCTGAATGTTCTTAAACGGTCGACAATATTTTTGATCCAGGTCAGATTATTCTCTGACCTCTTTAAATGGCTGACAGAAGCAATGTATATTAGTCATAATCAAATGTTTTACTCCTCCGGTATCCTAGGGACTGTTTTTTATTATTCAGTTTGTTATTAGTTACCGTATATTACCACAGTATTAACGTAATAAGTAGTAGCTTAATATTATACATGCTTTTATTAACAAACAAATACTTTATAAATAAATAAATAAATAAAGTATAATAAATACTGTATAAAGTGCTCCCTCAATTTTACCCTCAACATTAAACATCCAATCGAAATAATATTCTCTTCAGTTCAAGTAGAAATTAACTAGCGTTCCATAGAAGTAATATCTCAGTTCAATAGAAACGTTTAACATTCCATCAAAGTAATTTTTCCTAGTTCAAGTAGAACCAGGAAAAATTAGTTGGCATTCAATGGAAGAAATATTTTCCCCCAGTTCATCAAAAACATTGACTTACATTCTTATCGAAGTAATATTTCAGATCAAGTAGAAACATTAACATTCCATGGAAGTAATATCTCAGTTCAAGTAGAAACATTAACATTCCATTGAAGTAATATTTTTTCCAGGTTCAAGTAGAAAGTTACTAATATTCCATTGAAGTAATATCTTAGTTCAAGTAGAAACATTAACATTCCATGGAAGTAAATTTTCCCAGCTCAAGTGTAAACAGTCACTAACGTTCCAGGGAAGTAATATCTCAGTTCAGGTAGAAACATTAACGTTACATGGAGGTAATTATTCCCAGTTCAAGTGAGAAACATTAATATTCCATCAAAGTAATTTTTCCCAGTTCAAGTAGAAACATTAGTTAACATTCCATTGAAGTAATGCTTTTCCAAAAGTTTATCAAAAACGTTTGCTTACATTCCATCGAACGTAATATTTTTTTCCAGATTCAAGTAGAAACATTCAGTAACTAATGTTCCATCGAAGTAATTTTTCCCAATTAGGGGAAACAGTCACTCGCTAGCATTTCCATGGAAATAATTTTTCCATGTTCAAGTAGAAACAGTCACTAACATTACATTGAAGTATTATCTCAGTTCAGGCAGAAACGTTCCATGGAAGTAATTTTTCCCAGTTCAAGCAGAAACGTTAGTTAACATTCCATCGAAGTAATATTTATTCCCAGTTCAAGTAAAAACATTAGCTAACATTCCATGGAAGTAATATATTCCCCCAGGTCATCAATAACATTGGCTGACATTCCATCGAAGTAATACTTTTTCCAAGTTCAAGTAGAAACGTTAACATTTCATTGAAATAGTTTTTCCAGTTCAAGTAGAAAATTAGTTATATTGTTGAAGTTATATTGCGTGTTGAAGTGATATACTTTTTCTCAATTGAAGTAGAAGCATTAACTAACATTCCATCGATGTAATTCTTCCCAGTTCAAGTAGAAACATTAACATTCCATCGAAGTAATTTTTCAGTTCAAGTAGAAACATTAGTTAACATTCCATCGAAGTAATACTTTTCCCAAATTTATCGGAAACATTAGCTTACATTCCATCGAAGTTATTACAGTATTTCTTTTCAGTACAAGTGGAAACATCAGCCAATATTCCATCGAAGTAACATTTTTTAAGTAGAAACAGGTTTAGCAAATAAGCAGTTTAAGTAGAAACACTAACTGAAATCCATTGATTATTATAAGCTTTATACATTACTTTTTTTTTTTTTATCTGCAACTGTTTTGATGTTATTGTAAAGCCTAAGGAAGGATGCAATTCACGAGGGGAAATAATATCCTAATATAACCAGAATCATGAGCCGTTCTGAATGTTCATCGTTTTCGAGGAAACACTTAAAACAGATCGCGAATGGAATATATTTTCCAGCAAAGCCACGTCCATTTTCTCAAACATTACTTTAAAGTGTTGAAATAACTTATGTAATGGAACTATTGGTTGCACTAAGAGCAGAGAGACAAAGGAAGTGAGCGAAAAACGCAAGATAGCGATAGACAGAAAAGGAAAGTGAGAACAAGGAAGAGCTCAAACACCTGCTAAAACATAATGGTCGAAACATGTAATCTTTCAAGCGTCCTCCAAAACGCACTCGCGATGGAAACGTTTTACCAGAGAATCTAAGCCCAATAGGAACCGGCCTGGGGGCTCACAAAGAGAAAAGGTATTATAAATGCTAAAACTAGAGTGTGTTCGTCTGTATGTTTCTTTATTCTATAAAAAAACACCACGAGGCAGTCATCTGGGCTCTTCCTTATTAGAATTTATTTGTCTGTTTCGTACTTTAATCACCAGAGTCTTGAAGCAGAATGCGAAATGTAAATATGGGAATAATTAATTAGACCCTTATCTCTTCTCTCCCTGGGAAAAGTGCCGGTAGGCAAAACAACTCCAGTCTTTACCCATTGATTGGTTCCTTCATTTGATTCTATTGCAGTACCACTAGATGAAGTTTTTGCCCTCCTTATCAAGCTAAGAAAAAATCCAATACTTCGCTAATACTTCCAAATTACGTCAAAAGGCAGAGCCGAAAACTCTTTGATATTGCGAACGTTAATTTTTTTTCGTGCACTCTTTATTAATTCAACTTTTTTTTTTTTTTTTTTTTAATTCCAAAGCATCCTCGCGAAAGTTTTTCACCATCCTTAACTAGACTTAATTTAGTCAGAAAGTTAAGTATGATTCCGGATAACGAAGAGTAAATGGCATCTAAATAAACACTCCTTCGCAAGATTTTCATTCGGAATCTGATGACAGAGGAAAAATTAGATTCGAGTGGTATTGATATACAGAAGAAATAAGTTTCCCTTTTTTTTTTCGATTTTTGCTAATAAATCGGATAAATTCAAAATGATTTGCATTACCGAGACAGAAAAAAATAGTCAAATACTGAAATTTACAACTTATGTGAAGCTTTTTTCTATTGTTGAACTTTTTTTGCAGTTCATGAAATTTACAACTAGAGTTCGCTTCATATTTTATATTGTTAAACATTCAGCCTGAAATATACACATTTTGTTTTCAGTATTGTTGATGAAATATCGTCTGTACCTTATTGTTGAACTTTTTTGCGGTTCATGAAACTTACAACTAGAGTTCGCTTCATATTTTATATTGTTAAACATTCAGCCTGAAATATACACATTTTGTTATTAGTGTCGTTGAAATATCGTCTGC
This sequence comes from Mastigoproctus giganteus, assembly GCF_048544385.1. Lineage (NCBI taxonomy): Eukaryota > Metazoa > Arthropoda > Arachnida > Uropygi > Thelyphonidae > Mastigoproctus > Mastigoproctus giganteus. The sequence goes on from NC_143583.1 coordinate 27,408,583, forward strand.
AATTTTTTAGGACTGAAAGATCGTTTGCAACACCACCATTCGCCACTATGATTGGCTAATCTATTAATTAAAAGCCAAAAAATAATAAAAAATAAGAAATAATTAACGCATGCTACGATTAAGGCACGAAAATTAATTACTATGAAAAGTTAAAGTGAAAGAAGTGATCTGAAGTAAAAAGACGACAGTTTACTTCATTGCTGTAGGATATCAGGGGCTCACATCTGATGAGTATGGGTTGGCACACCCAGGGTCCTGAGCTGGATGTCATTCTTCTCTTTCTCTCTGGGTCACAGGGTAAATCAATTTTTTTTTGGCTGGTGCAACATAAGCCTCAGGCTTCCTTGTACCATATGGCTAATAATAATAATAATAATAATAATAATAATAATAATAATAATGTTTTGTTTATCACGAAGTTTATACAAAATGCTTTTCGCTAAAAGCATGCTAATTAAATAAAATCCACTTCTGAAACGGACCAAAAGTGGCCACTCCCCCATCTCTACGTCAACCGTCTAATTCCCTCACCAACAGCAAACCAAAATCCACTTAATCTTATCAGTTAAGGTTTACGCAAGTCTTTTCTGACCAAACATTGCTCTTTTACTTCCATCTGGTTTCCAAGGCAACTATTGAAATCTCAGATGGTTGGGTGAACAGAGAGAAACCTGTGAACAAAGTAGCGGATTAATTTATTCTCACTAACGCTGTTGTTAAGGGAAACTCGGATAAGAACATGCTCTTAATGTGGTGCAAAGCGCGAGCGAAGCTAATTTTCACCAAAGGTCAATCGCTATCAAATTATCAAAGATCCACGCGGTTTAACTACGTATAAACAAATACTATCTTCCTTTTCTTGAGGGGCTCCAATTGGTTGGTTGTTGGATAAGCTGCATCAATTCTGCAACTAATTATTTCACTTTGAAATCGTGGAGATTCGATTTGCGTGTATAAATCGAGCTTGCGTAACTTTTTCATTAAAACGAAGCAGGTAAATTACGCTTAGAATAACTCGGTGTTTAACGAACTTTCCCCCCTCCCCCTCTAACGCCTTTGTGTAGAGAGTTTATTTACCAAAGGCGAAAATTAAGTGTATTTTTTTTTTCTTCTTTTCTTTTACTTCATTATCTGTTTGGAAATTCGATAATAAAATGGCAGAAGAAAAAAGGATGTATCCAATACGGCGCTGTTTATTACAGAACAATTCTATTATTGAACAATCCACGTGACTGAAAGAGGCAATAGCTGAAATTTACAATTTGAAATTCGCTGAATACGTTTCATTGTTGAAAGCGCTGGAGTTATGAAATTTACAACTTGAAGTTCACTGAACGCGTTTGATTGTTGAAAGTTCTGGAGTTATGAAATTTACAACTTGAAGTTTACTGAACACGTTTGATTGTTGGAAGTGCTGGAGTTATGAAATTTACAATTTGAAGTTCACGTTTGATTGTTGGAAGTGCTCGACTTATGAAATTTACAACTTGAAGTTCACGTTTGATTGTTGGAAGTGCTGGAGTTATGAAATTTACTATTACTGGAAAATATTTTTAGCTTAAACACGTGTTTTTAAGACAGAAAAAAAACGACATTACTTTCTTTCCAACCTGCTTTTCTGGCTTTTATGATTAAAAAAAAAACCATGCGTTTCTTTGCAGAAGAAATTATGAACACATCCTTTTAATGTTACCTCGAAACATCAATCTGAAATGTTTAAAATGCTACTTTTACACCAGAAAAGAGTCATTACCTGAAATTTGTTACCATTTGTGGCATTAACTTCAAGTCTGGCTGAAACATGAAATATTTTACGCTCGTGAACAAACTATTTGCTGCTCGTATTGCCGAATGTGCTCTGAATGTTAGTTTCATCTGCCGTAAATGTTTAGCGGTTTGTGGAGAATATCTTTCGCTATAAAAACTTGTTTCCGCATCTATCAACTTCACAAACCATCACTCCGTCAACTTTGATAAATGCGTGTTTCCAACGTTTGTAACTTTTCCTTTGACAATCTAACAGAAAACTGCTAACAATAGAGGCACCATCAGAATCTCCTCCCCTCCCACCGTACATTGCATCTGGTGTAGAACACGCCGGAGTATTCGCTCGTTAATAGAATGGCCACACTAATTTACAATAGCGATTCTTCATCTGTGGAAGTCGGCATAGGAATCTACCAAAAATGATTAATGTAGCTTTTCCATTAAATCCACGAACGAATAGAGAGGCAAGCCAAAGGGGCCACATTACCTACTCCATATAATGTGTTATTTAAAAAAAACATGGAAGTACAATTACAAACGGGAGTCTTTTCACATGTCCTTTGATGAAGAATGACTCGAATGGGGAAAGTTCAGTTTTCGAATGTGTGGACATGTATAAGGGGGAACCGATAAAGAAAAGAAAAAAAGGATACGAGCACATTACTTGTACCGATGTTGTATATTTATGAAAATATACTACTTTGAAGAGACTACATTTATCATATCAGTAGCGTCACGTGACTGGCATATCAATAACGTTGGGATTCATCGAATTCAGTATCGACTCTGTTTATCTTCAACACCATATGCGAGTTTAAAGTCGCTACATATTGATCGGCAACAGAATAATTTGATACGGGGTCCTTTTGTGCGTTGCTTTTCCAACATGCAAATTTAGCACTTTTTTTTTTGGTTTCTATATATATGAAAAACAGTGGGACAAATAAAGGAATTAATAAAATGTCCCAATTTTGGATTCTATTTTTTAACGCGGATGTGGCATAAACAGAAATATAAAATAGAAATAGAAAGCAAATATGTTTTAGATTTGACTTTTCTTTCTGAGTAATGCTCGAAATCTACTTTCATTTATGTAGATTCTGTGGAGAGAAGGATGAGGAAACCGAGGAGGGGAGTATGGGGCTGTTGAATCACAATCAATCCGAAAGCTTCCCAGAGTTCAATGAAATATACGCTGAACATTTGGTATTAATGCCAACTGAACATTGTTAAGTGACCACTAAACTGGAACATTGTCAAGTTGGACCAGTCTGTCCTGTAGCAAACAATCTCAATACTTATTTCTTACCAAGGAGTTTGTAATCATGCTTCATCAGAACACTGTTCAAGAAGAACGTAAGCATGCTTCGACGAAGGAACTTCAGGAGGTCTCAACCAAGGCTTGAAAACTTGCTTTTCAACAATGGTATGCCCTTGAAGAGGTACAAGACAAGTATTTTGGGTTACTTTACGATATAACCAGCCAAACATGGACAAGAAATAAAGATTTTGGTTTATTACTTCTTTCTCTCACTCCCCCAAACCTATATCTTCTCCCGTATCTCCTATATAGTGTCTCTAAAGCCATGTCTATCAAAAAGATCAATGGTTAAGTATTTTCCATTACTTGAGTAGATTGATCATTAGACATTAATGGATACAACTTTTTTGAGGTCTCTTTCGTTTTATTTATTTCTTTTTTCTTTCGGAATAAAAACAAAAAGAGATAAAAGGGAGGAAAGATTGATAAGTGTGCTGAAGCTGAAGGAAAACATGAATAATATATATTTCATGAATCGTATATTATCATCCCGGGAGATACTGGAAATATCTTAATGTATATATTTTTAAAGGTGATGAATTGCTATAGACTTGTGTTCTAACGCCACAAGAGAAAACGAAAGCTTCATTCCCTATTCCAAACGTCCGAATGAGCAGTGATAAATACATTCGAAACCAAAATCGAACATATTTTACCTTTCACAAGGCATTCGCATTGGGTTTCAACACAAGAACGTCAAGTACACAAACGCTGAGAGGATTTCAAAATTTTACGCTTTTATCCATTCTACCATGAGAATACTTTGAGAGAAGATAAAAAAAAAAAGACAAAATTCTCTACTTGGATGCCACGTGTAAAACAGCGTTCATTTAATTAAAGTGCATTTTTTTAATATTTTTTAAATAATAGCTGAGCTGTCTTCGGATACACCAATAAAGTCAACAGAGGCGTGTTCCACTTTGACCTTTCTTAACTTTTCAAAAGAAAGGTTAGCATCATTCAATACTAAGCATCTCGTCCCCGACCATGAGACACAAAAGAAGGGCTGGAGGGAAGAAAAAGAAACCAAAACCGAGGAAGAAAGGGGGAGGGGGGAGAAATAAAGGCGAAAAGAGATGTGTTCGTTGGCGCGCACTATACGGATAAAGTGAACGAATTAAAGAAAGAAATGTGGAGAAAATGCAGAGCGAAAGAAGGAGGGAGAAAGAACAGAACGATGTGGTAAGAAAACGAAAAGTACAGCGGAACAAAATGATAATAAAAAAAAAGAAAAAAAAAGGAAATAAAGAGATCAGAAAAATGTATTACAGCTGCATATATCTATAAGCATGGTCAGACAATCCCAAGTGCCCGTTTATCAGTAGACATGCCATCCTGGCAACTAGATTCTTACAAATCCATCCCAAAAATTGCTGAAAATAACCGGAAAGATTTGTTTTGCGAATATGCAAAGAAAGTTAATTTTTAAGAAAATAAATTAACAAAATGTTGTACCATAAACTTTATTTATTTTTGAATAAACACAGGTTAATCAGTACTTGGTAGTGTGGGTATCCATGGCAGCTAATAGCCTCATTGAACCTTATTTCATTCAAGGATGCAAATTTTCTTTCTCTGGAGGTTGTATTTTCAATGGTTAGACTGTTGGGGAAATGGGTGTCCATCCCTTGTGCTTTTTAAATTGTGGCCAAGTGCCAAAATCGTATTTAAAAATGATGAATATCTAGAATATCATGGTATGCACATGGATTTACAGGCTTTTTAACAATACAAGGGTCCACTGGAAATCAGACAACCTCAGACACACCTTGGTACAACTAGGCTGAATTCCTTGCCATTTTGTTTCCAAACATTGCTCCCTTTCTGTTAAAGGGACCTCAACAGAACCCTATCACTCCGAAAATAGTAAACTTTATTAAAATATCCATTTTAATAAACTCCTTTGCCCGTGCTAGCTTATCATTTAGAAGTGGCCTTTTCTTTTACTTTTCGGTGGACGATAGACCCATTGAAAATGCAGAATGTAATTATTCCTATTTTTAACAATAATGCTGAAGACTGAACAGTTGAAGCTTTGAACTATCTTTGCGTAAATTTATGAAACAGTTAAGAGAATTACCAATTAATATACTATTACACCAAGAGTATCAGGTTCTGGAACACAACAGTTGGCTGACCAATGCTAGAAAATATAAATACATATAGCCTTCAGTAATTAAAACTGGAAAAGTTGAATTACTCGTATGGACTTTCCCCGTATCTAATATTTTGTGCAGGGCTATATTGTTTTCTCTTTTTATATTAATTTAACTAGTAAATTGCAATTAAATAAGATGCTGACGAAAGTTAATTCACCTTCGAGATGTCCAATTACACTTATTCAATTTTAATCGCTAAAAGTTATATATAAGAGGGATGTTTGGAAAGTAAGGCAACAAATGTTTTTATTAAATGAATGTAGCCATACCTGTGTGTAAAATTTACAGGTACTGTAACAAGAAGAATAGAAACATTGAATGTGCCTTTATATATGGCACGTTTTGCTATTGAGCATTTGTCACCTTACTTTCAAACAGCCCTCAAACTTAATTTCTCCACATATTAAAGTTAATAATTTATCTCATCTTAAACATAGGTTAGGATCATCTTCTTATATAATATCCTCTTACGTATTATTGATGGGATTTAAAACTTAAACCTTTGACCATAGATTTCTGAAGAAGTTTCTATATCTCGGATGACATTTCCCCCGATTTTTTTAAATCTGCGTGTAGAATTTCAGAACACAATAGACCCCCTGAAAAATTTAGACTTAAAACATTAATTTTAATCTGTTTTTGGTTGGTTACAAAGATTTTAATTTATAAATTTTCCCTGAATTGGAACTAATATACTCATATAAATACATTTGTACGGATGCAAGGTGGTCTTAATTGGTGGTCTCTTCTCTATTGCAAAACACGGTTCCAATTAACTTCTAGTCTTCCTAACAATTGCTGCTTCGAAAGCTCTCTTGGGAGACAAAGGAAGGTAAATAAAACAGCTGAACGCTGACATACAACGGAAACCACGCAGCATATTTTAACACAATCCAAAGATTTTATTAAGAAATCATTCTACAGAGATTGTCTCCAAAAACACTATTAAATAATAAAACCTCAATATTAATGCTTTCTTTTGAACACGAACAAAAACATTTCCTTTAATAAATGGAACAATACATTATTCATTAAACATTTTCAAGAAGAAACGGCTGGAAGTTAAGATACAAACCGAGATAATTCAAGATGCATCTTCAATTATTTCTGTTTCTCATGAGGGAGCTGGAAACTTCACCCCATCTGTGAATTCCTCACATCAATGACTGGTATTACGGATTGAGAAAACAAAAAATGACCTTCTTATAAATCGCAAAGAAAGCAAATATTAAAAAGAAAAAACCTCATTTAATATGTTAGCCTCTTGGAGAGATGGTGATCCTCTGCAGGCCCTAACTGAAAATTAATATCACTCAAGGCAATCGCAAAAAGAAGTAGTCCGATATTAATTTCCAGTTAGGGCCAGCGACTTTCGCCGGTCCTGAAAAATGCCTTCTGTTTCTCTTCCATACGGTTCTTAAGCGTTCTTGCTACAAGGCATTAAATAAATATTTCCCGTGACTTCTGCTCTCCTCTTTCTTGCTATCCTTATCCACCACACGAATAATGAACGCTATAGTGAGGTTGTTCATCGAACATCGATAACTATGTGTATTTTTGATTCATTAACGGCAGCTACGGATGGGATTCGATTTGCGATTTAGTGACGACCATCTCGGGTCGATATTTGTTCCGAGTCATTAACAGCAAACTCTTCGAGATGAGTTGTGGTTTCGCTCAGATTAAGAGAAAGAAGAGTGGAAAAAGGCAATGAGATGAATGAAGCAGATAAATCTGAAAACAAGAGCAGAAAAATCCAGCGATGGAATGTGCAGAAGAGAGAATATTTCAACAGATGACCATCATCTGCACCACCATCATGATGGTGCCTACTAGCATAGCGGGTTAGGTATATAAACCTATTAAAATTGCAGACGCCTCTAGAGAGAGCACTATCTAGTGTGTAAAAATTTACCATCTTCAATTTATACAATTTTTACCTTGTGGATGCATTATGTATGCTCAATAAGTAGAAAGGAGACAAGTTCGTGGCCTGAGTATGAAAGGATAGTGGTACAGCGTTAAAAAGTTCTATATTTAATGTATAATAAAGCCTCTGTTTAATTACAGGTCCTGAAGTCAACAACGCTATGTGAAATGAGGATAGATGGACAAAATCGATCACCGTTCAGTCATCCAGTATTTGCGAAAAAGTAACTAACGCCATAGGCAATCCATGAGGGCATAATTACAACATTGGGGAGGATGCCCCTTCTTACTCCATTGTTAAAAAGTGGGCAGTAAAATTTAAGTGAGGGAGGGAGAGCCTGAAGATGACCCACGCTGTGGAAGACCTGCAACCTCCAGAAGCTATTGAAGAGTGATCGATGAGTGACAGTTCGGTACATTGCCAGCGTCTTGGGCATCTCACTGGAATGTGTGTGCCACATAATAACAGAGGTTCTCGCTACGAAAAGGTGCCAGCAAGATGGGTCCCAAAGTTGTTGACAGAAGATAAAAAACGCACAAGTTGTCAAGTGAAGTGAACATTTGCATCGTTTTCAAGCAGATCCAGCAAATTTCCTTACAAAGTTTTTGAACATGGACAAGATGTGGATCTATCACGTTCAGCCAGAGACAAAGAAGCAGTCAAAACAGTGGAAACACAACTCTTCTTCTTCTTCTCCAAAGTCGATTCCTTTTGCTAGCAAGGCGATCGCGTCAGTTTTTTTTGGGGTGAGGGAGCGTTGCTAGTGGATTACCTTCAGAAAGGTCAGAGAGTCACAGGGGCATATCATGTAGAGTATGTGAGGCGTTTGGCTGAAAACATCAAAGAAAACTCAGCAAAACAGTCTTGTTCAACCAGGACAACTCGCCTGCTCACAAGTCTGTCATTGCCACGGCTGCACTGCAGAGTGTGGCCTTGAAATTGAGGACCATACCCCATAATTACCATATCTAGAACCATCTGGCTTTCACTTATTTCTTAATTTGAAAAAAAAAAAAAAAACCTGGCTGGCATCCATTTTCCCACCAATAATGACGTCATTGCTGCATTCCTGGAAGCCCAAGAGAAAACTTTCTTCACAGCTGGAATAACGCATTGCAGCATCGGTAACAAAAGTATATTGACTCTGAGTAACATGTTACCAAACTCCTCAAATAAACCCTTAATACTCAGGCCACGAACTTTTTAAACAACCCCTCGTAGTTTGTTTCTTGATGAGCTTCAACTGACTATAATAAATTTACTTGTGCAAAGTTTTCTAGGCAGATTTTTTAAAGGAGTTTGGGCTTTATAATTTTTAAAAGGAAAAATTTAAATGCCTAAAATAAAACGTTTATTTTATTTCAGAACGTATATCGTAGAATTTCCAACAAACACACATTCTCAGAAATCGTTATTGCCGGTTTTCGGGGGGAGGGGGGGAGGCTCCTGAGAGAGTCTCAAGGGTCTCGCGCCAATCGCGTTGGACAGCCCTAGTTTAGAATATCATCCAGTACAGCATGTAAGGACATTTTTAAACTTAAAGGAATGCTGAAATTGTTTGCTTTATCTTACATCAGGCGTGATATTTATGTTTACTGCTTATTTAGGTTATTTTGTAACCTAAATAAGCAGATGCTAAGCTTAATCGGGGGAAAAAAATCATAAAGGAAGGCAAATAAAATTTGTTGACCCCCCAACCTCTTTCAAGACAAAAGGGAAGAAAAAAAAAAGGATCTCGTCGACTGATAAACCCCACCTTCCTTTGCTCTGATAAACTGATCCAACACTGCTCAGATTTCTCCAGCGAAGTTTAGGATGATCACCCAATCTTCAGCGCTGTGTCGCTGTTAGTGCACCTGAGTGTGCAGAGAATGTGATATCTTAGAAAGCCATTTTGAGCCAGCGAAAAGAAAACAGTGCGGAGAAGTGCAGGGGAAGAGGGTGATACAAAAGAAGAGTGACAGGATATAGCCGAGCACAGCGAAGAAAAGCCGACGGCATGGAAAAAGGAAAATAAAAACTATGAAGACATAGATGAAGGAAAAAAAAAATATAAGATCAACAAAAAATCGGAGACAAAATGGCCCCAAAAACAGCGGTTGCTATGATAACAAATAGAAAAACAATGGAGGAAGGTTAAGGTACACAGAAAGAGCAATTTAAAAAGTAATAAAGACTCGGAAACTTATTAGTCTAAGACGGTGTCTCTAATATCGGAGATTGGGTAAAGCAATCACTCCCCCCAACAACCGAAGTCTGTGAAAAAATATCGAATTAATGTGTATTAGAATCACGGGAAAAATCGTAATTAATTCTTATATCCAATGACAATTATAACTGCAATAAAAGCACCCCCAGAGTTAGTGCCCAACTATATTCGAATCTGAACTCTCTAAATCTTCCTTTTCAGCTACTTGCCGTCCAAGCTAAAAATATCCAATTAAGTCTTTTTCCTGCTAATACTGCAAGAAGAGATCAAATTTCCTTTTCTCATTTTTTTTTTCTTTTAAATCATTAAAGCTTGTAATCTTACAACATACGCTGACGATTTTAAAACGTCACCAGTAATTCTGGAGATAAAAATGGCAGTTTTGTTTCTGTCATTAAAGAAAAGATCGAACGAACTACTTGTAAAAAGTTTTATATTTCATCACTAGAGGGCAACACTGATAGTTTCTACAGAAACCAAACTTTCCTGACTGATTTAAAATGGAAAATCTTCCCATCATGCATCACTAAAAACAGTATTTTTTACAAAATAAACCCAGCTTGTTTATCCCACTAGAAGTCAGCAATCCAGTTGGTATAATTACCATATAAAAGAACTGATTACAATAATCTCAATTTGAAAGAGGAGTGGAAAACGGACAGAACACTTTCCCCTTTAGGCTTCTAGTAAAAATAAAAAAAAATTGGGAACCGACTGGAGCCTTTCCAAATAGGCTTAACATTTCGATTGTTCGCGTGTCATACCAAATTACTATTTGGTATCTAGTCAGCGAGATTAATCCTACAGAGACCTCTTCAGAATACGAGCTGGAAAGTGAAGATTAGTGGCAAAGCTAAAGAGGGAATGTAATTAACTTATTGGCGTCTTTAAAGAGTAGCCGATCGAATGAAATTAGTCGCATTGCATTCAGATACTTCGTTCTGAAATATTTTAAAATATTTTCAGAATCTTCAGCGTGTGGCTAACTTTGATAACTTAAAAAATCCTCTCCTGCAACTACTCTTACAAGGTCTGAGCGGAAATTTTTATAAGAGAAAGAAAGAGAAGAGAAAAAAAAAAGCTGTAGAGATAAAAAAAAATCTACAAAACTATCCTTATCTAAAATACAGTTAATTCCGATTCCGACCGCTTGGGGCGCTACTTTCTGTATGTCACAATGAATTAATGGAAAATCCATCATATATCAAACAAAATCTGAACGTTGTTTCTTCTTGCTAAAATGAAATATCGTGCTTTGTACAAACAAGATTTCCCAACAGTAGTTTCCTTAATAAGGGGTTAAAAACAATAAAGAAAAGACAAATATCTTGGCCACGTTATATACTTAACACATTTTTAGTAATGAGATGGTATTTGTGGCACGTTAAACGACCTCGTGTTTCTCTTTTGACAAACAGAGGCTGTTTAGCATTACGACATATTTAAATACCCTCTTCCGGTTATGCGTTCTTGACCACGCTTCCATCCGACAATTAAGGGTACAAAGGTCCTCCAACATTACTGGCACAATGCCAAAGCTGGTAGAGCATTACCTTGGGTCCGAAATTCTTAGATTACGAGGCAAGGCATGTGATGAATGTGTGGGAGAGATGATGGTACGCCTCGTGATGGACGCTACCAGTCGACTGTCACACCGGGAGAGGTGATGTGTGTGTCCCTTCCAAATTTTTCGTCCGATATTACCTGTCACCTGGTGAAGAATCGACAATCGCCACGGACCGTCAGTGGAGGGGGGATTAAGGGTGGGGGTGATGAAAGGGGTTCCAATTTTACGGCGGTAGATTTATCTCTACGAAAATGGCCACACTAAAATGAACTGAGACATTTTTAACGTCACATCTGACCACCCGGAGCGCTACCTGCCAAAATTGAAATCCACATTTATTTTTTATTTAAAAACAGATAGTAATTCTACATATGACCACTCGGGGCGCTAACTACTAAAATTGAAATTCACAGTTATTTTTTATTTAAAAATAGATAGTAATTGTACATCTGACCACTTGGGGCGTTACCTACCAAAATTGAAATCCACATTTATTTTCTATTTTTCAAAAACAGATAGTAATTCGAAATCTGACCATTTGGGGCGCTATCTATCAAAATTGAAATCCACATTTATTTTCTTTTTTAAGAACAGATAGTAATTCTATATCCGACCACTCGGGGCGCTATCTACCAAAATTGAAATCCACATTTATTTTTTATTTAAAAACAGATAGTAATTCTACATATGACCACTCGGGGCGCTAACTACTAAAATTGAAATCCACATTTATTTTCTTTTTTAAGAACAGATAGTAATTCTACATCTGACCACTCGGGGCGCTAGCTACCAAAATCGAAATTAACATTTATTTGTTATTTAAAAACAGATAGTAATTCTACATATGACCACTCGGGGCGCTAACTACTAAAATTGAAATTCACAGTTATTTTTTATTTAAAAATAGATAGTAATTGTACATCTGACCACTTGGGGCGTTACCTACCAAAATTGAAATCCACATTTATTTTCTATTTTTCAAAAACAGATAGTAATTCGAAATCTGACCATTTGGGGCGCTATCTATCAAAATTGAAATCCACATTTATTTTCTTTTTTAAGAACAGATAGTAATTCTATATCCGACCACTCGGGGCGCTATCTACCAAAATTGAAATCCACATTTATTTTTTATTTAAAAACAGATAGTAATTCTACATATGACCACTCGGGGCGCTAACTACTAAAATTGAAATCCACATTTATTTTCTTTTTTAAGAACAGATAGTAATTCTACATCTGACCACTCGGGGCGCTAGCTACCAAAATCGAAATTAACATTTATTTGTTATTTAAAAACAGATAGTAATTCTACATATGACCACTCGGGGCGCTAACTACTAAAATTGAAATTCACAGTTATTTTTTATTTAAAAATAGATAGTAATTGTACATCTGACCACTTGGGGCGTTACCTACCAAAATTGAAATCCACATTTATTTTCTATTTTTCAAAAACAGATAGTAATTCGAAATCTGACCATTTGGGGCGCTATCTATCAAAATTGAAATCCACATTTATTTTCTTTTTTAAGAACAGATAGTAATTCTATATCCGACCACTCGGGGCGCTATCTACCAAAATTGAAATCCACATTTATTTTTTATTTAAAAACAGATAGTAATTCTACATATGACCACTCGGGGCGCTAACTACTAAAATTGAAATCCACATTTATTTTCTTTTTTAAGAACAGATAGTAATTCTACATCTGACCACTCGGGGCGCTAGCTACCAAAATCGAAATTAACATTTATTTGTTATTTAAAAACAGATAGTAATTCTACATATGACCACTCGGGGCGCTATCTACTAAAATTGAAATCCACATTTATTTTTTATTTAAAAACAGATAGTAATTGTACATCTCACCACTTGGGGCGTTACCTACCAAAACTGAAATCCACATTTACTTTCTGTTTTAAAAATAGATAGTAATCTACATCTGACCGCTTGAGGCGCTGCATACCAAAACTGAAATCCACATTTATTTTTTATTTTTCAAAAACAGATAGTAATTCGAAATCTGACCATTTGGGGCGCTATCTACCAAAATTGAAATCGACATTTATTTCTTACTTTAAAAAACAGATAGTAATTCTACATAAGACCACTGGAGGCGCTATTTGCCAAAATTAAAATCCACATTTATTTTCTATTTTAAAAACAGACAGCAATTCGTCATATAACCACTTGGGGCGCTACCTATCAAAATTGAAATCCACGTTTATTTTCTATTTTAAAAACAGATTCCAGGGATTGAAATGTTTTAAACATTTCAATCGTTTTATTTATTATTTGGAATAAATGACTATCGATGCATATCCAGACACACGCACGCACGAACACCTGACTTGCCTCAGACTTGGTGACTTTTATTAGCGAACACATGTAGGCGGCTGTGCAGATTACTTATGCCAGTCATGAACGCCTAATCCTTGTACTCACCAAGACTGGTCGTTAGTTCCCCCCCGTTGCTCAGCAGGTATCTTTACGTGGAGCCAGAAGACGCTTCATCACGTCGCTACCAGGTTACAAAGTTCCCTCTTTGCGCCTCCTGTTATGGCGAACCGGAGAGCAACGCTGTAAGTAAAGCGCAGTCACGGAACGCCGATGGCTTGCCAGATGCTAAGACAATTGCCCGACCCAGTACGACGAATGATCGGTGATGTCACAATACGTATTCCACGTTGACGTTCATATTCCACAAATGGTGCCGACATTTACATTCGTTACTCAACACGCGTTTTCGGTGGACGCTACCCTCGTTCTCAGATAAACAATAAAACGACCAAAACACTTTGAAGCTCCTCGCTCCTCTTCGTGGAATGATGGCCTCTCTGCTCATTTTATATTTTTATCCATCCTCTCTCACTCGTCTTTCTTGTTTCATATACAAGATGATTCAAAATTCCAGCAATCCATATAATCCAACTAAAATGTATTAATTCAATTCGTTTCTGCACATCCCCCATTTTTCACATTCATTCTTCCAATCAGCTCCAACCAAATATAATATCCAGTGCTTCAGCTATGATAAGTGGATAGTCTATGTGATATGTATGAAGAAAAAGAAATAATAATTCCCGGATTTCGATTTATCCGATTTTAATGTAATTTAAAGAAGAAAAAAAGTTTTATGAAAATCCATCCATTAGGAGTCGAGTTATTACATGCGGATGGACGGACAGACATGGTGAAGACAATAGGTGCCTTGCGCATTTACCGACTGTTCATGGTGTTTGATGACATCTGTAATGGCTTTGAGTTCCTTCAGTGTACGAGGATTATTTATTTATTTTTGTCTTCCATCAAGTTTCATCAAGAGGAAGGGGCCACAAATATTCTTTCAGTATCGCTCAATATTCTCTCAGTATGGCTTTGACTTATTCCAGTTATTGGATAAGTCAAATCCATTAATTCAGAGCAATTTGAAGAGTCATAATTCAATAGTAATTAAAATATATTTTTTTTTCTTTAGAAAGGTAACTTTTGCGCATTATTTTTGACCAACGAGAGCCAGACATTCATAACCCGACACGATTACAATAACCTTTGGTCGTTTAAGAAGAATCCATCCTGCCTATCGCTGTCTTCATACAAACAAAATGAATTCTGAGTTCCGGGTACAATATGAAACGTGTTCTACAAACAGCTACAGGAAAGCATGAAGGAGTCAGATCAATATTCTTATAGCGTGTGGTTTGAGAAATTTCTCGCCTCAGAAAAGCAAATTTGTTTTCAAGTATACAAATATATTATGGGCTTTTCTCTCGCTAACAGTCTGCCACTGATATTAATATTCCGCAAGTTTTATATCTTTCTCACGAGGTGTTTAACTTCTCCTTTCTTTACTAAATTGATTTCCAAACTTTATATTTCCTAACTTAAATATTTCTTTGGCACATCTCCTACTAAAAACGCCTCCTTTTTCACTGTACCGTTTATTAATAGTAATTTCATTGTATGGATGCAAACACATTAGGATATATTGCGAAATACTTATTTTAAATTAAAGACCAAGTTGTGTGAATGAGGAAAGATGGACAAAATCAGTCACCGTGCAATCATACAGTACTTGGGGGAGGATGCATCTTCTTATTCTATGGTTAAGAAGTGGACAGCAGAATTTAAACGAGGGAGGAAGGGAGAACGTGCAATATGACCCATGCTGTGGAAGACCTGCAACGTCCATCACTCCAATTGTTGACACTGTGCATGATCTGGCGATGAGTGATTGACGAGTGACAGTTCTGTACATTGCCAGCGTCTTGGGAATTTCATCTGAACGTGTGCCACATAATAATAGAGAATGAAAAAGGTGTCAGCACGATGGGGTCCCAAAGTTGTTGAGAAGATCAAAAGCTCACAAGGGTTGTCAAGTGAAGTGAACATTTCCATCGTTTCCAAGAAGTTCCAGTAAATTTCTTTCCAAGGTTTATGACCATGGATGAGGCGTGAGCCCATCACTTTCAGCCAGAGGCAAAGAAGCGGTCCAAACAGCGTAAACACAACTCTTCTCTCCCTCCAAAGAAAGCCAAGTCGATTCCTTTTTGCTGGCAAGTTATGGCATCGGTTTGATGGAATGTTGCTAGTGCATTACCTTCAGAAAGGCCAGACAACTGTAGGGGCATATTACTGAGACCTTATGAGGCGTTTATGTGAAAATATCAAAGACAAAAGCTAAGGAAAAGTCAGCAAAGGAGTCTTATTCAACTAGGACAATGCGCCTGCTCACAAGTCTTGCCACTGCCTGAGTGCGGCTTTGAAATTTAGAACTATCCCCCATTCACCAGACCTAGCACCATATGACTTTCACCTATTCCTAATTTGACAAAAAACACCTGGTTGGCATCCATTTTTTTCAGCGGCAGTGACGTCATTGTTGCAGTAGATGCATTCCTGGAAGTCCAAGAGAAAACTTTCTTCACAGCTGGAATGAACGCATTGCATCATCGGTGGTAAAAGTGTATTGACTCCAAAGGAGACTATGTTTAAAAGTAACGTGGTACGAAATTCCTCAAATAAGCTCTTCATACTCAGGGCACAAACTTTTCAAACGCCCCTCTTATATTGATTTCGCTATTTCAGTATAAAAAATGCGAGTTTCCGGAGGAGGGGGGAAAACTATCCGCCCCTCATCCGATTAACTCGGCCTTTGTGATGAAAATACCGAGGAACCATCTGTTGCAGTAACCATTAAAACCCACTACGATTTGGAGGTACACTTGTGCACATTTGCCCACCTGATGATCCCTTCGATGTTGTGATAAAATCTCCCACGATTTCTCTCAATCTTTTTTTTAATGGTCACAAACGATGCTCCTCTCTTCTGCTTTCCATTATATGTAACCTACCTTTGATGTTATCCAGATGTTCAGTTAAAAATCATTTCAGCCAAGAAACCGTTACTCATTCTAAGGACATAACCATCGCCTGTTAGGTGGAAAATGCGTGATATTTCTCACCTCTACTCTCCTTTCCTTCAACATTAATCATCCTACTCATGGCCTTTGGTAAATCCGATTTTCTGATAAACAAACACCCATTATTTCCTCCCACTTCTCTTTCGCTAGTCTGATAAAAGGTTCTCCACTCAATCTGGGGACCTTTTATTAATCTCTAATATGTTGACAACTATCGGGTGGTACATCCCCACATCTTTCCATCCTTCTGGCGACATCCCTACACAGAAAGGGTTTCATTTACAGCGTGCTATTAGCAAATCTTTTGTGATGCAAGAGAAAGCTAGGCCATTAGTGATTTGGGACTTCTTACTTCATAGACACCAGCTGTTTGGTAGCTATTTCTATGCAATCTACCATAGTTGGCACTAGTTGGAAAAGTAGTTAAACCTTGGCACACTTTTTCACAATACCGTGGACAACTTCCTGCGAACTCCTAATTATAGAGTCCGCCTGTTTCTTTAAGGGAACGAACAGATAGGAATGGTGGTGGAGGAGGGGGGGTAGAGGAGGCTCAGAAAGAAGAAACATGAACAGCTCCGCCTACTACCTTATCTCTACTCCTGCCATCACTCAACAACACGTCACATATACTTACTTTCGGGGGGAGGTCGTGACATTTGTGTCAGCAGACAGGGTCGTAATCAAGTCCGTCGAAAGAACACTGTCGCCGACCCCTTAAAAAACATCCCGCTCCTCGGATTGTGCAACCTGTGCATTTTAAAAGCATTCGTTTATCAAGCCTCAGACTTCCTGACAACAAAAGGGCATATCAGAAATTACTGGGGTCAGGTCAATCATCTTGCACGAGCGCCAATAACTTTTGTAGGTTTACAGCGCGTACTGTTACAGAGACGTGCTTTGACTACCTCAGTCGAGTCAGCCATTTCTTTTTAAACGTTGGTACCAAGAAGGCGTTTGTGGAGCTAGTTCTTATAAACAACACCCCCTATAGCAATAAAGTACGACCCAGGAGACTTTCGTGCGATTTGACTTTCTTTTTTTTTTATTTGCTTTTATGGGACAAATAAAGAGAGAGAGAGAGATCGAAACAGGTGTCCTGTACTGAATAATCAAAAGCATTGGATACCGTATGTATAGAGTAGAATTGAAAATTGTGCCCTATACCTCAAAAATACTCTCTGGGAATCTTTAAAGACCTCTGCTGCAATTTTGAAATGAAATTAAAAGAGAGAAAGAGAAATTTTCCTTCGGTACGTGTGTTTATAAAGTATTTTGGGACAGTCAAAAGTATATTACAAGTTCGATACGTTCTGCAAGTAGGGAAGGCTCTGCATGTTGAATTCTGACTAGGAAGTTGATGGGTGGCAGGCAGTCTTTTACAGAGAAAGTCAGTAAATAAGTCACAAACAAATGCCTGGTTCTTCCCCAAGAAAAACGTTTCTTGGGGAAGAACCAGGGTACTGTCAGCTGGGAAATAATGGTGATTAATTTCTGAGAATGTCATGGCTTTCTCCTGAAGAATGTCATGCTTCTTCGTATTGGAGATTTTAAAAGACCATTAATGACATGAAGTGAGAACATCATCCTCCCAACAGCCCTGACCTCGCCCATCGTGATTTCCACTTGTATGGTCCACTTAACAACAGCTTATGGCAAACGCTTTTCTGACGATGCAGAAGATTTTGATTTTTTGCACACAGATCAGATTTACCTTGCTAAATATGCACAACATTAGAACACCCGTGTTCACCAGATTTCGCTGTTGTAGTAGGGTTCTAGTAGCATCAGTGACTGAGGCCATGTTGCTCCATATATATTTGTCTGCATGTTCTGAGGTCGATTTTCTGTTTAGTGGATGAAAAACCCGAGTTTCCAGGAGGAAAAACCATGCTTCCTCCCGTTATTGACAGGACTCCAACTGGTCTCTTCCACCGAACTGTGCCACCCACAAGGGCATCCAGACTTTGCATCCGTCCCTTTTTCTAAATAAAAAAAACTAGCTATAGGTGTATCCAAGGTGTTAAGCAGTCAACTTGCGCGAAAAGTACACGTGATGGGACAGTTCAATGTACTCTGAAAGGAAGGAGATAAAGCAGGGATGAAACAGAGAAAAAAATCAAGGAAAGCAATTACAAGGGAATGAGGATAGCCCTCATTTTTAAAAGAAAGAGTATCTTCTCATCAATAAGCAAATGCTGATTATTTGGGATAGTGCAATACCAGAAAACCGGTAGTGATTGTTATCAGTGGTCACTTTGTTTGCAGAATGGATTCAAAGACTGGTGAGGAATGCTAATCGATGTCCTTAGAATGTGCAGACTGCAAGACTTAGCCACTTGCATCTTAGGGGAAACCTGATCTTCACTGGAAGAAGAGATAAGAAACGCGGGGGGGGGGGGGGGCAAATACAAAATTTTGTGATGGTAACAGAATGTTGTATCTGATGAAGTTTACTTTCGGTCAGTGTGCTATAGATCACTGGAATAAATTGCCTGAAGTGGCTGAGGCAGAGAGTTTAGGAAAGCTCGGAATTGGATAGCAATTATTTATTATTATTTTTTTTTTTTTGTAGATGCAGAAAAGATCCGTTTCCCGACATCCTTTAGCCACTCTAATACTACCCAGTAACATGAAATTTTCGGGTGCCAAACTCGATCAATAATACCTGGAAAAACATACTGTTGCTCTAAGAAATTAAAGATAAGACACATTTATTAATTTTCGAGAAAAAATAATCATCTCATCCTCTCAACTGAACTGGAATTAAGCTTATGAACATCGCTTTTAATGATTTCTTATCAGGAGTGAAAGGGGGGAGGACCACGTAGGGATAAAAAGAATCACGAACGTCTTTCACTCCAGTACAAAAAGTCTTTGTTCAATCCTTGTGTAATTTCAGAGTGCCAGTTTGATGATTGCTTTGCGTTTCTAGCTCGATCCGAAATCGATTCTTCTTCTCCCCCACCCCTCAAACGTGCAACGGTCTGAGGCTTGTACTGCTAGAAACACGTCTAAATTCCAAATTATTCGGGTCCCGGATGAAAAGAGCTCGTAACAACCCTTCACTGATTGCCAATATTAATTCGGAACTCTATCATTATGTTCCCCTTATGTCTGCTGCACATGTCGTGATCTCTATCATTCTCCTTCTGCTATACTTCTTATAGTGTGCGTGTGTGTGTGTGGTATGCATGAGTTGGCCAATAAGGAGTAATGAAAAACGATCTTGTAAGAAAGCCTCACGCGATATGTTAATTCAAGCAACAACATGCAATTTTCGTACTTTTATTTGGCTGCTATAATTTCTAACTGGCAACGATTTATACTTACCAGTTAAACACTACACGATGGCGAAGAACACAAAGTAAATAATGTTTTTTTTTTTTTGAAATTTGCAACCAATTCGTCGACCATTGGTAGTAGTAACGCAACAGTGAGGTAATAATGGAGTTTTGTTTCATGGTAACTGGCGATTTTGGATAAACGCGAAATAAGTTTGTATTTAGGACTAACTGTAGATGCTCTGTTTGCATGTTCATCCAAGTACATTTTAGGTGTCGTGCAAAGGTTTAAAATGATATTGAGGTCTGGAAATATTTTCTTTAGTGAACTAACC
This sequence comes from Mastigoproctus giganteus, assembly GCF_048544385.1. NCBI lineage: Eukaryota > Metazoa > Arthropoda > Arachnida > Uropygi > Thelyphonidae > Mastigoproctus > Mastigoproctus giganteus. Next base: position 27,428,582 of record NC_143583.1, read on the forward strand.
CAACGTTTGCTTTTACATTTTTTTTTTTTTTCGTGCTACATAGCACGCAGAAAAACAATGGAGGTCATTCAGCTGAAGACGAAAACTGTTGCCTGATGTAGGTTTGTCCTCTGTGAACTTCTTGTACTCAACATCCATCAACTGGACGTCGTGGAGCATCTCTTTGAGCAGGAATCGGTTGCCCATCCTGAGCCTCCATGCCATAGACTGCAGAGAGAGGAGGGCTCTAAAGGATTTCGGTGCGATTCTCCAATTACACATCTGCCAAAAATTTGGCGTTTTGTAATATCTGAAGTGTGTGTGAGGGGTGGAAGTTTATGCTTGAAGAGGACCCAGCGAAGAAGCCAGTACTCATCAAATGCAATGGTTTTTAGTGTATTTTCGTTGCCAACGTCCAGATTTCCGATCCGTACATGATGACTGGCTGAAGAAACTGCGGTATATAGGGGGAACCCTGAAGACCGCAATTAAGACAAACACCTTGGCTGAAGAAACTGGTACAGTATATGTATTGAAGCGTGTACTCAGACTCTGTGACGTGAAGGAGGTGTTGTTTGGCTGTATTTAGGGTTGAAGATAACGCCGAGATCTCTATGCTTGGTTACTGGAGGTCCATGGATTCCAGGTTTAGTTGAGTTGGTTGATTTAAGTGAGAACGCTATTTGTGCAGATTTATTTGGATTTATCTTAAGAGAGAACTGTGTTAAGTACATAATAAGATTCTTAAGACTGTTAATGATGGTTTCGGAAGCAGAATCACGGTCCCGTAGATCCGATAGAGGAGCTTCAAAGCGTCTGCGTAACTGATAAATTTCGTTTGCTGGCACAGGAATGGGTGGATGGAAGGAAGAGGACCCCAGAAAGAACTCCACCTTGGGGAACATCTACACAAACTTTCCTTTTGAATGATTTTTTATTCACAGTCAGGTGAAGGACCCTGCTTGTAAGAAGCGACTTTAAGAATTCTTATCTGGTATCCCTCCTCACAAAGCTGAAGGAGGGGCCAGACGTCTATGCAGTCGAATGCAGACTGGATATCCAGATAAACAACTGCCATCTCAGCCCTATCTTCTAGAGTCCACAGAATGGTGTTGGTGGTTGCCAGTAGGTTGATGATGGTGGGCCTGCTTTTCAAGGCATAATGAATAAATGGTGGATCAAAAGGCAGAACCTGGTTGATTAAGATGGGAAGTTTATAGTCCCCAGAAGATGTTTTCTATGGTAGTATCCCCTTTATGGGTTCATTTGGCCTGTAAGTACGCGCTTGGGGATTTATATGATGTATTGGTGCGTAAAAATATGCATAGGCAAATTTATTTTCGATCTCCCACCAAAACATTGAAACTACCTTCATTGTCAATCGTTCTGTGTGCATAATATGACAATGTTTTGCACCAAATTATATTAAAAATAGTCAGCAAATAAGAAGCCATTAAAAAGAGTTTAGCTATTTATTTGATCACTGACGAAAAGATGAAGCAACTCTTGCAACAGGACAAATGGAAAGTTAAAAGAAGAAACAAAAGAGAAAAAAATATATAAGACGGTTGGCTACTTAACCAGAGCAACCGTGGTCGACACTAATGACCAATTAGTAGGTCAAGAAACATCTTATTGCTTAGAGAAACCTTGTAAGATGTCATTAAAGAGCAAGAAGGCAAACTACGAATTTTCAAAGCATTACAAGGTCTCTGAAAGCTTAATCTGTGTGCCTGGACTTCTTGTGTAAAGTTAGCATCTTAGAAAACAATAAGCTAAGAAAAAAAATAAAAGAAATAAAATCTTCTTGTAGAAAAATGCTGTCAAAATTCTTGGCAGGACCTAGCGTTGAGATGAACTATAGCATCCATCCACAGACCTCTCTCTCTCTCTCTCAGCTCTTAGAGAAAATGACGCAGAGAAGCAATTGATCCACGCAACATGGCAGAAAGGTGCAGAGCTAACAGCAGCAAACAGACTCCAACTGTAGTAAGACAGCGAATAACATGATTAACGGTAATACAGCATTAATACTGTTAATACCCCACTAATTACAGCATTTGACTGCGCTTTACGTGTATAAAGACCTTTACAGAAATGCATTAGGGAAGACGCAACCATGGAGATAAAATTATTGGCTATGCGTGCTCCAGGTGACGTCATACATTTCTGGTTAATTAGTTGGCCTTAAAGCCACCTGGGTTACTACTGCTTAAACAGTGGATAGATTTGGTTAAGATACTATACGCGTTCACATGTATGGCATGAAACTACAAGGTTTGATCGAAAAGTTCGGTGAACGTTGCTAAAGGTTAATTTTATTTAATCATAATCGTTTGCGTTCTTAATATAGTGCAATACAACCTCTTTCAGCACTTTTCCCATCGTTCCTGTTATTGACAGAAACATATTTGTGGATCGGAATTGGCTGACGGTGAGTGATGTGTGCGATGGCGCAGTGTCGTGGTGAAGGAGCCAACTGTTTCGCGATTTTTGCCATGGATTGTCTTTCCCAAACTATAAAGAGCATAAGATCATTGATCACAATTTTTGAAGATTCTGTTTTGGTAAAAGATTAATTTTTTTCACTTCAGACTAAGCTATCCATCTTTCTGTCTCATTGTTTTTGGAGCTGACCATTTAGAGGTGCCAATAAAACACCTCTTCTTTTCCCTCCTTTGAACTCCTCGTTGTTATAATGGTCCCAGGAGCTAAAAAGCAGGTGGCTAAATAATTGGGTAAGAAAGAAAAGGGGACGGAGAAAGAAAAACGGTCCTCAATACGTATCCATCAACCATGAACATCGTTGGACGCGTACAGATAGATGGTCTGATAGTACTTTATTGATAGAGCGAATCTCGCAGAAAATCCAGCACTAAATCAAGAATATATTATCAATCATGTTCTTAATGATCCAAATGTTATGACTATTGAAGACAACAGTGAAAGAGCTCATGCGTAAAGCTAGATACTACTACGTCATGTCATTACATCATTAAGCCGAGCTGATTAATAGATTCTTCTGTTTACATTTTCTCTCGCTAGTCCATTACGGTTACAATAGCCATCACCATTCCACCAGGCGAAGTTCTAATTATAATTCCCTCTAAATAGAGTCATTGTTGGTAAGATATGCTCTGAACACGTGATGGACACTTCATGTTCTCGAAACGTTAGCTTCGAGTGAACTTTGAATTTCATTGAGATCGCTGTATTCGAAGCACAAGGCCATGCGCCGGTCATTATAGAAAGCTTCGAGGCATTTTTTGTTTGTTTTTTCTCTCTCTCTCTCTCTCTCATTTTCTCATTATGGAGGTTTTTGGGAAATCTTGACTAGGATTAGTATCGTCCTGTAACTTTTAGCCGTGCTAATATATTTTATCAGCTTAAACATTCTACGTTTAAGAAATAAAAGGGCACAAAAGAGGATTTAAGGCAAGTGGGCAAGATACTAGTTTAACATTTGATCCCATAATAGACAATCTTTTTTTTTTTTTTATCCTTTTGGCCTAAAAACCATCGTACTTCCACGTAATCCTGTTTTTAAGAGACTAAAACAAGTCTGGTGTTCGCTTTAAGTGATGTTTTGTGTTAAGAGGATTATCAGATTATGACTGTACATTAATTCGCGCTTTCTTTTCTCTAACTTTTTTTTTTTTTTTTTTTTTGACTCCTCGCTGTGTTCACGAAGAAACAATTGCAAGTTATTTTTAACCGGGCAAGAAGCTATAGCTGGAAATAGTATATATTGGGAATTTTTTTATTTATTTCTTTGGGATTAATTCGATTTTTATTTCCAAACCTTCCATAACACCACGATAGGTGATTTCGAGTTGGCCCATTAAATTTAAATTCGTCTCCCATAAAAATTGCTCTCTAACGATATTACTTGATGCATTGATCTTTTGTGGAGGAACTTCACCACGAGCTTCACGGTATGGTACTATTCTAAATAAAAAGAATGGTTAATGGAGAAGTATGTGGTCAAACCCCATTCAAGATCTCACAAACATGGTTGTTTGTGAGATAATACATTGGTGGAGTAGTACACGTATTTCAATTCACCGTGGTTCGAGTTCACGTGACCGCTAAATACGGTTATGTTCTCTGTTTTGTAAACTTCTCTCATCCATCTCAATGATATAAACAAAATATTTATTATAATAAAAAATATAGTTTGAAATTTTCATAAATATATGAATAAAGTTTGTTAAAAGGCAATAACGGACAATCACTACGAGTTGTCTCAGTCCCCCACTAACATAGAAACGTTACTAGTAATTAAAGATTATTTGTAGATATGCACATATCCTTTATGTTAAAGGTAGGGCAGTGTATACTGGTATTTTTCTCCACTTTGTCAAAGGCGTTGTCCAATTACTCAGTCACAATCCTAATATGGCTTCCACCTCATCAATGTATATGTTCGCACGCAGGTATAGATGTTATCACTCGTCAAATCCAAAGGAACATTTCGGGATCTAATCAGCAATGACTTTCTCCTAATGGCAAAACAGGTTGGAAGCAAAAATAAAAGAAGAAGAGATAAACATCTCCGGCAGAGGGATGGGTTAAGGGGAGGGGATTAGAAATGAAACGTGACAACTTACAGACACGTATCGTGCAGCAAAAAGACTTTGGGATCTAAAAGATTATAATAATTCTTGTTAGAGATTTCCCGTTTAGCGAAGTGGGTCATGTTCGGAGTCGAATAACGGCTACGGAAGCTGGGGATAAAGGGAACCGGGTGAGGAGGAGGAGGAGGGGGGGGGGGGGGGAATAACGAACTAATCATATCTCATTCCTTATCAAATCGGTGGCGCGTGCTTGAGGTATATACACGCCGGATTGTTTCTCTGGTGCAACCATTAATAACCGATCCTGTCCAACAAGGGGCCATTATGACTTAAACAAAGAATGGTGTTTAGTGAATATAATCGATTGTAACATCTCCCGCACGTCAATACAATACATATCGGAACGTTGATGGACAGAAGAAGAAACTGAAATTGGATAACAGTTGGTTATCCAATTAAAACGCAGACTTTTCCTCCTCCATTAATTTTTTTAAGAAATACAAGTATTGTTTAATGTGTAGAAGAATGACACGCCGTGTTTTAAGTCGCGTGCGACAGTGTTATCTGCTCTCTGACACTTTCACGTACGACCAATTCAACTAACATATTGCAGCAGACGACTACAGCGCAGCCAAGTGCCAACAGACGTGTTTACTGTAGATTTTAATTAAAATGGGCTTCACGTGTAAATCAGGTTAATTTGTCCTTCGTCTGCCTACATTTGTTCGTTTGGACATTTTAAGTATCGCTATAGTATCCACATAACCCCTGTATTTTAATATATACCACATAAAACAGTTTAAATCGGGTCCAGCTATGCAGATAACTGGTCCCGATTTAAACATAGCCAGCAAACATACCTTGAATATTTGTATGGTCCTGTGCAATGCAGACTGTTTAGTATACACTCAGTGGCCAGTTTATTAGGCACACCCTATTTTCCAAGGACTTGATCGATCCGTCAGAGTCTGTGCCTAATAAATTGGCCATTCAGTGTATAATTCATCGCTTTCAAACCTTGTCACTTAAAGTAATTGATAAATTCGAATATTAACTATAAAACAGAAAGATAGTTACGAACATCACCGCTAGGGAGAGTACAAAGAATACATAATTGATTATTTAATATAACTGATAATTTATTCAAGCGGCTAAGCACTACTTTTGGTGCATAGGTGGTTGAGGAAGTTATCGGTGATAAAACACCAGGTGGGATGAACACTAGGTGGCGCTCTAAATAAGTTAACCTAAACAGTATTTACCAAAGGGGAAGTTAAAGCACCCAAACATAACTCTTGTACACCTATGGGGGAAGTACGTTGTGAATTGATTGTATGACCGACACTAGATGGCGCAGCAATCGCCTCCAACGTACTGAACTTTGCCCTACGTTTCAACCTTTACTGGAAAAATAAAAACCTGTATTTTTTCGGTTTCATTTGTATACAAGATCGTAGGTCAACGACCGAGAAATGAAAAAAAAAATAAAACCCCAGTCAGTTAAGGGATCTGTATCCAGGGGGGTGCATAAACCTGTCCATCAAAGCTATGGCTAACTCCGTGATGGGTGTTGTACGTGAGGACAGCGTTGTCGCGAGTGGCACGGCCATTTGTCGTCTGTCACGTGTACCAGCCGCGGCACGACACCATCCTGCGGGAAGCCATGCGGTTCGCACAGAATCTCGTGCACTGGCAATACCCGTTTAGAGGAAAAAGAAAGAAAAAAAAATGATTTGCAGGTGTTCTTTTGCGTCACAGGAATACAGAACAGACTTGCACCTCCATTTCCCCTTCACAACACTTGTCCTCTTACGGTCGCCTGACCTAAGATGACGGGAAGTTCTACAAGTCTTACGGAGGGCATATTTCTGGCGGGAAAGCGTTGTCTGCAATGCGAGTAAGGATGGCGCTCACGAAGGAGTGATAAGTTGCAAAAGTTTTAGATAACTACTAGAGAAGAAAAGGGTCTATAATAAAGAAATAGAAGTACTTTGCATTAATTAATGGTTTAATATTGGTGATATATAAATAAATTGCACAATGTATACAGCTATTCACTCGATAAGATGAAAAAAAAAGATAAATTACAAACGTTTCGAGCTATAAAGATAAGTCTCTTCATCAGAGTAAATGACTATCTATATACTGTATATTTAATAATGTTACTGGATGTAATTTACAGAATATTTGAGGATAATAAACATTAGCAATTTGATAGCGATATTAGCAGCTCCCTCTAGTGGTTATCTGGCTGCTAGGTGGAAAGAGGATTTCCACCTAGCAGACAGATAATTTTCTGAATAAAACTGCTCAGAGTAATACGGAAATTCTCTTATTTATAGAGAACGCTTTATTGAAAACATCTCCACCTAGCGCTGAAAGTGCCATTTTTCTTTATATTTTTAATAGATTGTGTTTTAATCTAAAACAGTAATGCCACCTAGCAGCCAGATGCTTTAGCATTAGCATTAGTGAGGCATATGATGCAAGGTATGATGCAGCATTAGCCAAAAAATATATTAAATAATTAAAAAATAAACCTTCCCATTTCACCCATCCATTCATTCCAAATTGTCCACTTCCTCCTTGAATTTATTTAATTTCCACAACAACAGATGGAAGTTTGTTGCAGCAATTAACCACCCGCTAGGCCAGCGGGTGGTTAATTGCTGCATATCTATTCTACAACTGTCTGTCCTCAATTTGAATTTATGTCCCTCAGGTTCGTAATCTGAGCAAGAGGAAGAATCCCATCAGAATTGAGCTTGCTCAAACCATTCAAGTCCTTATACACCTCAATTAGATCACCTCGCAGGTGCCTAGTCTCCAGAGGCACCAACTCACCAATCTTGTTGCCCTTCTCTGTACACGCTCAAGTAAATCTACATCCTTCTTGAAATGAGGCCTCCAGACCTGTATACAGTACTCAAGGTGTGGCCTGACCATTGCCTTATACAGAGGAACAATCACCTCCTTTTCCCTGCTAGCAAAATTCCTGTATATCACTAACAAAACCCCACGAGTTGCTCTGGCAGCCTGTCTGTACTGCTCAGAGAACTTCATATCTGGCTGCAAAATTACCCCCAGGTCCTTTTCATTCTCTACCACTGTCAGTGTAGTACCACGAAGTTGGTACGTTTCTCTGGGGTTACTTCTACCCATATGCAGTACTTTGCATTTGTCAATGTTAAACTTCATTTGCCACCTCTCAGTCCATCTGCCCAACCATTCCAGATCCTGTTGCAGTAGAACACTGTCATTAACAACCCTGCCAACCTTTGTATCATCTGCAAACTTCGACACTAAGCCTGATCATCAATATCATTGATAAATATACAAACCAAAATTGGGCCCAACACCGAACCCTGTGGGACTCCACTAATAACACTAGTCCAAGAACAGTGTCCATTGATTGCCACTCCCTGCCTTGTCCCACTCAACCATCCTTTTATCCATTGCAGCAACTTGCCCTTAATGCCACATTGCTCCAATTTTCATTCCAGTAGTCTTCCACGTGCAACACTATCAAAATGTCTGAATAACACGAAACGATAATTAGCGATTTATGTTTAAAGAATATAATTTTATTGGGATGTTGTAGCGCCACCTAGCGACTGGATCCTTCACAACATTACTGGCGAAAAACGATTTCAGTTCGTATGTAACGACCAAGGTCGTCTGCTCCTTTTAACTGAACCGTACCGGAACCTCGTCTGCCATTAATTGTTCGTTGGTTCGCAGAGTGCCGCCACGTACGGATTTCACGAACTACTTCTGATCGTACTTCATTTATGACGGCGAGAAAAGCGGTGGAGTGGTTCTTAAGAAAAGGGGGTTAACGTCATTTGTCTTAGGTATTTGCAAATTAACAGCGTTCGTAATCCCAATCGGAGAGCGACATGTGTTTCCTCTAGTGTATTAATTTGCAGTATAACAGTGAGTGGCGGACGCACCTGCTCAACTCCGAAGCGTGCGTTAACTCGGTGCATCAAAGTGGGTCGGCATTAGCATGAACTGTCAGGGAAGCAATTACCAAAATGTGCCGAAACGGGATAACTCCTCTTCTTCCCAACTTATAATGAGTACGAAATGGTTAAAGTTTTAATTGTTCGCCGAGTGTTGCTAAAACCTTCGACCGTAATGCAGCGAGAAGTACGTACGCCGGCTAACCTCTTCCCGCTTTAATTAGACGGAAGCGGGTCTGAAAACATCGTTGTGTACCAGATGCCGCAAAATATTTTTCTCTCCAAGAAAAATCAACGTTTCGGCATTCATTATAAATTGTTTAATTTTTTTTTTGGAGTACGTGAAAACTGTTTAATCGTCTCCATGACAACGGATACAATGGACTGGAAATGTACTTCTCGGGTGTTACTATGGTAGTACACTATCCTATCCAAAATATTAGTTGGTATTCTGGGCACTCTTCAAACCATTTATGTATAATCCCTGTCTTGCGCAGTGGCGATATGCAGCATCTGGGCACAGAATCATAATGCAACAGTGATTTTCAATAGCTGTGGGATTTACTTTGGATGGATTACGAGAGAAACAGTACAAACCGCGAAAATATTGCTCGTGTGGAAAGCTCACCACCAGAGGGCACGACGCACATTCTCGATGCAATTCGTGTGGTGGTGGGAAGGTGGCATTTATTAAGTAGTTATGGGCATAATCGAATGATTCGTAATTAGGTGATTAGTAACTACTAAGCATTCGAATAATATAATGGAATGGTTTATTATTACCAAAACAATCGAATAAATCATTGGAATGATAGTACAATCGAAATAATTGAATGAATCATTGGACTGATAGTACAATCGAAATAATTGAATGTTTTATTATTCATTCGAATGATAATACAGTCCAGGTAACTGAATGAATCATTCAGTTACCTGGACTTGTGCAGTCGAAATAATAGAATGATTTATTATTATCGAAATAATTGAATGATTTATTATCACCGAAATAATTGAACGTATCATTCGAATTATAGTACAATCGAAATAATAGAATAAATCATTCGAATGAGAGTACAATCGAAATAGTTCAAAGAATCATTCAAATTATAGTAGAATCGAAATAATAGAATGAATCATTGGAATTATAGTACAATCGAAATAATAGAATGAATCATTCGAATGAGAGTACAATCGAAATAGTTGTAAGAATCATTCGAATGAGAGTACAATCGAAATAGTTGTAAGGATCATTCGAATGAGAGTACAATCGAAATAGTTGTAAGAATCATTCGAATGAGAGTACAATCGAAATAGTTGTAAGGATCATTCGAATGAGAGTACAATCGAAATAGTTGTAAGAATCATTCGAATGAGAGTACAATCGAAAGTTCAAAGACTCATTGGAATGATAGTACAATCGAAATAGTTCAAAGAATCATTGGAATGATAGTACAATCGAAATAGTTGTAAGAATCATTCGAATGATAGTACAATCGAAATAGTCAAATGATTTATTATTATCGAAATAATAGAATGAATATATTCGAATGAGAGAACAATCGAAATAGTTGAAGGAATCATTCGAATTATAGTACAATCGGAATAATAGAATGATTTATTATAATCGAAATAATCGAATGATTTATTGCTATCGAAATAATCGATAATACTGGTATTAAGCACCAAAGCAACTAAGGATTGTGAGGCGTCGGTATATTGTGTCCTTAATGTGTATACTTCGGTTGGTTTTGTCTGTTTATGATGTAAAACTTTCGGATACTAAACCATGATCCCCGCCCGAAACTATCTGACCATATTGTGGAGGGAAAGGCAACTAAGGCTGTGAGGCGTCAGTACGTTGTGTCTACAATGTGTATACTTCGGTTGGTTTGTCTCTTTGCTGACAAAAATTTTCGGATATTAAACCATGCCCCCCCCCCCGTCTGAAGTTATTTGACTAAAAAAAAGAAAAAAAGAAAGTTCCAATCTAGGAAATTGGATTCGAACCCAGACCTTTACATACGGTGTAGAAGGATTGTGATCGTAACTATTATGCTTTTCTTTCCCACTTTTCGAAGGAGGGGTGACTTTTCTTTCCCGTCCGTCCCTTGTAATTCTCACATATCCAGCCTATCGATATATTAGAAAAAACAGCCAGTTACTTTGTAAGGTGTGAATATGTGAGAATATCTCCATGGCAACGACTGAAAATTACTAAAGCAGAATCTGCATCGTTGTCAGATGTCGTTGTCATGGTTATATGTCGCTGATTGGATAATATTTTCTTTAATAATCAGCGAAATGCGCTAAAAATAAATAAAACAATCAAAAAGAAAGTTAATAAAATATGCAAAGTCGGTTGCAGGTGATTAGGCATCCATAGCGCATGCACTTACAATATAATTAACTAAATGAAAGGAAAGAAAGTATGAATTTCTCAATATTAAAGGTCCAACGGGACAAAATTGTTAATTGAAAAACATGCAAATGAAAAAACTGCTTAGCGTAAACCGATACATAATTGACAAGCAATCTCGAACATTTATGCAAAGGGCCAAAAGATTATCGTTTCATTATCCTCCTCCTCCTCCTCACCCATCTTCGCCGTCATTACGCAAAGATAGACTTCGGAGATACTTTGACAAAACAAATGGTCCGGAGAGGAGGTAATGGGGTGACCACAGGCCCGAAATTTCTATATTGGGTGCTAATCGGCGTAAGTGGGAGATCTTGCAGAGGCCCTTAACTGTCAAAGAGAAGTATCGATGGCACGTGCCCGGAGAATGTCCCCGTCGAATCACACACGTCGATATGAGATGGCTCGTTTTGCCCGAGTCTAATGAGAATTACTGAGGGCCATTTGGGCTGTTCGGGCCACCCCGTGTTAAAGATTAATGCGCGCGCAGAGAATAAGACAATAGGGGTCCCGCTATCAAAGGCAATTTCCGCCACTGGCTCGCCGATATTTCGCCCCGACGTTTTAGCACTTACGGCAAAATTATACCACTGTTGTATGTATTTTCGGCAGCCGGCCCTGTTCTTAATTATCGCACATAAAGCCGCACAGGAGAGCCGAGCGGGTGCTTGAAAGGGATGCAGCAACAAAAATGCCTCCGTAGTGGCTTTACGACAAACACGGTTCAAACTTCACCCGTTTTGCTCGCAAACCGCCATCAATAACGGGCAAGTTCAATTATAAGACTTTAGTAAGGGTTGTTACTAAAGTATTTAGCTTTTGCTACATATTAAAAACATGGCCAGCTGCTAGAAAGAACTTCCAATGAAAACACGCAAAAAAAGCTAATTTCGGAAAGTTCGCAGACTTTTTTTTTTCTTTTTTCTTTTCCTCGTGCATGCCTCCGTCCGTCCTTTAATTTTTATATTTTTTTTCTTTTCCTCAAGCCCATAATTCACATACCAAATGACCAAATGCTTGTTTTTTCTTTTTCTTTTGCTATCTGACTACGGTATCGTCTGCTGACAGATATATTGACAAAAAACACGAAGCGTAGAAGTCCTGCTGAAAGCAGGAATAGTTTATTTGGATTCGATTTTCGAGACGAACCCCAGAAAAAACGTTCGTCCAGTGTCTTCCATCGCCCCCCTCCCCAACTACGAAGACCAGACGATCCCCTTCAAAAATCAATAAACAGATTTAAAACATTTTTTTATTATTATTATACTTTGCAAACTCAGTTTTTTCCAAAATTTATTTGAAAGACGTTAAACAACCTTTTCTCCCCAGAATTTGTTTTGAAGACGGTAAACACATCCCCCCCCCCAATTTGTTTGGAAATAGGTAAACACGATTTTTTTCCCAATTTTGTTTGGAAGACTGTAAACAATTTTTTTCCTCCAAAATTTTGTTTGGAAGACTCTAAACACGATTTTTCTCCCAAATTTGTTTTTTGTAAAACAGTAAACACAATTTTTGTTTCCAAAATTTGTTCCAAAGAGAGTAAACACGATTCTTTTCCAACGACTTTATTTTTTGTTGTTGTTTGGAAGACTAAACAAAATTTTGATTCCAAAATTTTTTTGGAAGACGGCAAACACGATCCTCAACCTCCCAAAAAATTGGTTTAAAAGTCTGTAAAGAAGAGTTTTCTTCCAATTTTTTTTTTTTTTTTTTTGGAAACGGTAAACATGATTTTTTTCTCAAATTTGTTCAGAAAAAAGAATCACAAATTTTTCTCCCCCCAAAATTTGTTTGGAAGACTCTAAACACGATTTTTCTAGCAAAAATTTTTTAGAAGACGTTAAACACGATTTTTGTTTCCAGGATTTGTTCGGAAGACGGTAAACACGGTTTGTTTCTCCAAAATTTGTTTGGAAGAAGGTAAACACGATTTTTCTTACAAAATTTGTTTTTTCTTTCCAAAATTTGTTTGGAAGACTGTAAACATTCCCCCCTCCCTCCCAAAAAAAATTGTTTGGAAGAAGGTAAACACGAATGTTCTTCCAAAGTTTTTTTTCCCTCCAAAATTTGGTCGACTGTAAACACGATTTTTTCAAGTCTTGTTTCCAGACCGCGTGTTGCTTAAACTAAGTTCTTAGGTAACTAAGGTCAAGCGGCACCAGTATAATGTGTCCGTAAACTGCAGGAGAAAATTCTACACCTCCTCGTGAGTATTTAACAAGAGCCTCGAGCGAAAAGGCCTTTATAGAAATTTCTTGACAAATTGGCGTCGGAAGTTCATTCCATTGGTGACGTTAACTGAACTCCAGACCGACAAATGTGGATTCCAGCCGACCGTGAGAAACTCTGCCGTAATCTTTCACCGCTCATATTTAATTGAACGGCTCCTAAAAAATAAAAATATTTGACATTAGAGTTACCAGAGAGAACAATTTCATCCACTTGTGTTATGATCTTATGTTGCATGTATTCTCTGGTCGGTTTGCATGTTTTTCCGGTTATAAAATCCGGAGCTCTCGGAAGAAAACTGCTTGTTATCCTCGCCTCAGACCGACTATCTCAGCCACAGTGTGAGACAGGTCAATAAATTTCTAAAAGGCACAGATACAAAGTCAGAGAGGATTTTTAAAAGAGAAAAAGGAAATAAAAGGGGAAAGGCGTAGGTAATTCGCAGAGGGAAAAGTTACAAAAACATGCTTCTTAAAGTTAATCCTATTAGTAAACAACAATTAGTTTTTAATCCACTAAAGTAAAATGCATGAAAACAAACGCTAAAAAACAGCATTAGTCACTAATCCTGAATGCTAAGCTTAATTGCAATCTTTATTCATTGTACTTCATGAGAAGATACAGGGCTAGTTTTTATTGCGAAATCCGTCCCCCCTCCCTCCCAAATAAAACAAGAAAACATAACTGGAGTTGTTCTTAACCAAATGGGCACTATATAATGGAATTTAATACCATTATGGAAGCATCAATCAGCTCCCAAAAGATCTCTGTAGGCTGCCCTAACACAATGTGGTGTCTCCTACCTTTGGTAATCCTCCTTTGCAATTGACATTTATGAAATATAACAAGACCTGCAGCTAGGAGATTAGACGTTTTAATAGGATGCCAGAGATTTATTTCGTTCTCCTGCTCCTTGCAACATGCAGTCAGTGTTTTATACTCGCAGCAATTTAGAATATTGATGTATTTTACGCGCTGGTAGAGCTCTGGTTACTCTATTTCTCGCAACCTACCTGAGCTCGTGCAATAGCGCGGGCCCCGATAATTTACTGAACAATTCGTTACTCCATTTCGATGCTGCACTTGCTACATGGTTCCGACTACAATAAGATGCACCGGCCCTTCGCCTTTTATTATTTTAATTTTTTTCGATCGGATGACAAGTTCTCGTCTGGGGAGATGTTTACAACATTGAAAGTGGAGAGCGTTCTTTAGGAGTAAACAAATCACATCGAACTGAAATTTTCATAATTTTATGCGTGGTCAAAGAGTAGGGATAAGAAAACAGAATTTAAATCTTAAAATCCCTTTTCGGTAAACAGTATTCCGAGAATATTGCGAACAATGAAGGGAGTGTTTCTGGAATAAGTGCCAAGGTAATTAAGGCCATGAAGCATAGGTTATTTTGACTTTTATCCAGAGATCCGGGATGAAAATCACTCAACAATCTAATTCAACAATGACAAAAAAAAGTTAATGAGGACCCACAAGGATCCTCCTTCGGCTCTCCTTGCTATTTTATCTGCTTAAATATTAGGATTGTGATCTGCTTAGCAATTTGGACAATAATTACAATCATTAGCCGCATTTAGCAGTCACGGGGACTTGAACGAGGGGTGCTTCGCCCCCGGAATTAACGTTGATTCATCCATTATCCTTTTATAATAATTATGAGCATTAATATTGCATTGATCTCATTGCTACTTCTATTGAGATCTCTGTATGGTAAATAAATAAATAAATTTAAACCAAAATCGTTGTCAGCCACTGAGAAAGACATCAATTTCAGTAGGAAAAACAGTCTGTCAAGGTACCAAAAAAAAAAAAAAAAAAAAAATCTTCGGTTTAAGTCTTACAAACGCCAGAAAAGCCCATCTACTAACAGATCCAATGAAAGCTGCTCGACTCCAAAGAGGGAAAGCACTTCTTCGCAAATCAAGCACATCGAAAATTCTTTTTTCGATGAAAAAAATCTTCACGATTGAGCAGTCTTTCAACTCTTCAAGATGACACGCTACGTTGCCAAATGTCACAGCTGCGAATTCTTTTGGTTGCACAAGGTCACAAGATCGCAGAAACTGACTTTTGTCATGATTTGAACAGGAGCGACCACAAAGCAATAAAATTCCAATATTTCATGGGCAAATCTAAGAAACGGGCGGCACACTAGGATGCCGTGATACCCATTAGCAAATCACTATCTTAAGGAATCTTCTACCCTCATCTGGTTTATTCCTCTTTCCCTTTTCTTCACTGTTGCTTGTACAGATGATTATCTTTATCTTTCGGCACAAGCTATCACAAAATGAATAGTTTCCCTCGTAATTCTGAACACTAATAAACGATACGCCTCTTGGACATTCATGTCTCATCACATAATGAAAGCAACAGATCTTGTTTATATATCAACAAATCTTTTGTCTCAATTGATGGTTTCACTGCAGTCTTCTTTCCTTTAAATATTGAGTTGCCACTTTATTAGAAACACCTACCCAATAGTAAGTAGTTCCCTTTAGTCCTCAGAACTTGCACTGAACTGCATACAACATCCCTACACATCTGCCCTCTTGCTTTATAGTACTGAAGGAATGCTCCATTTTACGAAAAATGGAGGTGTACCTAATAAACTGGACACTCAGTATATACACTCTTATTTTCCGACTGTCCGTTTAGAATTTCTTGAGTACTTCACTCTGTCTCATCGAATCCTCACCATACACTTGCTGTAACTCCTGCTCCACCTTCTATAGTCCACAAAGACACCAACAACCAAAAGTAAAAATCTTCTACGTTTCAATTCCAACTTACGGTTCAAATCAAAGTTTTCTTGATTCAAGAAATGGCTTTCAAACTTTTCACCCAGAGTAATCCTATTTCTATATTTGCCAACATTTTCCTCCTTCCTTCTATTTCTCATTTTAATTCGACGTTTTCATCTTTACTGATGACTACAGTTTGAATTTTCTCTTCTGCTACTAATTGGGGTTGAAAGATCCGCACTAGTTTTATATCCCATTTCAACATCCTCGCCAGCAAAGGTAATCGAAAAATCTGTCTTTTCTTGTTTCTTCGCACATTACTCTTGCGTTCCTTTGGGGAATCAGATGCTAATTCGTTCCTCGTGTTGAATCTCCTAGAAACAAACGCTAGAGACTCCTGCGATGGTAAGTATTAATGAATATTTCTCAGCCTAAACCAGAACTGCCTTTTTTTTCCCTTCTTTTTCTTTTACCCTAGTTCTCCAAGTGGAGTTTTATAGTTAAACATCAACTCAACTTCGCTCGAATATTGATGCAAAACTCTCGCTCTCAGCATTCATTCGTTTAAATAGGAGAAAGACGAGTCGGATACCAACTTAGCTAAAAGGTTATCCATACTGGGGTTAACAGATAACGAAACAGAGGCACACCAGCATTTGAAATTCTGCAGAAATCTGGCCCGATGCCAAAGTTTTAACCCCAGCCGTTAATTCTTTCCATTGCTCTCTCTCTCTCTCTCTCTCTCTTTTTTATTTTCAGAATATCCCCGAGCAGTCTCATGACTAATTAGCATGAAACCAACGAAAAGGAAGAAATATTAACCCTTTGCTGTCCACCCAGCAGCCACCAAGACTTCCACATTATAATTACTTGTCAACTGGTATGAATTCAGCGAACATGATTGAAGACCTTGTGAACTCTCCAGCGCCATTTCGATATAGTGGAGAGCGACATCTGGTGGGAATATTCCTCTCTCTCTCTCTCTCTCTCTCTCTCTCTCTCTCTCTCTCTCTCTCTCTCTTTATCTAAATCGGACAGTGGAAGTTAGAATTAAAACCTGTTAAGAGAATAATCAAATCAGAAGCATCGAATTTAAAATTACAGCACGGTCTCGATAATCCGATCCCCGTTAATCCGAAAAACATGGCTGTACTAACCTACTTCAAAATTCTTCCTGTTTAACTGAATTGTTTACATACTGTGACACACTATGTAAACAGTTCAGTTAATGTAATATTCTTAATGCTCGCTGCAGGTTATAGTCGCACTTGGTATTGCACTACTTTTAAACAAACGGGTGATTTCTAGAAACTACCTGCTCTTTCTTCAGTTACTAATAAGTCCAGAAATTAAAATCTGAGACACAGCAGTGTCTCAGATTTTAAATAAATTAGAAGTTACCTTTTTGGCGATACCATTTCTTTAAAAGTAGTGTAATGCCAAGGCAACTCGTTGTAAAAGATGTAGATTGTTCTGCTGTTAAAGATTGAGGCCATTGCATTCACTAGGGCTTTAACAGAAACACAAGAAGGTAGGAGAGTCGTCTTCTTCTTTTGAGAACTTTTATATTTTCTTTTAATTAGTTTAAAGGGATTTTTAATAAATTTAATATATAAAATTATAATTTTTTTTTTTCCATCACATATAATCCAAATTTTCGGTAATCTCAGTTGGCCATGGTCCCATTTATCTCGGATTATCGAGAAAGAATTAGGCAGACCCTTAATATTCGATTTGAATTTATATAAATTACAATAGTCTCGATAATCCGAACCCCGTTAATTCGAAGAAACATATAAATTCACTTCCACTGAACTCTTTATTGTTTTCTATTTATTAAAATTAAGTTTAGACGTATTTAAAACTAAATCTTAAACTCTAGTCCAGTCAAGACAACTCCCATGCATAACAAAAACACGATTGGTATTGAGCACTTCCTGTTAACATTTTTTTTTCCCTCAAACATTTCACCCGGTAAACGAGGAGAAATGCAAAAATCCAGTAGCACTTAATGTTTTGAAGGGTGGGGGAGAAGCAGAGACCGTCCATTACAGTCCATTATTTCCCCTTTAGAAACCAGAAAGGGAAAACGATGGGATAGAATGGAACTGGTGAAAAATTCAGTAGCCCATTTCCGTTGTCTATAGCTAGCATGAAGACTAAAGGCAAACATGGCCGTGTGAATGACACAACGTCAATAAGAACTGACATCTTTGACGGGCAGGGGATGAGCAACCTGCACAAGCACACATTACCGAGATAAGTGCATCTTTTTCCTCCTCCTTCTGAGGCGTGAAGGAAGAGGGGAGCGAAGTTATGAGGGGAAGAAAGAAAGAAAGAAAGAGATATTTCGAATGCACAAATTGTACTGATTCCTGACGTCATTGTTAAATGCACACGAGTGAGAGCCGGGGATTTCGCCTCTCTCGTTCGCTCTTTCCGCTGAACATTACAGGCCGGAAACAGCTCATCGCTTGCTTTTCCGTAATTACGGCCAAAGTTCGGTCTCGTGGTTCGTTAGCGTTCGGTTCCGGTGAAACAACACTAACCCTGTTTACAGATGCACAACCGACGATCTTTAGAGGCCAACTGGAAGGGACATCGTTCTAACCCCTCCCCCTTTCCAACTGCCACCCCAAACCAACACAGCCCTCGCCTCGGACATCATTCTAACCCTCCCCTTTCCAAATGCCACCCCCAAACCAACACAGCCCTCGCCTGGGACTAATTAGACATTCCTAACACACAAAGACAGCAGGCGTGTATCCACAAAAGATTCACCGCAGGAAGTTACCGCCACATATAATGACATCTACCGAGTGTCTACGTGTTCAAAACCCCTTAACATTACCCACCCCCTTCCTCCCTATCTCTCTCTCTCTCTCCCAACAACAACGGTCTCACTTGAATCAACCAAATTTGCCTACACAAGGTTTCCCTTTCTCGGGACAATTTGCAGTGGAGAATTTCCTCAAGAATGAAATCATAATTAGCCTCATTATGAAATTAATTATTCAAATGAAATATCCGCACACACACACACACACACACACTACGCAGTTTTAAACAGAGGTTACGTGTGGTTAAGTCGAGGTATTAAACACATCGCAGACTTCTAAAAGCATTGCAAAACGTTTCGGAGACTCCTTCGATAACCTTCTTCAAGAGGAATTGTAAAGAGGTGGCAACGAATGCGAGAGAATATTAATTTCTGATTGAATAGGCTATTAAGGACCTTGAGGGCCACTAAGCGCTGAATGTCAAAGAGGGGACAACCCCTAAAAAAATCTTACGACGCGCCACCATCACGTAGAAAACCGTTATAATCGAAATGGCGCGAATTTCGCCCTTAAAATTAATATCTATTGTTTTCCGTGTGTTGCGGAGAGCATGCTAAGGAAGCACGTGCCATGATTTTATCGCGATAGCAGTAACGTTTTATTTTAGTATGCGAAATAAGTGAATCGGCTCTGAAGCCAGTTTCGAATGAGGGCGTCCAAAAATTTATTCTTCCCCTTCTGTTGCTATCAGCGCGAGATTTCTCGCAACCTGGAGTTCTTTTGCGACTTCTCTGAAACTTATCAAACCTTCTTGTACGCATTTTTATTACGTAGTCTTTTTGCCCATAATCCTCTCTTCGATCCAAATCCTGAATGGATAGAAAGAAAAAGCGATGATACGGTGGATGGACAGAAACCGCAATGTTACTCGAAGGAGTCCAAACTACCCACAGGTGACTTTGATAGCGGAACATCATAAAAGAGTGAACCGAGAGTTCTCCTACGTTTCGGAAGATATTTATCAACCCACACGTGCGTTTACTTTTGCTCAAATAATATTAGCGTTCTTGGTGTATAACTGAATAATGTACACTTTAAGTGAGTACATCGTTTTTCGGTTTAATCAGCGCCTGTGGCTTTCGTGAACAACATAAAACGCCCTTCCACTTATTATTTATATTTTCAATAAAAAATGTCACATCTCCAGAGGTATGAAGGGGAGAGAAAGGGAGGTTAAGGTAAAAAACTTGACGGCGGAGAGAAGGGTATGAGAACAGAGGGAGAGAGAAGATAAAAAAAAAAAGAAAAGAAAAAACAGGAAACCATAGAGAGAGAAAAGAGAAAGAAAAGAAAACAGAGTAGCAGAATGTTTATGGTATAGTTAAATAGCATATACAATAAACAAATATAATACTGTAAACCAAAGCAAAAGAAGAGAAAAAAATAAAAACAGGAAAAGAGAGAGACAGAGGGAAGGAAGGAAGAGAAACAAGCAGGGAAAGGGAGAGGGAGGAAGAAAAAACACAAAGAAAACAAAATAAAGAGAGAGGAAAAAACACAAAGACAGCAGAAGAGAGAATAAAAAAGAGAACAAAAAGAGAGAGAGAGAGAGAGAGAGAGAGTTAGAGAGAGAGAGAGAGAGAGAGAGAGGAAACAGAAAAACAAAAAAGAGACAGAACAGAGAAAAGACAGAATACGAACACGAAAGAAATAAAAAGTAGAGGAAAAGAAAGACGGAGGGAGGGAGAAAAGAGAAACAAATGGAAGAGAGAAAAACACACAAAGAGAAGCAAAAGAGAGCGAGAGGAGAAAACACAGACAACAGAAGAGAGAGAAGAAAACACAAAAGAGCAAAGAGAGAGAAAGAGAGGAAAAACAGAAAAACAAAAAGAGAGAGAAAAAAATAAGAAAGAGAGAAGAGAGAAAAAACAGAACAAACACGGACACGAAGAGAAATAACAGAAACTAGAGGAGAAGAAAGACGGAGAAGGGAAAGAAGAGAAACAAATGGGGGAAGAGAAAAAACACAGAGGGGAAAAAGACAGAGAGAGGAGAAAACATAGACAGCAGACGAGAGAGAAGAAAAAAGAGCAAAAAAGAGAGAGAGTGAGTGCGAGAAGAGGAAATACAAAAAGAGAGAGAAGAGGGGAAAAACAGAAAAACAAAAAGAAAGAAAGAAGAGAGAAAAAAAACAGAACAAACATGAACACGAAGAGAGAAATAACAGAAACCAGAGGAAAAGAGACGGGGGAGGGAGAGAAGAGAAAAAACACAGAGGGGCAAAAGAGAGACAGAGGAGAAAACGCAGACAGCAGAAGAGAGAGAAGAAAAAAGCAGATAAACAAAAAGAAAGAGAGAAGAGAAAAAAAAAAAGAACAAACACGAAGAGAAATAACAGAAACTAGAGGAAAAGAAAGAAGGAAAAGAAAGAGAAGGGGAGGGAGAGAAGAGAAAGAAATGGGGGAAGAGAAAAAACACAGAGGAGCAAAGGAGAGAGAGGAGAAAATACAGACAACAGAAGAGAGAGAAGAAAAAAACAGAAGAGCAACGAGAGAGAGGAGGGAAAAAACAGAAAAACAAAAAGAAAGAAAGAAGAGAGGAAAAAGCAGAACGAACACGAAGAGAAATAACAGAAACTAGATAGAAAGAAAGAGACGGGGGAGGGAGAGAAAAGAAACAAAAGGGGAGAGAGAAAAAAACAAAGAGGGGGCAAAAGAGAGAGAAAGAGGAAAAACACATGCGGCAGAAGAGATAAAGAGGAAAAATACATGGGGCAGAAGAGAGAAAGAGGAGAGAAAACGCAGAACGAGAGGAAACATATTAAAAAAAGCAGGAAAAAAACATGAAAACGAAAAGAGAGAAGAGAGAAAAGGAAGTAGAGGAAAAGAGAGGGGGAGAGAAGAAGAACAAAGAGGAGCAAAAGAGAGAGGAGAAAAAACGCAAACAGCAAAAGACAGAGGGAGCAGAAACAGAGATGGAAAAAAAAAGGAAGAGAAAAAACGGAACAGAAAGAACAAGAGAAGAGTGAAAACAGGGAATGGAAAAGAGAGAAGAGAAAAACAGAAGGATCGAAAAAAAGAGAAATATTAAAAAGAGAAAAAACAGAAAGAACAGAAAAAAAGAGGCACGAGGAGAGCGAGAGAAAAGAGAAACAAAAAGGAGAGAGGGAAAGAGAGAAGCACAAAGAACAGCAAGAGAGAGAGAGAGAGAGAGAGAAGAAATGGACAGGAGAAAGCTCGAAAAATAAGGGATAGAAAGAAAAAAGTGATACAGAAGCTTAGGTGACAAGAGACAGATGAGGAAACGAATGAAGAGACAGAGAGAAAAACATTCAGGAAGAAAGAAGGAGCAAGAAAAGGAGAAGAAAGCGAAAGAAAGTGCGCAAAGGGCGAGATGGCATAGGAGAGAAAGGAGCAGATCGATGCAGAGAGTCGTTGATCTTTTTTCACTCACCTCCATGTCCAGAAGCCAATATTTTTATAAGTTTTCTTAACCTTAATATGCGGAGGTAACTGCTTTTTGCGAAGTGTGCGCGCCTTTTCATGTGGGGTCGTACACCGCCCGTATCCGCGCCTTTTATCGATGTCGTCTTTATTTAGAAACTCTGAAACTGACAAGCCGCCTATATTTTTAACTTTATCTAAACCAGGTGGCGTTCGTGTCGTTTCCAATATGCCGCGCGTTTTTTTACTACATAAATCATAAATAAATATATCGCGAACATCCTCTCGCCCCGAAGCAGATTACATTGTTTCTACGCCGCGGATAGCATAAATATTTAGGGGTATATATATAATACCCCTCTCCTCTTCTTACCATCCCTCCTTCCTCCAGATTTTCTCCTCTATAAAGAGTTTACTTTAGCGTCTTGCAGGTAATAAAAACACCGAGGCCACAGATGTATTTTCAATGTTTAAACCACTGCGCACTAACTCGCACATCTCGCAAACAGCCAGATAAAAATACCCCGAATAACGTCCCTCTATCCGGATTTCTAAAAACAGGAGAAAAGAAAGCGGGGTGGGGGAATTGATAAGTAACCACTGAAAGCCGCCCCAGTACCCACGAATGATTTCTTTGCGTGTCTCTTTACCTCGACGTGTTTAAACAAGTTAGTTAATGTAATGATTTCTAGCGCGGAATGATACATAAGTAATCGATGTGTTGATCTGATATGAAAAGAGGCTGATGGAATGTGACACGAGAGCCCTGCAAAGAATCGTCTACTCGGAAACATGTCGACATTGTCGCAGCACATACAGGCTCTCAGAGAGACGTGGGACACATGTCGGCACATGACGCTGCATGATACAGGCCTTTTTGAACCATAGACAAAATGGTCTATGCCTGTGTGTGGCGGATGCCATGAGAAAACCTGACAGACTGGATCGTCCCGACAATGAAGTTTGGAGGAGTGATGACCTGCGGCTGTCTTTCATGATCTGGGACCATTGATTGTTCTTGACAACCCCGGGACATCAAGGTGAGGTGTGGCTACAAGTTACACCACTGTCCATACATTCCTTTCAAGTACAGAAACATTTTTCGAAGTCATCTTCTGTAATCCCTTTCAACACTTAGGTCGTTTTTAGGGAAGAGAAAAAAGTCACAAAGGGCTAGGTCTGGCTAGTATGGTTCATGTTGATACACAGGATTTTTTTTTTTTGGCCAAAATTAGCCAACAGAGAGCGTTGTGTGCTGGAGCATTGTCCTGATGGAGCATCCAACCATTCTTCCACAATTCAGTTCGAATTTTTTTACGCATCCTTGTCAGAGCTTCAATGTAGTATGTTTGATTGGCAGTCTGATTTGGTGGGACCTCCATTTAGCCATAATATTTCTGGATCTTCAATATCTTCACAGATTTGGAGTCTTCTCATTCTTTGATCTTCTTTCAAAATTTTTTGGCACCATCTCGGAACATTCTCGTGCCTAAATATTCAGTTAAAATCTGTGTAGCTGTTTCTTTGTCCATACTGAGTTCTGATGCCACCATTCTAATACTTAAAGGACGATCACTTCTATCAATGTCCTTACCGGTCCACATTTTCATCAATTTCCATGGACACCGGAGAGGCTTGGTCGCTCATTGTTCCACATCATAACTTCGGATATGCAATACGCAAAAACTGTTCTAGTTCTAGAATATATCAGTTAACTATACAATATATTTGATATTCTTTCTGCAGATTTTCACTGAAGAAGAACAGAACAATTGAGTTCGAAACGTTACGTTTCTAAACTGTTCTGGTTGACTAGTGTAGTTTTAAAATTTATAATTATGGACTCTGTATAACAGTGTCCATAAAATGCAAAAATCATAGATCAAATCTTAGATAAAAAAAAAAAAAAAAGAGAGAAAAAGAAACTTCAGTAGAAAGAGCGATTTTTCAAAAGGTAGCCATCAGCAAACAACAGTTGCATTTTAGACGCATATTAAAGAGTTGCGTAATATTTTCTTCAACCCACCCCCTTTCCCCCTTCCCGTTACTAACAACCCAATTTCGATCACGTCCCGCGTTCACGACTGGTACCACGTGACACCGAGAAATTTCCTCTAAGCGGTGGATAAGCAGACATTGTTTTGGCATAATGACCCAAGGGTGAGTCAGCAAATCCCTACGAATAAAGCAGCGATACGTGCCTGGTACGGTCACCTGTTCATCGACCACCCATCACAACCACGAATAAAACCGTCCTGTCATCTATTTCGTCCCCAGACGATGCAAAAATTGTACCAGCCCTTCGCGTTCCATTTTCTCCACAAATAACGAAGCCGATATTATCCAGAGATCTAGATTACCCTTCTAGTGGAAAGCTACTCCCTCTTCTTTCCTCTCCACCCCCCTCGATCCAAACTTGATCCCCAATTATCCTGCAAGCAATAAAGAATTTTTCCGTTCTTTCTATTTAAAGCTTCAAAAGAAGAATAGAAATGCTATACGGACCCAAAAAGACTACTACAGCTTATCTTCAGTCACTCAAAGTTTAATACCGGGCTTAAAACCTCCCTTTTGTTAGCATAATTAATTAACCTGGAAGACAATACCTAAGGCATTTTTGTACAGCCCCTCCAAAAACAGCAGACATTAAAATGGGAGAGATAAAGGGTGCTTAGCACAGATGCAAGATATTATCCTTTAAACAGCTCTACCACTCGCACTTTGTAACCATGGCAGCTGTTTGAAGTTATTTTAATCCAAACCGAGCCAGTTTCTATTTCTCCTTTTACAATAAATTGGCGCGTGGAATGTGCAACTTTAGGTGACAGAGAGAACGAGAGAGAGAGAGAGAGAGAGAGAGATATTTAATTTAAAAAAAAAAAACTGAACAAAAAAGAAGAAAATATACACTCGTGAGCCAAAACATTATGACTACCGCTGTCTCTACGAGCAGATTATCCCATAGCGCCTAGATGTGACGTCACCAACCGGCGCAGCATATATAGTGAGTGCACGGGTAGTGCCGGTCAGTTCGTCAGGAAGATGAAGCAATGGGTGAAAGGAACCTGACTGAGTTTGAACGGGGAGACCGTCAGTGGTTGATAGTCAAGGTGAAGGGCAGGTGGCATGTACTGCAGAGACAATAGATGACTCAATCCCTCAATCAATGGCAGACTGCAACCAGAGCTCATGGAAACGATTCCAGGAGACGGTCATCGACACTATCGCCTGCAGTGAACAGGAGAGCACTGTTCCTGGACATTGGAAGATTGAAAAAGAGTCTCTTAGTCTGATGAATCAAGGTTCCAGATCCATCATGCCGATGGAAGGATGCGTATTTGATGGCTAGTTAGTGAGCGGTCGTTTGTGTCCAATCGTGCAACCAGACTGCACGGTTGGACCAAACTGGTAGTGGTGGTGTCATGGTTTGGAGGATGTTCCCATGGATATCATTCCTCTCATGTCCATTGAACATGCCCTCACCTCCAGTCATACCTAGGCATTATTTAGGAGCACGTTTTTTCATACGTGGTGATCATGTATACAGATGGCACTGGACTCTTTCAAAAGGCAATTCCGTATGGCACAAGGCCCTTATTGTGAAAGAATGGTTCTACAATTATGTACGATCATTTCGTATGATTCCTTGATCCCTCGACATCAATCCAATCAAACATTTGTGGGATGAGATGGAACGCAGTATTCGACAGTTCCTCGATCGGTTGCCGAACTTCTGTCCAGCTGATCGAGAATACTTGAGGACACCTTCTGCTATCTCATGAAGTGGATGCCACGCCAGGTGCAAACGGCTAACACGGCAAAAGGCGGTTGAACACGCTCTTAGGCAGATGGTCCTAATGTTTTGGCTCATGAGTGTACTTCTAAATCACATAAACATAAAATGAGTTCGGTTGCATTGCTAAGATTAGCAATTAGAGCAACCAGAAATAATTTTTGGAAGTTCGTATTCTGAAGACCAGGGATTAAGAAGTTTCAAATTGTTGGGATGAATCACTGGAGATCGGATTATCGAGTCATGGGACTCGAATAATTGAGCATTACTGAATAAATATTTTAAATGTAAGAAGTATTTCCCTTCGCAATAAAATAAAATAAAGTACAAATTTTTCTCTGAAATTCTAAAAATTAAGGAATGATACGCTTAGAGGACATGCACGCCTCATTGCAGGATGAAACACGATAAAACACGTTTTAACATGTTTTGTAATGCAATTACTGCGCAAAAATGAACAGATTATCCTTCTAAGGGTTAATCCGTTTAAAAGCTGATGCGGATAGGGAGATCGAGATGGACAAAGAGTGTCACTAGGGTGTCGGTACCATCAGACGATCATATCAAACTACTGCATTATCTTAATAATGTGGTTCCTTTAAATCCGCATTTAGCGTTGGCCCCCGTGTTGACTCGCAATTATCTGGCGAAAGCGGCAGTGGAGACTGCACGCGAATGCATTTTGCCAGCATCGCTCACGATATCGATGTTCGGGGGGGGGGGAGAAAAGAGGAAATAGACTGAAGAGCGGTTATCGATACGAAGATTTAGTTGAGATAAATCCAAGTAACGTCTCGTGCCATAGGAAAGCACAAAGATGCTTCTAACATATTCTTAGAGATCCATCTCGAAGTGATTTATCGTTCCAAGTTGTTCATCGATTACACTTGCCTGTCAACCAAGTATTCATTATTTACTGGTTATTATTTTGGAGTTGGTAGCCTGACGACTTCGGAACGCAGCTTTTACTGATGGCAATCGAGGCTTGGGTGGTGGGGGGGAGGCGAAAGGGGTACGGCAGGGAGGGTCTAAAGAGTGTGTAGGTCAGGACGAGTCCGACAGGCGCTTCCGATGATGTAATCCGACTCCTTTTCATTAATAAGCAATCGGATTGCGTCCGTGCGTCTATCTGCTGCCATTATAACAGACTTAGAAGCTCGTGCGCTGTTCGCAATACGTCATTTTTTTTCCGGGGATGCCAATTTTTCGCTCCTCTTACTTAGCGCTCGTATTTTTGCACGCGCTTCTAAGATATGCCATTACGGTGATCGATTGCGTAGCTGCGTTTTAACCTCATATCGGGGCGCCTATTACTTTTGATCGTCTCCTTTTTCCGTACACACCAGGTAAGTAATCTTGTTTCAGACGAGGGTCGTTTTATGTTCTAAAGGTCAAGGAAATGATCTTCTCGCTTTCGTCTAAGGACACCCCGGATGGGCGTAATTAGACTTCAAAAGATACTCTTTGGATTCGTTTTATATAGAGGCCACGTGATGCGACTGCAAATCATTATTGGGGGTTTGATTTTGTTCAAATGATCATAACAGTTTCGTTATTGGCTGTGTAAGGATGTGGTATTACTCTCTGGACAAAGTTTTATACCTCAGTTGTCCCCCCACCCCTATTGGGAAAGAGTGGCTCTATCATGTTGGCAGAAATCCGCTTCATTTTTTCTGTAATCAGAAACTGGTACGCCTGATGAAGACAGTTATTCTGTCTTTATCAAGAAAGACAATGAAAGAAAAAAATCCGAAAGAAGGAACAACAAAAACTAAAAAAATAAAAAGAAAACAAGAGAGAGAGAGAGAGAATTAAATTAAAAAAAAAAAAAAAATGAAAGGTATAATGAAAACTGAAGGAATAAATTTTTGAAAAGAGAGAACAAGAAAAATTCTGTCTTTATTGCATTAAAAAGAAAGACCTGAAAGACAGAATGTAAGAAAAAATCCGAAAGAAGGAACAACAAAAACTCATAAAAAAAAAAAAAAACTAGAGAGAGAAAAGAAAGAGAAAGAGGAAAAAGAAAGAGAAAGAGGAAAAAGAAAGAGAAAAAAGAAAGAGTGAAAAAAGAGAGCGAATTAAATAATTCTGAAAAAACTGAAAGGCATAACGAAAGAAAAAAATCTGAAAGAGAGAACAAGAAAATCTAGAAAAAAAGACAATAAAAGAGAAAAACAGAGAGAAAGAAAGTAACAGAATGAAAAAGACAGGAAGCAAAAACTGGCATTCTGAAAGGAAGAACAAACAAACAAAAAAAAATCCTAAAAGAAAACGAAGGACAGAGAGAGAGAGAGAGAGAGAGAGAGAGAGAGAGAGAGAGAGAGAAATAATTTGAAAAAAAATGGAAGGCGTAATAAAAACTGAAGGAACAAAAACTGAGAACAAGAAAAAAGTAAAAGAAAGCAGAAAGAAAGAAAAAGAGAATAAAAGAGATAAAAACAGAAAGAGAGAGAACGAAATAAAGACAGAAATTACTCTGAAAAAATAATAAAAACTGAAAAACAGAATGAAAAAAAAGTCTGAAAGAACGAACAATAAAAACAGAGATAGAGAGAGAGAGAGAGAGAGAGAGAATGAAATAAAGACAGAAATTACTCTGAAATAAACAAAAAACTGAGAGCCAGAATGAAAGAAAAATTCTGAGAGAGCGAAGAAGAACTGTATTTTATTCTGTCCTTCTCTGAAAGAGGGCAGAATGAAAGAGTGAAAGAAAGAAAGAAAGAGAATGAAAGAAAAGGTAAAAAGTGAGGAGAAAGACTAAAAGAGCAAAACGAAGAGAGAAAAAAAGAACTTCAACATCTCGTGCTATAATACAAAAAGCGACGAAATCAAACTCGATCATCCATCCCGGAAGTGGGGGAGGGAGGGGGAGGAATTTTTCCAGGAAGTCACAGACGATGTATTCTGAGATCAAATTATGAACGCAACCGTTTTATCGGAGTTCATTTCAACCTAACACGTCATGTTCATCGACAACCCCCTCGCTTTTAATCTAAAAGCCGCCCGTTATTACAAACATAACTTTTGCACAGACAGAAAAATTTTTTTGTCCCACTTTTTTGCTTTAGTACAATATTTTTAAAAATCCACTACAGCGGATGTTTCAACACAAACAATACTTCCAGAAAAAAATTCAAAACAAAAGAAGAAAGGAAAATAAACAAAAAAACCCAGAAAGCGAAAATGTTTTGGCCAATTATTTCGAAATAAAAAAGAGCGCCGGCCCCCCATACATACACACACACAAACAATGCGTCGGCCCTGTTGCTTTCTTCTAACACATAAGCGTGGCCTCTTAAAAAGCGACACAAAGGTGCGAAAAAGAAACAAAACGAAGAAATTACGAACGCACAAACCGTGGCTCGCATCAAAACCCCACGCCCGATTGTTCCAAGTAAATTAAGTACTCCTTTCTTTATTACTCTCTCTCCATCAATTCATTGTACATATGTAAATCTGGTGGCAACAAACTCGTCTTTTAATTCTCCCAATTCCTCTGAGGGTAAATGAAGGGGTAGGGGGGAGAGAAAGGGAGGGATAATTAAAAAAAAACTAGTAATTAGTAGATATTGAGTAACTGCAGATCTATTGTTAGGAGCTTGCAGAGATGGAGTGCTTGCCACTGTTGTATTTAACAGCACAAGTTTCGCCCGGTGGTACAAGAAAGTTTATTCTCAGGGACAATGCGATTCTCCCCTAAGTCACCGGCGTACAGACTCATAGAATAATGCATGAGCATAGCGAAGTCATTTGGATAATGTGCAGGGGCAAATAGAGAGAGAGAAAAACACAACGAATACGCTCCACCAATTAGATTTTGCCGGCGATCGATTAATGGCAGAGTTTTGTTTCCGGGCGAAGCGAAGAAATTAGCAGCGTCTTGTAAGGAAAAGTAAGTTCGATACACGAATAGGATTATCGAGACGCGGAACACGAAACGCCGGGAGACGTATCAATATTTTTAATCACCTAATTCGTTATTAAGTTGTAAGTCGGAGTTTAATTTTTCTATCGATAAGTTGTACGCCGGATGTATACGAAAACCGGGTTTACACTCGCGCAATCAATAGTCATCAATCATCTATCAATCAATCAGTGTCGTACTAAGAGAAACGCTTGAGTGATTTATTGACTTAGCGAATACAGTTCTCCCCCTCTCTCTCTCTCTCTTTTCAAAATGAACAAATAATCCCCGGATGTATGCCCTTTCACGGCAACAGCATTTAGTTCGAGATTTGAAATCGAAGACCGGCAAACTTACATTATTCACCTATTTTCTGGCAAATCTGTTTAGAAAACAATTAAGAAAAGATGGTAGTTGTATAAAACGCGTATCTAGCGTCCAACAGTTCGAAGTAGAAAAAAATAAAAATAAAAATAAAAGAAAGAAAAATAAATAGAGAAACTTCTCAGCGGTTAATTACATCCATATCAAAATGGAAAGGATGCTGTCTGGATATTCCTTTAACTTCCAACGGTAATGACTGTGTGGGTGTATAAATATCGTATTACCTTTGATGGCAGAAGGAAACGAGGGGGTCGGGTGGGGGGGGGGGGGGAGTCTCATAACCGCTCCAGACTGCAAAAGCAATATTCACAAAAAGTAGAGAGAAAGAGTGACAGAGAGATAGGCACTGAAAACTATATTTAGAAGTTAAATGAGCAACTGGCAGTTTTATACATAAATGTGATCTCCATCTTGTTAATGATCTAAGCAAAGAGCTTTAACCTGTGTAGTGTAGTGTAGTGTGCAAAAGATCATTAGACAACAAGTAGATAGCTGCGCAGACGACATAAAAAGCTTTATTGACGATGAGGAATCATTAAAGACTAAAGTCCAAACGAAATCAAGTTTTTCTTGTAGATGGGAGTCTATTACCATTATTAGATCAATAGATGGTAAGAAGAAGGAACAAAGATTGCGGCACAGCAACACCTCTTATTAAAATAATCTTTACCTCACCGTGATTCTAAAAGGTGATTGGTTATCTGTTGCTATATTCACAGAATATTTTCGTATTGGGTTTACATTGGGCAAAACATGTACCGTATGACCAAAAGTATTCGGATACACAGGTAATTCAAGTCAGCTTTTAAATCAAATATTTAATATTCGTTTCTAATCTTCCTGCAGAACCACTGGTTTAGAATTAGGCAGTTTTGGCCCCATTCTACAGGTATTCAGTGGGGGACTGGGATTCGGACTCAATTGTTCAAAGCATACAGGTATCACGGACCTCATGGTTTGAGGCACTATCACCAATGGACCTCAACACCGCGAGCTATTCTGTCTAAATAAAGGACTATTTTGACTGTTGACATTGTCACAGCGTGGGATGTCTGCCATGATACCCTGGCAGCACTATTTCCGAGGATCACAGGGGAACTCAGAGATAGATGAACCAAAGGACAATGACTTATTTCAGGTCTCCCCACTTCCTTTTCACTACTATAAGGATCCTTTTCTCTATATCTTTACTCTCCCACAGGTGGACTCCCAAATCCCACTTTCGCCTGGTGGGTAGCCCACCATCATGTTAACTCGTTCCCTCTGGGGTGAGATGGGTTCCTACTCCAGAGGTGCCTGGCGGCCACCTCGCTCACACTATTTCCCCCATCTTCCTTTCTTCATTTTTATTTTTTTCTGGGCCTTCCCTGGAGGACTCAAACAACCCCCGGGTTCGCCCCGCCAGAGTCTATTTCTTTTTACTGAACTGGCCCGCCTCCCCGTGCTAAAGGACGGCAACCAGGGGTTGGTGGTTTCCACAGGCCCCTAGGCTAAGAGGCCAAATGAACAACATGCCAATACAACCTACACTAACCCTTCACAAACACACAGAAAAAACACTATCTGGCCTTTGCAGAGTACGTCTCAGAGTGGCAATCGCGGACTTAGGGGGAACCCCCCAGTGGCAACTATCACCAAGACCACGTCCAAACCAGTTGAAACAGCGTAAATACTATCAGATTTTTCCACCAAATTCCTCCACCAGGAAGAGCTGGAGGGGAAATCTTCACACCCAAACAAGACCATCGGACTATGTAAGTTCACGTGACCTCTTTGGCCCCCTCCATGATTTTTACCTTTAACATTGTTCGCCCAACACGTTTCATGAGTTTTTCAGATCACCTGGATCTGTTTTCTATTGAGTATCACCTGCGTATGGTCCTCCATCATTGAATAACATTTGCCACAGTAGATTACTGATGCAGCATCCAATCACCATCCCAAACTGCAAGCTCAAACACAACGAGACTTCTGACACATTAACAAAATATTGTGAAGAGGGTGTCCGAATACTTTTGGTCATATAGTGTAAAAACAACTATTTTAAGATTTCTTAACAAATAGATCGACATAGGTTGGATGTATGAACATGAAATAGTTGAAATCGTAATGTATGGCATTGCCAAGAGTTTTTATAGGAGAGGAAGTCCCACTTTCTCCTCCCTCCCCCATGACCCCTTTTCTGGAGATGCGTGCGTAACACCAGGGCAATTGTGATTAGATTAAGTGTTCTCGACTTTGTTCGTGACCAAATGAATGCCAGGTATGCATTAAGGCAACTGAACAACTTGGGTATTAAAGTATGCTGGAATAAATGTCAAAGGATCAAAACCACAGGAGCGCTGGCTTCAGGTAGACACGTGTGTACACAATGGCCAGTAATTAATTTATAAAATTAAAGCACGAGTACAATGTGGACAAGGCATTTATTATATCCCTCAACAATGGTTAGAAATGTTTGGGGGACAGCTGCATCGCACGGGGGATTTATTTCATTATTATTCTTTCTTTCGTTCTCTTTGTCATTGTTAAAAGGATGATGAAAGCCGATTCGGATGGTAAAAAAGTGGTGATTGCAAGAAAAAATCATTAGGGGAAGGGCACACTTTCCTCCTCCGAGTTATAAAAAGAAACAGGAAGGAGGAAAATGCAGAGGACTCATCTTACATCCTCAGCTGTCAAATTTCTCCTCTTCTGTATCTACAAAAATCTCTCGAAAATTATAATAAGGAGAAAGAGAGAGAGCTGAGCCCGAAGATGTGACAAGATCTACCGTTAAGCAACGCGCAAAGAAGACCCACATTTTATTGGTTAACCTCCCTCCCACCAAAAGGACATGAATCACCTTCGTAATAAAACGCTTCTTTTTGCATGTCTGATGGCAGCTTTGAAAGCAATGCACGCGATCGTATTTTAATGGAAACGCATTGTTATGTACCCTCCCTAATGGCCTTCCAGTAGGGACCACGGCCCTCATCGACTGCTGGTTTGTTTACACGTAAAGTTGTTTTCATTACCCAAGTGTACCTATCATAAAAAAATGTGCGTTTAAGTAACTTTCTGCAGACCATCATGCAGTTCGCACGCTAAGTTGTGGCATCCTATGATATCTCCTCATTGGAAGTCGCTAAGTTGAAGGCCACGATCTATCTCGTTAATCTGCTAACTTCTGACGTGGACAGTTCCTTTTATGTGGTTCTGAGATAGATTTTCTGTTTGCTGGATGAAAACCATGCTGCCCTTGCCTGAGACCAACTAACTGAGCCACATTGTGAAAAAGGGACTTGGATTCAGGTCTTTTCCATCCAGTGTGGGGAGGAAGGTGATCCTACCAAATGTGCTGCTACAGAGGGATTCATGTCCGGCGGCCAAGGTAGGATAGGACGTCACCTTCATGTTCAGCAAACCACTTTCGAACAATACTAGCAGCAGGGACCCTTATTGTGTTGGAGCACCCCTGTGCCATTTGGAAAAACAATCATCATGAATGGTTGATCAGCCACGATGGATGGATAATTTTTAGCATTCAGTGTGCGGTCTAGGAGTATGCAGCCCGAAAAGATTCTGAAGGACCAGGACATTGGAGTGATTCCTCTCCGATGTCCTGGTCCAACTATGCAGTGTGGTCTAGGCATAGTAGAACACGTGATTCATCAGAAAAGGCAATTTTTTTTTTTCCAGTTGTCAGTGATCAATGACACCATTCAGATGCAAACTTTAGGTATCGTTGGCAATGGGCGGCCATAACTATGGGTACTTTAACAGGGCATCCATAAGGAGAAAAGTTGATTGGATTATGGTCTCCGAAACATTGCTGGTCGTCTCCTAGTTAAAGTCCATGGTCAGCCGCCATTCACCACCACCATCGATGAGGAGTTGATGTGTGGCGACTGCTGCTCTGTGCACTGTCCATCCACTCTAGATCGCCCACCTTAAATACAATATTCCCAGAACAACCGACAAGATTCACAGTTCCCTTGCCCATGTCGATTAAAACAGATTTATCGGTTCTGGTCCCAACATGTGTGCCACCAAGCAGGGAAGAACAGCCGATTGCTAAAACACAGGGTGGTCATAATATTTTGACTGGACAGTGTATGTGTTCAGATGGAGAACTTGCCATTTATCCTAAGGATAAATATCCTAATAGATAAACAAAAGAAAGTGTTCTGGTTGATTAAGCACAACTACATTCTGTAAGGACTCGACAGAGTGCGTTTTAACACACAATCATCAGATAATACAGAAGAGTATTTTTTAAAAGAGAAAGAGAAAAATGGATGTTACTTCTTAATTGAGAAGTTTTGCATTTTTTTTCTTTCTTTCTTTTCTGTGGTAGAATAAGCGCAATCAAGTTTCGTTGTGGTTTTTAGCATTTATCATGAGAATTACTTCTTTGGATAATTAATTATTCATAGTTTTAATCCGCAAGTTTACCCATAAAGCCACAAAACACAAACTCCTAAATGAAAACAACAAACGCTATCTTGTTGTTGCTAAGTAACGAACAACTTCCAATTTATATTAAGTAATTTTGGGAAGAGGAATTAATGCTGATCACTAATTTAATACAGAATCGTTAAAAAAAGGAGAGAGAGAGAGAGAGAGAGAGAGAGAGAGAATTGATATGCTAATAAAGGGAGGAGGGATGTTAAATTTAATCTCATTTCCACAACAACAAACCAAAGTGCTTTTACCAGTTTTGTTTTCTTGTTGACATAAGAAATTGTCTAGTTGGGACACAAGGTTGTAAACACGTGATGAAGCTCTTTCTTTGGTAGAAGACGACCATGAAAGGAATTTAAAATATGCACATGTCAGAGACGGCGTCACATCGACTCTACAGTACCACAGAAGGTGTCCTCAGGTATCTTGGACCAGTGGTTTGAAGGACATCTTGGAGCAAGGCATTGGCATGGAGTGGCGATTGCTGTGATCCACCGCATCCCACAAATGTTTGATGGGACTGATGTCGAAAGACGAGAGGTGCATACGAAATCATTGGACATGATCTTCTAACCATTCCTTCACAATGCAGGCCTTGTGATACTGGGCATTGTCGTGTTGAATGTGTCCAATGCTATCAGGATAGAGAGTGACCATATTGGGTGAAACTTGGTCCGAAGGTAGGACCAGGAGGTGAGGGTGTGTTCAATGGGATGAAGAGGGACCCAGTGATGTCCGAAAGCAGCGTCCAAACCATGATACCACTGCTGCTGGGCTGTTTTTGTCTAACCGTGCAGTCTGCTTCAAGCTGTTCACCTGTTCCATCAAACCAGGTGAATCTTTACTACTTGTCAAATGTCCAGGAACGGTGCGCGCGTGCCCACTGGATTTTCATGAAGGTTGAAGGAGGTCAAGTTCTCTGGAAGGGCAAACCTCTGCCAGAGACCAACTTCCTGGTCCAGCTCCAAGTGCCACTGGTCGGGCAACAAGAGGTCAATGGTGTTCTACGGGCTCTGTGGCTAAGAGAGTGGATGAAACAACAACACAACCCATCACTAACCCACAATCTCTCACCTTCACAAAGTATTGTATATGTCACATGGTACTATCATGGAGTTGGAGAAGACCTCTAGGGCCTCTTGTCAATTTACACTATACATTGCATATTCCGTCAGGTCCTTCCCTTTCCCCATTGCATGAACTTTCTACCGACGAACTGACAGGCACTACCGTGCCGTCACTATATGTGCTGCGCCCATCGGTGACGTCACTCGCGTGCTGTGGGATGAGTCCACTTGTGGAGATAGGGATGTCCGCGAGTGGAACTAAACGGGGAGGGGCCAGTACCTTAAATCGAGAAGAATTTCACTTTTTAATAAACTCTATTTTTTGAATTGATGTCGATTGTACCATGCGCATGTTTTTGCATGTTACGCATTTGCGTAATTTCCGGTATTTCTCTGATACCGGAAATGACGTCATAAAACCTTAGATTATTTTGGGTTTTTTTGTTTTTTTTTTTCATTGCGTTTTCGGTGTAACCACTTGCCCGCTCTGCAGGCAATAAATTAAAGAAGTCTGAGATTTTGAAAATGTAATCTTAAGAGTGGTTTTGTTTGTTTTTTTTTTTGTTTTCTTTTCTTTCTATTTAGGAAGAGAATCTCGAAGAGAAAAATATGAAGGTTAACAAGTAGATAACCCATTTGGAAAACCAGTTTTATGAAAGAAATTACAACTAAAAGAAGGATTAGACGAACGCAGGTGGTACCGTAAGTTAATTAAAAAAAAAAAAAAAATCGGTGAATTGAGTACGCATGAGCGATGCAGTGAAACCGAAGAAAGAAAGAAAAGAAAAAGGCAATTTTGCGGAGAATGTGCGCAGCCTTGAACCTTGAGAAAACGCATAGTTGGCCAAGTGGAGCCGAAAGAAGGGGAAAATCCGTTAAGAGCGGAGGAAGGAGATGCAGCCGAACGCCACCAGGCCGAATTTATGAACGCCGATAGTGGTCAGAACGCAACTGGAGATGCCCTTGGGGGGGGGGAGATAAAATTAGGGGTTGACCAAAACGAGGTTGGACGGCTTCCTTATCAGGTGTAAAAAACCGGAGCGTCGAGTTTCTTCCGCCCACTGTAGCGTGACTGCAGCGAACCTCAAGAATGCGTGACCCGATGGCTCGAAGAATGACGCCACCCCGATGGCCTGTGACCTCCGTGACATCGGAGATTAGCGGCGGATAGTTGATATTTATATCTCTCTTCTTTGTCGCAGGTTTCCATTTCTCACCGTCTGCTTCCTTCTTTTTATCTTTCCTGCTATCTGTTCGCTTTTCTCGGCATTCTCTCCCCCCCCACCCCCCAAATAAATACCGTCTGCCACAATTTCGTATTCCTCACTCCTTCGTCTGTTTCTCAGTAACTTCAACTAAAACCAGTTGCTGCTTAATTAACTGTCGCCTGTTTCTCCATCTTTCTCTCATTCTTTCTTCTCAGTGTCTTTTTGCCTCTGGCTTCTCTTTGTTCGTACTATTCCCTCTTTACCTCGATCTTCACTTCCACTATCTCAATTTCTCTCATTATATCTCGTTCTTTCTCTTAATTCCTCTTTTGTCTGTCTTTAGATTGATTCCTTCATCTTTCAATCATTATATCAATTTCATTCGTTATCTCTCTCGCCTCCCTTTCTTCTCCACTCTACCGCTTTCTCCCCCCCTCTCTCTTTCATTCTTTTTTATTCTGTCTGTTTCATTTTCCAATTGTTTTTCTCTCTCTCTCCACACTCTTTTTCTTTCTTCCTTACTCTTTCATTCTTCTATTCTGTCTCATTCATTGCCCAATTGTTTCTTTCTCTCACACATTCTCTGTTTCTTTCTCTGTCTCCCTCGCTTTCTCACTGTGCCACTTTTCTTCATTCTCTCTCTCTCTCATGTGTCATTCCTTCTCTCTGTCTTTCGTTCTCGCTCTCTCTCTCATTCTGTCTTTCACTCCCTTCATTCTCTGATTTTTTTCCGTTCTGCCTCTTTCATTCACGGTGTCTTTTTTTCTTATTCTCATCGTTTTTCACTCCCTCTCTCTCTCTCTCTCTTTCGTTCTAGCTCTCTCATTCTGTCTTTCATTTTCTTTCTCTCTCTCTCTCTC
The DNA here is from genome assembly GCF_048544385.1 of Mastigoproctus giganteus. NCBI lineage: Eukaryota > Metazoa > Arthropoda > Arachnida > Uropygi > Thelyphonidae > Mastigoproctus > Mastigoproctus giganteus. The sequence continues at coordinate 27,466,395 of NC_143583.1, forward strand.
TCTCTCTCTCTCTCTGTTTCTATTTCCTTGATTCTCTCTCTTTCATTCTCTCGCTCTTACACCAACACGTTTCTGTCTCCTTCATTCTCTCTTTTCCTTTCTCTCCTTTCTTTCATTGTTTGTTTCCTTCATTCTCTCTGATGTTTCCCCTTCAACCTCTCATTCTCGATCCCTTTCTTTCTTACTTACTTTCATTTTCTTTCATTCCCTCCCTCTGTCTCTCTTTCGTTCTCTCTCTCTCTCTCTCTCTCTCATTCTGTCTTTCATTCCTTCTCAATCTTTCTTACATTTTCTCTCTCGTTGTTTCCGTTTCCCTTTCTGTCTGTCTGTCTGTCTCTTTCTCTCTCTCTTTGTGGTACTGTTATTCTGTCTCTCTTTGTTTCTGTTTCCTTAATTCTCTCTCATGTTTCGTTCCTTCTCTCTCTTTCATTCTCTCGCTTTTACACCAATACATTCTCTCTTTTCCTTTCTTCCCTTTCTTTCATTGTTTGTTTCCTTCATTCTCTGATTTTCCCCTTCATCCACTTTCATTCTCTCTTTCTTTCTTACTCTCATTGTCTTTCGTTGTCTCTCTCACATTCTGTCCTTCATTCCCTCTGAATCTATCTCTCCTTTTCTCTCTCCTTCTTTCCCCTTCCCTTCCTCTCCCCTCGTAGCACTGTCATTCTCTCCCTCATTGTTTCTCTTTTCTTCGTTCTCTCCTATTTTTCCCTTTTTTTTTTTTTTTTTTTGTTTTATCTCCGTGTCATTTCTTGTAGTGTTCAGTGGATTAGTTAGTTGGGGGGGGGGGAGTTGCGTTAAAGCAGACGGAACACCCACCCACCCACGAGCTGCGGAGGGAGGGAGGGCATCCCATTTGGTGGGTTGCCGGTCGGACAGGAGCGCTTTTGTTTCGAGAAGAAACGCTGGCGTGTCGGCCTTGGCCGAGCATTCACGCGCCAGTACGCAGCGGTGTCTCGTGTTAGCCGAGCGACTGTGTGCGCTTGATGAAGTGGTCCGCGTGCGTCTCGTCGGAGGAAATGAACTTTGCCGACTTCGATTCGATTTATTACATTAAACGGGACAGCCTAAGACTGGCCGGACACACAAACTCGTCTGTTTTCGTGTCACACACACACACAAAGACGACTTTTGCCCTTCCCTCCACTAACCAGGCATCTTTCCCAGGCACCCAAAGAAAGAAAGAAAGAAAGGAAAGGAAGAAGAGAGATTTAAAAGATCAATTTAAAGTGGCATCACCGTTGAAGGCCTCGCTCTTAATTCACAAAATGTCCTCGCAAAGTTTCTCCCAGAATACATCTGTTCGAAACCTGCGCATATATATTTATTTTGTTTTTATTCCCGGGCAGACGGGCCCCTTTCTCGTGTTGGTCCGTGTTTTCGTCTCTCTCTCGTAATCTCGCGCTGCAGCGGCGTCCTCTGGTGGCCACCGAACGAACGACAAATACCCCCGAAATGTGATCGTCAGAAATCGGTGGTTTTCCCTAGGGCGACGCGACACGAACTGCGACGGGCAACTTGCGGTTCCCTGGGGCCCATTACGCCTCTGCCCTCCCCCCTGGCCGCGCCCCCTTAAGGCAACATCGCAGTCCAGCCAACTGGCGCATAATTTGTTTAACCGAAACGTGACAGCCGATTTATGGCAGATAAGAGAGAGGTGCATTCTGTCAGCACGCGACTTCTCATCGATTGCGGTCACTACTTCTTTCTGCCGCTCTTCTCATTATCACTGCGCCCAAAAAAATAAGACCGCCGCCACAATCGGGTCTCGCGCAGACGGAGAAGGGGATGGAGGTACGGCCAGACCCCTGTTCGGCTGACAGTGCAACTTCACGCGTCTGCGGTGCACACCCACAAATGACACCTGCACTGGCACCCATCCAATAAAACACATCTCTCATTCTGTCCATTTGCTGCTCTTTCTCTCACTCTTATTTTCTAAATCAGTATTTTTACTTTTCTTCCTTCTTCTAGCACATATCGTTTCTCATTCTGTTCATCATTTTTCTTTCCCTGTCTTTCTTTCTGTCCGTTTATCTTTCTCTGTCATTCTCTCTCTCTGTCCCATTTACTTTTCTTCTCTGTCACGCACTATCCATCTCACACTGTCTTTCTTTCTGTCTTATTGTTCATCCCTCTCTCTTTCTATTCATCAAATTTTCTTTCTCAAGCTATCTCTTTATTTTTCTGTCTCTCTTTCCGTTCATAGATCCTTTTCATTCCATCTGAATCTCTCTCTCTCTCTCTCTCTCTCTCTCTCTCACACACACACACACACACACACACACACACACACACACACACACACACACACACACACACACACACACACAATTTGCCTTTCTTCTTCTCACTCCTTGTATATATCTACTTTCTTTCTATTATCTTTCTTTTTTTCATTATCTCCATCCCTTTCATTCATTTCTATTTTTTTTCCTCATTATATATATCTACTTTCTCTCTCTCTCTCTCATTTTTTTTTTCTCTTTCTACTGAATTTTTCATTCTCTCCAGTTTTCCCATTCTTTTTCATCATCATTCTCTCTCTGATTCTGTCTTTCTCTCTGTTATTATTCAACTTTACTTTTCTCTGCTTCCAGCCACATTTGCCATTCTTCTTCTTCATCTCTCTGATTTTATCCATGTTTTTATCATTATCTCTCTCTCTCTCACCCACACCCACCCACCCACACACCTGTCTCTTCTATTCTCTCTCTCTCTTCCATTATTTTCTTTAATCTCGTTTCTTATTCTCTCTTTGTATTGTATTAATCTTCTATTCCCCCATTTCACTCTCTTTCTGTCTCTCACCCACGCATCCTTATACATTCTCTGTCTCTTTTATTCTTTCTCATTCTTCACCTTTCTCTCATTTGTTATTCTGACTCGTTTTATTGTATTAATCTTCAGTTGTCTTCTTGTTTTCTTCTATGTGGTGTGGTCTTCTGTCTCTTTTTATTGTATTAATCTTACTCTTTCTTTCTCTTCCCCTCTCCCCCATTTTCTTTGCCTTTCTCTCATTCCTTATTGTCTTTATCCTTTTTATTGCATTAATGTTCCATTTCTCTCTCTCTCTCTCTCTCTCTCTCTCACACACACACACACACACACACAATCTGTCTCTTTTACTCTCTGTCCCTCCCATTCTTTGCCTTTCTGTCATTTCTTATTCTGTCTTTTTCATTGTATTAATCGTCCATTGTGTCCGTCCCTTTCTCTCTCATACATACACACATCTGTCTCTTTCATCTCTCTCTCTCGCTCTCTCAAACACATTCTATCTCTCTTATTTTCTTTCCCCTCATCCTTTCCCTTTCTCTCATTTCCTATTCTGTCTCTTTGTATTATATTAATCATCCATTGTCTCCATCTCTCTCTCTCTCTCCCACACACACACACATTCTGTCTCTTTTATTCTCTCTGTCTCTCCCATTCTTTCATTTCTTCTATCTCTTTTCAGTGTGTTAATCGTCCATTGTCTCCATCCCTGCTATTCTGTCCATTCCTCTCAATCTTTATCTCTGTTTCTCTCTCTCTCTTTATTATTGATTATTTCTCTTGAGAGAAAGAGAGAATAAAAGACACATTCTGTCTCTTTCTCTCTCTTTATTATTGATCATTTCTCTTGCACCTCTATAATTTCCCAGGCAGTCTCTTAATGTCCAAAATACCTCAATGCAGCTCGTTTTAGCATCTTCTACGATTCCAATTTCCATTTAAATTTTAGTACTTATGGAAACAAACTACCAAAGAGAACCCCCCATCCCACCCTCACCCACTGGGTACTATTCCCCCATCGGAATAACAAAGCAAAGGCAAAACTACTCGATCTAAACAACAGGCGGGATCAACAGCCGCAATGTTTCTCTCGGAATGAAGGTAAAAATTTATGTTCACCGCGCCAAAAACACCGATAGAAGAGTTTTCACGGCAGCCACGCAATTAAGTCGGTAAAAATCCTTCTTTCGTTCAATTATAAAACACAAAGCTGGCCGAATACATTCAATCAAAGACGGAATTGGACGGCGGAGCGTTATTTTAAAAGGTCATTTTTTAAAGGCTCATTCCTTCGATTCCTTTACACTAAATGGAAACGCTCACTGACATCGGTGCCTTAGGGAGGTTTAAAGAGAGATGGAAAGAGAGAGAGGCCCCGCTTTATCTTCTCAACGAAATAGTGTGTGCCGAAACAGGCCAAAAGGAGGTCGGGGGGATCAAGAAGTCGATGGACCAATCGTACGCACAGCGTATCAAAATCCTTTTGTTCGGGGCCGTGTTAAGGCCCGGCGAAATGAGATTTCGGAGGCTGCGCCAGCCGCAGGTGTTACGTTATCTGCTGCGAAAACTAACCGTCCACGACAGTGGTGAGTTTGCGGGACACTTGTCATGGCGACCACACGATAGCGAGCCCCGTAATTACGCTACAGCCAAGACACGTGGATATGCGACACCATCGGAGACCGGCATAACGAACGCTACTTGATACTCCAAGGGGGGAGGGTAAGGAAGGGGATATTCGGCTTCGGCATGCCTCAAGTGACAGACGATGCGTCCAATGAAGCACGTGCACTGCGACAACCCACCACTGGATGTTAAATTTCACCCGTAGACATTATCCGCAGTTCAAAGGTCGTCTGGTGTCCGGTTATATTGGCATTCGCAGGGACGTTATCTGTTATCTGAACGTCGATGTTTGAATGGAGCTAGAAGCGACACCTGGTGGAAATGTTGACTACACTTGGGAACAACAAATATTTTGAGTCATACCTCAGCAATGAAAATATGTGACACTGGAGGAAATAAACGCGCTCATTCCAAAAATCACCATCGAAAGGTTCATCCCTCTTGCTCCCCTTGTTTATCCCTCACATTTTCCAGATTTTCGGGGGGAAATTCGAGATGGGAATGAAGAAAATGAATTTTCAACAATATTCGACAGCCCATGCTGCTAATTCAACCTCCTTTCAAACACATCGTCCTTCAGGAGTTCCTTTATTTGGACATTACATTGTCCTGGTATGAACTCGTCCAGCTTGTCCCAATGTTGCGCATGTTCTTCTGTCACATGGATGTCCCACAAACACAAAAAACAACCTATTTTGTGAACCCCCCCCCCAATGGACCCAAGGCAAACCACGAAAGAAGTCCCATACCATGACACTACCTCCACCATTGTTGAGAGGATTCAATCAGGAAGGAACTGTTCCCTGGCATTCGTCACACCCAGAAACGGCCACCATCAGACTGGTAGAGTGCGAACCTTGACTCGTCTGTAGAGCATTTTTTTATTGCTCTACAGTCCAGGATTCGCTCTCCTTCCACCATCTTAATCGGCATCTAGCATTTGTCCACTTTTGCAACTGTTTGTTCGAAGCCCAGCGTGCATATTTATAACAGGTTCTATGACGTTTCCATCCATGGAGGGGTGTCCGGGTATTGTACTGTCCTCCATAGCAAAATATTTCGAAACTTTTCATGTCTTTTTTGGAAACACCGAAATCATCATTCCTGCTGGAGTACATCCCACTGCTTTCACCCACAACCCAACAGTTCAGCTTTGGACAAATTCAAGTCTCGAACCAAATCATTACAACCCTCAGAACACCTAACTCCCTCTATATTTAATAACCCTAACTTGCTGTGAAACCATCATGGTGATTTTCGAAATCTACGCATAAAATTTGGTTAAACCCAACATTGGAAATTAAACTTCCACGATCCCAGATGCGTTCGACAATATTCGTAACTTCTCGTGTTTGTTCGGAAAGCAGTGGATAAACATCTGTAATGGCGCCATGAATAAAAAAATATTCACCTTCTAAAATGACCCCACCAACGCTGAATGCGATCTCGTTTGTTGACACATGCTTCAGTACGGAAAGAGTGGATGTACGGGAACTTTTGCCGACGTCGGCGCATCTCGTTCCCCGTTGTCGTAAATATTTCAAGCAAGATTCGTTCGCTCCGTTTCGAACGCACGCTGGTAGCGACCGTGTACACGGGGCCAATGTTTATTTATCTGCATACGATTTGATTTCGCATGTTTGAGTTGTAATATATTTAAAACCCTACTTTCTGGTCATTCAAAATTCAGTATTTTCCAGTTCATCTCTTCTTCCTTCCCTCTCTCTATTCTATATACGCGTTCTCGTATTAAAAACATGGAGGCTTGATATAGTCGCGTATTATCGAAATTTCAAATCTGTAAAAGAACTAGTTGATACCAACAACGAACAACTATGATCATTTTATTCGTCCCACACTATCTTACAGAAAGGGAAAAGTGAGCTGGCGCATTACCATGGTAAAGAAGTTGGCTAAAGACGTAGTCTATAATGACAACGCTGCTTGCCACTGAAACTATTGCACCAATAAAGAATTTACCCGCATAACGGTGACATATATGGACGTGAACGATTAGTATGTCAAGCTGATTGGTGCAGTAGAAAGTATAATAAAGTTAATATGAAAACGTGTGTGAATTAGAAGTAAATAGAATGGTAAGTGAATGGTCCTCTGGATGATGCACTTTGAAAGAGGTCAAACAGTTGAGTTGTCAGAAGCTGGAAGTACACACGATCCATCATAATTAGCCAACTCTTATTAATCTGCAGCTATCCATTTTTTTGTTGAACAATCAAGCTTTGATCATAAGAGGGGTGATCATTTAATTCGGGAACTGGTGCAAGATCTTATCTTAATTGTCATTATTTGAATCTTTTGTGGATTTCTCCTTCTCGAAATACTCTCCCCTGAACTTTATACTTTCGCCACCTACAGAGTCTGCTCAGTAGCGATCAGGGAGAGCGCCTCAAGTCATTTTTCGAAAGACTGCGAAGCGCTTCTGTTGTTGCTCTGCGAGCTTCGTTGTCGGATGAGAAATGCTTGCCTTTCAGAGCTTTCTGCAGACGTGGAAACAGGAAGAAATCACACGGGGCTAAGTCCGGAGAATAAGGGAAATGTGGAAGAATCTTGGCACCTATGGCAGTGATCATTGTTTGCATAATATTAGCTGCATGGGGCCTGGCATTGTCTTGATGGAGAAACCATTTCACGCCAGAAGATTCGGCCACACCAGAATATGGTTGTCCTACCAAGGCACTCATTACCACACGCTCCATCCAACTCTTTTAACTGTTTCTGATGCATCTAAGCCTCGTCGGACCCAATAACGAATCACAAATCGCTGTTTAATCTGTGTGTCCGACATGATACTTGCTTCAAAACGATCCTCAGTTATGAAAAGTTCGCGCGGTAAACATAAAAACTTGCAGTAGTCTGCAAATTAAATGATCACCCCTTGAATAATCGACTCACCTGGGCACAGTCTGATAGCGAAAAACTCTATCGAATAGTTGGGTTTCAGGAGCATCAGCAACTAAGCCCATATTGCTTTTTGTATATTGTCTGTAAACTGCGTGTGTTCTGTGGTCGATTTTCTGTTTGCAGGAGAAAAAAACCATGTTACCCTCACCTGAGACCGGCTAACTCAGGCAAATTGTGAAAAAGGCCCATGAAAAATTCCTCCCGTCATCGACGGGACTCGAACTCAGATATTTTCCATCTAATGTGGAGAGGATGGCGGTCCTGCCAACTGTGTTACCCATGAGGGAAACTATCGAATAATTCTTTTTTAGTATAATGTATGAGGCCTGTCCCATAAAGCTCCGATAGCCCGATGCTTATGTAATATGGATATGCTTCATTGGCCTGCACGTTCACCAGATCTGCAACCCATCCATTTAGAACATAATAAAGGAAGAGGGTTTAACTGATGACCATCTCTCATCTGTTGTCCAACTCACAACTCAAACAATAACTCGTCAGCAGTAAAATTTTTTGGTACCACCAGACATTTCCGGCATCTGATCGATAATATTGAACGAACAATGCAAGTTATTTAAATATAGAAAAATGCCAATAAATGAATCTTAAAAAAACCAACCAGTTACCTTGCTGGAAATTTGATGAGAGTTCCATCAATAATCTATATATACCTGAACTGTGACCTAATAAAAGACAAAGGAGAGAGAGAGAGAGGGGGCAAACTACCGGAATATTTTTCCACAACAATAAGTAAACTCTAAGAGTCCCTATTTTAACAACAACTGAAGGCGCTTAGCTGATGAAAAATATTAGCCGGGCCATCAATCATTGATAAGCTTTCTGCTGCTTCTAAATTGGCATTTTCCATGTCTGTGATCAAAGCGGTTCAGCAGGAGAAAAGAATTACCGGGTGTGTATAAGTTGCCCGCTATACAGGTGAATTGCTTCTCACGGTCTGGTAAGATTAACACTTGCTGGTCTTCAGATAAACAGCTATGCGTTGCTGCTCTTACAGAAGCCTCTTCAGTTTTATTTCCCACCCCTCAATAGGATGATTACCACCACTAGAATTACGACTCAAAACAAAGTAATAGTACAACATTTTTCCTGTCTCATAAACAGGTTTTGGACTAGGGTTTGCACTTCATTTTTTCTTTTTCATCAGGTTTTTCATCCAGCAACTAGCCAAACTGACCATAGAATGCGTTAAATTTACACGCACACAACTCAATGCTTCATGAGCTTAGTCATCCAGCAAACAGGCAAACCGACTATAGAATGCGTGCAATTTATAGAGAAACTCACCGATGCCTGATGACCATAGTTTCCTCGAGTTTTTCATCCAGAAAACAGGCAATCCGACCACGCAATGTGTGTAGTTTATTGACACAATCCATCGATGCTTGATGACCTTAGCATCCTACAATTTTTCATCCACTAAGCAGACAAACCGACAGCTCATCGATACCACATGACCTTAGTTTCCTTGTCGCAAAAACTAACGCAATTTTGTGTTTAACACAGTCAGACGTAAACGAAAAAAAGACTTATGGCCTCATTAATGTGCTACATCCTTTTTAATATATACAAACGATTCCCATCTATCATAATAGTCGCCAGGTGGCGCTTACTATTCCAACTACGGTTCTGTACATATACACGTGTACGTTTGTATATTGCAGTTGGCAATAAATTCAAAACAGGGACGCAAATAAGCAGGGATGGTGCTTTTGATGCATGAGACTGCGCATAATCAAATCATTTTGAATTGTTGGATGTATTTGCTGCTTAATGCTGGGAAAAAAAGAAAAAGCAAATGGTAGAGTGAAGCTGGAATAAACAGATAAGACAAGAAGAAATGCATTCATAACGAGAAAGCAGTTGTTTATCCCAACGAAGCTTATAAACACAGCTGTTAGTTCCACGTAACCTTTACGTGAACGAAAAAAAAAAACAGAAAGAAGTTCTGTAGGCGAATTCTGCTTCTTCTCTCTCTCCAACAACGCTAAAACCAGAGAGATAGTTGAGTTCATTAATATTATAATCCTTGAGATCACAACGCTGCAACAAAAAACCTTTTACGACCTTACCGGTACATGAACAGTGAATATACGCGAACATATTATCAAAGCCTGGAGAGAATACTCGAGCAATCACGCAAACCGGTATGTGGAAGCTTATATTTTAATAAAAACCTATCTCTGAAATTCTATTGGCTATAAATAAACGTGTTTTACGAGTATACTTAGTCTTCGAACACAAAGCACTCAAATCAAAGTTTTCTGAGACCACCATTTGTAAACAGGAAGTGCAGCGCCCCCTACAGGTAGAATTTTTTTCGCGCGCACGGTTGTTTCTAGCATCCTTAACGACTAATACACCTGAGTGCGCTTAGAAGTCTCCCCCGCACACACTTAGCGATGCAAAGGAGCAGGGGAACACGGGCAAACCAGTTCTGGAGGTGCATCCATTAGCTGATGGCAACGGTGAATATTCCTTGTTCTCAGACTTGGCAGTGACCTCCTTCCCTACCCCCCCTTCGTTCACCCATCTTGGAACAAGTCCCTTTCTGATCATCCACCTGTTACGACCTTATTTCCGGCCTGTTTCTTATGGCAACCGGGGGTCAGCTTGGCAGAGAATAACAAGCCAATTCTGTCACTCATCCAAGCAAATCCCACGGTATCCGCGTGGTTAGTTAGGATGCAGATAATTGCTACCGACACTGCCATAGTTCCTCTGTCAGCTTGTCGATGGTGTTGTCAACAGAGGAACTCCTAAGATTCAGGTAACAGCAACTTACGACATCAACCCCAACTTTCTTAGATGTTTACTACACTAAGTGATGTAGACAATCAATTTGGGAATATTTATTTTGTAGCATCTTTATTTGGTGGAAAAGGCGACAACCCTAATTCCTTGTACGTCTTAACATCCTCCTATTCTAGAAACATATATCTTCCTTTAGGGGTTTTCTTCTTTTTTGTTCAACGTCTCTGGGAAAAGTAACTTGAGGTTCCAAGGCTAACATGAAAACAGAGAGACTGAAATCTCCGCTATAACGTACCAGTAATTTGATGACCCTTCCGACATCTTTCGGAGACTGACAGCTGTAATCCTATGTGATGTGATGTTATGTTGAGCCTCTTGGCAAAAGCGGTGAGAGATAAGGAAGAACCCACTGCATCCTCTTTCAAGTAAAAGTGACAAACGCCACGTTTATAATTTTACAGGGCAATCATTTTAAAGGAGAATCCATGAAATGTGAATAATTTCAAGTTAAAGAGTGTTAGAGACATTAAATTTACAAGTAACAATCTTTATTCGCACTTTCGCGGGTCCTCATTTAAACTTGAGTTTTAATGATTTCAAGACACATAAACATAACATCAGATGTAAAGTAAGGATTAAAAGTGAATTTCACCGGTCCCAATAATCCGAAGCCATTTCGGATTACCGAGAGTCGGATCTAAAATTGAACTAGGTTTAAATATTATAATTGAACTAAAGTAACATCAAAGAAAGGTCACCCATTTAATGAATGGTAGGATATAACGGCCCATGATCTGAAATATCGATTAAAATTTTCGATCATTTTTATTCTTCTATTCCGATATGAAATTTAACTTCCCCCATCATAAACCTCTTCCTCCTACTTTGTTCTCTTCTGTTAGTTCAAGCTACTCCAGTTTTCATTCATTCAAGGCCAGAAAAATCTTAGTTCCATCACCATCAATAACACGAACGATATACGATGAGTGAATTAATTATGAATTTTTCATCCTCCTTTAATCTGTAATGTCAAAGTTTGTCCATTAATGATTTCTTTTTATTTATTATTTATTTATTATTATGTATATATTTTTTTTTGAATGGAAAGATGATAATAAGTATCTTTCGAAACCGTAAAAGGAGTTCGGCAATATTTTTCCACAACAACAACTTTTGAGGTTTTATGAATTTTTTATTATTATTTTTTTTTTTATAGAACGCGTGCCAATTTCAGTTCTCTCTCTCTCTCTCTCTTATCTTCAGTCGTCTGCTTTATCTTGTGGCCATTGATTTTTCTTCGTTCCTGTCAGACAGTTAATATTTGATGAAACTCGGCATGGCTTTCGTGTTTACCGATAAACATTATCTAGTACTGAAACAATATTTATTATTTATCGATGTCAGCCATTGTTTAGTCAAAATGTCTAACGTTATCTGTATTTTCGGTAATGGTCACTTTTTCTATTCTCTTCCGTTTCCCTTAGCTGCAGAAATTCGATAAAAAAAAAGAAAAAAAAAAAAGAAATATACAACACCCATATACGCATGACGTAATCAAAACTGCTAGCGTTCCACTGTTATTGTTGAAATGGACACAAACTGTGCACGAGCTTGACGTGTCTTGCAATGTTTTGTAGGAAATGAACAATGAAAAACATAACCAAAAGAGACGATTTTTTTACTAGCAGACGATTTTTTTTACTAGCAGACGATTTTTTAAATAGCAGACGATTTGTTTTAATAGCAGACGATTATAATCAGACAAAATTCACCTGTTTATTATAATAAACTAATGAATTTGGCTTCATTTACTTTAAAACTGTTTTGATTAGATTTTTTAAAAACTGAACCACTTAATCTGTCGAACTACTTAAAAATCGACAGATTTTTAAGTAGTTTCTTAAATTTCAGTTAAAGCAGCTAATTTTCTGGAAGTTAAACTCCTTCTTCCCCCATTTCCCCACGTCGTTATTACATTACTGACCAATAAACCATCTGCTCAAATGCCACAACTTTCAGCAAACTACCCTCTGCATTGGTTTTTATGTGAAATTTAATAAAACATATTTCTACGCATACTTTTAAAGTTTTTAGGATCACCAAACTGAAAAGTTTAAGTGGCCATATTACAGTAATACGTGATCCATAAAATTTTTCCAATAAAAGTTAATGACGCTTTCGTGTGTTGGCAATTATAAGGGGGGAGAGGAAAGGGGGGAGACTCCTTAATTAAATTTTCCCTAATCTTAACACTCTAGGAGGAGATAGAAGCTTAACAGAGATGGCGAAATGTGTAAGTTTGATATCCGTTTAGAGTCATTTACACCCGAATTTTAAATTTATTCTATGGTATTGATATAACAAGATCATAACTAAATATGCATAACCCCAGATGGGGAAAACTTGTTGATTTAAAAAAAAAAAAATCAACAAGTTTCCCCAATTTTGTTGATTTTTTAAAAATTTGTTGTTGTTGAAAAAAAAATTTTGTTGATATTTTTAAAAATAATCAACAATTTTTGTTGTTGATTTTTTAAACAAAAAAAAACAACAATAAAAAAAATCAACAACAAAATTTGTTGACTTTTAAAGTCTAACAAGAAACGGTAGTTATAAATTTTGTGATTAATAATCTAATAAACTTTAAAAATTATATTACAATTAAATTTTTACAAATTACTTTAAATAATCAAAAGTTTTTTATATAAAAAATCCTACATAGAGTGGAAATGATGCCTTTTTCAAAATAATAATAATAAATAAACAACATTTGAATGTTTTTTAATTGATAGCCAAACTTTTTTGCGTATAAAATCAACAAAAAGTAATTTAAAATACAACTTTTTATTTATTTTTTCTTATTTATAAAAAAAAACTATGAAAATCTTCATTTTTAAACTTGAATTAAATTTTTACAAATAACTTTAAATAACCAAAAGGGTCTTATATAAAAAAATCTTACATAAAACGGAAGCGATGCCTTTTTTTTTTCAAATAATAATAATAAATAACCAATATTCGAATAGGTTTTTAATTGACAGCCAAACTTTTTTGGAAAAATATCAACAAAAAGTAATATAAAATCCAAATTTTTATTTTTTTTACTTCCAAAAAAAACTATGAAAATCTTTATTTTTAAATTTTTAGAAATAACTTTAAATAATCAAGTGTTTTATATAAAAAATCCTACATAGAGAGGAAACGATGTCTTTTTTTTCGAAAAATAATAATAAATAACCAGCATTCGAATAAGTTTTTAATTGACAGCTACTTTTTTTCCCGAAAAAATCACAAAAAGTAATATAAAATACATTTTAAAAAAATTTTTCTTGCTTCCAAAAAAAAAATGTATGAAAAAAAATTGATGAAAAATTTAAAAAAAATTAGTCAAGAATAAAAAAAAATACAAAAAGTACTAGCTGAAATTTTTGCTTCAGATGATATTATAAATGATTATAAAACCTAACAAGAAATGGTAGCTATAAAATTTAAGTTTAATAATCTAATGAACTTTAAAATTTAAATTTAAATTAAATTTTCACAAAAAACTTTAAAGAATCAAAAGTGTTTTTAATAAAAATATCTTACAAGGAGTAGTAAGGAGGTCTTTTATTCCAAAAAAAAAAAACTGTTTGCCAACAGTAGAAAACGATTTTTAATTGACAGCTTTTTTTGAAAAAAAAAAAAAAAAAAAAAAAACCAACAAAGGATAATATGAAAAACTTTATTTTTTTCTTACTTCCAAAAAAAAAAAAAAAATCTCCATTTTCAAGTAATATTAAACTTCAAATAATGGTACATTATTCGAGCAGTTCGTAAAATTACCAACTTTGGATGCAACATAAACGTCCATTTTGTTCCTTAGCATAACGAAGACATCTTAACCTTTTGCTGACCGCCTACAGCGGAAGACTGCACTAAAAGTCACGTGATTTGAAAAGTGATTGGAAACAGTAATTGTCACTGGACCACATCTCCAGATATAGACCGGATACACTAGAGATAAACAAAAGGCTAGTTTAAAAATTAATGGAAAAACATCGCTTTTTCTCTTTCCTTCTACCCTGCAAGTGTTTGTTTTTAATCTATAACAGTCGTAAGTTTAATCATCTCCGCAACCCAGGTCATTGCCTCGCTGCTTTTCGTAATATCTTACGAATTACATGATATTCTCATGGGAAGGAAATACAATAATCAGACGCGGGTGTAAAAATGAAAAAACTGAAACACGCAAGCAACTCCCACCCTCTCCTCCATGGTGTGTATATGTGTGTGTGTGTGCACAATACCCACAATTGCCTTAAGCCTATGTCGCCATGCCAAATGACACAAACAAGCATACGGAAGAGGGTAAATCGTGTGTTCTCTCCTCATTTTAAATAGTTCGTGACTGATGAACAAAGCCAGGTTATGCAGCAGGAAGAGCACTCTGTGTTTATTAAAACTCACGAAAATAACAAAAAAAAAAAAAAAACTATGCATGGAAAAGAAACATTAGTAATAGTGTAGAAACTACACACACACACACACACACACACAAATAAAAAATAATAAAGAGAGAGAGAGAGAGAGAGAGAGAGAGAGAAATATGCATAATTCATTTGGCAGATTAAAGTGTGCCCAATTTTGATTCCCCACAGTATACACACACCAAGTTCAGTGGCTCTCCCTAACAACAAACGTACTGTATCGTAAAACTGCAAACATTTATCAGAGTGTAAAAATAA